>NC_036258.1:9001151-9045700 GCF_002742605.1 Olea europaea var. sylvestris | reverse complement strand
TTTTGTTATATTGATAGATTCATGATGGATTGTTAAGACACCTGCTTAATTGATAGTGCAACTACAAATACTATTATTTAAGACAAAAAATATTTTTTGGACTTAACATTAAAAGAAAATAATATCAATACAATATCAGGTGCATTGAATATCGTTGAAGGCTCTGGAAGAGCTTGTATTATTTTGCCAAATAATACAAAATTATATATTGACGATGCACTTTATTTTAGCAAACCAAAAGAAATTCGATTAGTTTTAAAGATATCCGCTGCAATGGATACCATATTGAGACGACGCAAGAAAATAATGTCGAATATCTTTGCATAACTTCTTTTGTATCTGGTCAGAAGCAGATAAAAGAAAATTTTCATTCACTCCCATCTGACATGTATTATACATTTATAAAAATGGTTGAATCAAATAATGTCACGAATCAGAAGTTCGTTGACCCAAAAAATTTTATTCTTTGGCATGATTGACTTGGACATCCATGAGCTATAATGATGAGTCGAATAATAAACAATTAACACGGACATCCTTTAAAGAATCAGAAAATTCTTTTACCTAATGATTATCCATGTGTAACTTGTTCGTAAGGCAAGTTAGTAATTAGACTTTCAATTACAAATGTCACTATTGAATCTCCAACTTTCTTGCAAAGAATTCATGGAGATATATGTGGGTCAATGCACCCACCATGTGGACCATTTCATTATTTTATGGTATTAATTGATTATTCTACTAGATGGTCACATGTTTGCCTACTTTCTACTAGGAATGTAGCCTTTGCTCGACCGCAAGTGGATGGATCGTAATAAGTAGTAAAGTGGACCTTTTAAGTTCGAATTATCGTTCCTACGAGAACTATACTTTTAATGCTCAATAATTGAATGTGATTTTTAAATTCAACTATTAAAAATGTAAATGGATGCAACAAAAAGTGATTTGGAATTCAAACAATAAATGGACGTTATGGTGGAACAAATTCACCTATTGGTTACCTTTACTTCTAATATCGAGATTCATAAAACTAAAGTAATGTTCGGTCGAATTCTTCTATGGTATTCAATTTACCCCCCTCGAGTTCTCATTGAGCCTATTTAAATAATTGAACTCCATATCTCTATGCGAATCGACATTATTTAAATGAAATAATAGTTCTAAGAATTCATATAGGACCGCAACAATTAATATAGGTATCTCTACACGTTATATTAATTTACCGAATTTTAATATAAGGTCTAAATAAGAATTTGCATCTCTACGTAATTATTGTCCACGAAATCATTGATTAATGGGCCAGAAAATTCAAAACATTAAAAACATAATTCAAATTCACACATAAATTATAAAAGAACAAGAATCTCAAATAAAAGAAATAAAAGTCTCAAATCAATTACATTGTTCGTCCTAAAAATAAATTTAACTAAGCATATTAATGAGAGAAAAACAAGAAATTCATCACCGATAATTGGCAGAAATAATCCCCAATTTTTGCTCTAGCCTCCACTGCCTTTGCCTCTTTTCTGCACGTGTTTTCTCTCTCGATTTTAAGATCAGCAGCCGGCAATCCCTCTTTAATTCCCCAAACAGCCGCAATTTCTTATATCTCTCTATTAATGGCAGTAGCCCTCGACCAAAGTGTCTGTCCAATATAAAAATATTGACCGTCCCTTTTTCTCCCTCCTCAGTAAGTGTTTTTACGTGTAAATAAAATAATAACATCCACCAAAATTGACCCCAGAAAAAAAACTCCCGGCTCCGACTTTCGTGCGTAGAGATGATATTGGCCCCCAATTCAATTGCGTGGAAAATATATTCAATTGCAACCCTAATTTCCCTTATCTCCTGCATATACATACATTTCCAGCCGCAATAGTTGACTAGAAAAGGGTCTCTAATCATATATTACACTTTAAGTCCTTGGTCTTTTTTAGATAATGAAAATCAGTGCTTGAGTCCTTTCATTCTTGCAACTTATGTATTCTTTGATTCAATTCAAATCTATCACCTTCCAAAATATTCAATTTGACCTCCAAACATTTCAATCTCCTATTCATGGTCCAGATCAACTATTGAGTTATTACAACTTGGTCCCCAACTTTTGGATTTCACTCTTTTTTCGGGTTTTCCTCTCGTTTCTTCTACTTTCTTGTACCAATATTGAATTTTACCCATTCAACATCAATTACAACAATTTATACATAATTTATCAGAGAATCACTAAATATTATCTTTTTAAGGTCTCGAATAAGTGTATAAAATACACTTATCAACTACTTGCTTAAATTATAAAATCACAATCACAATTTTTCGATTACTCAATTAAAACTATTCACCTTGACAATGCTGGTGAATTTAGATCACAAGCATTCGATGATTATTGTCAATCGGGATTGTAATTGAACATTCAGTTGTGCATGACCATACACAAAATGGTTTGACAGAGTCGTTTATTAAACGTCTACAATTTATTGCTAGATCATTACTTATAAAACAAAACTCCCAGCTTTTGTTTGGGGTCATGCCATATTACATGCTGCATCATTGGTTCGTATTATCAATATTCACCTTTGCAATTGACATTTAGTTATGAACCCGATATTTCTCACCTACAGGTCTTTGGTTGTGCTGTCCAAGTTTCTATTTCATCCACACATGTACTAAAACGAGTCCTCAACGAAGACGTGAGATTTATATGGGTTTTGATTCACCATCAATTATTAGGTATCTTGAGCCTTTAATGGGTGATTTATTTACTGCACGTTTTGTAGATTGTCATTTTAATGAAATGACTTTCCCAACTTTGGGAGGAGAAAAATTACATCCTGAAAAACAAGGTAAAATTATGTAGAATGAAACAACTCTATCTCACTTCGATCCCCACAACAATCAATGTGAGCAAGAGGTTGAAAAAATTATTCATCTGCAAAGAGTTGGAAATCAATTACCTGATGTATTTGTTGACACAAGAAAAGTGACAAAGTCATATGTTCCGGTAGAAAATATTCCAGTAAAAATTGATATCCCTACAGGACAATCTATTGTAGCAAATGAATCTCAAATACGCCAGAAGCATAGTCGACCATTTGGTTCAAAAAACTCTGTACCTCGAAAAAGAAAAGTACATGAGAAAAACCAACTAAAAACTTCGAAAGAAATCAGATTAGAAAAGATTGATCAATCATATATTGAAAATACAGTTCCTGAAAAATTACAAGTGTCCAAAAATAATGAAATTTCAATAAATTATATGTTATCTCATAAATTATGAGAAAGAAATAATGTTGTTATAGACAATATTTTCGTCTTTAATGGGATTTTTGATATTATGCAAAATGAGGATCTTAAACTACAGTCGGTTAAAGACTATCAAAATAGAAATGATTGGTCAAAATGGAAAGAGGTCATACAGGCGGAATTGAATTCTTTGGAGAAACGAAAAGTATTTGGACCCGTAGTTCTAACACCTAAAAATGTAATCTCTATTGGATACAAATGGGCTTTTGTATGAAAGAGGGGTGAAAATAATGAAATTACAAGGTACAAAGCCCGACTAATAGCTCAAGGTTTCTCACAAAGATCAGGAATTGATTACGAGGAAACATATTATCCCGTAATGGACACCATCACTTTTACACTCTTAATTAGTTTGACTGTGTCACAAAAGTTTGATATGCGCCTTATGGATGTAGTAACTGCATATTTGTATAGTTCACTTGATAGTAACATATTTATGAAAGTTCCTGAAGGACTTAAGGTGTTAAGAACAAATGATACATGCCCCAGAAGCATGTTCTCAATTAAATTGCAAAGATCATTATATGGATTAAACAATTCGGACGCATGTGGTATAATCGTCTTAGCGAATATTTTTTGAATGAAGGTTATAAAAATGACGATATCTGTGCATGTGTTTTCATAGAGAAAACAAATAATGGATTTGCAATTGTGGCAGTTTATGTTGATGATTTAAATTTAATTGAAACTCCTGAAAAGCTCAAGAAAACTACTGATTATTTGAAAAATGAATTTGAAATGAAGGATTTGGGAAAAATCAAATTTTGTCTTAGATCATAGATTGGATATTTCGTAGATAGATTATTTGTTCACCAATCTACGTATTCAGAAAAAGTTTTAAAACGTTTTTAAATGAATAATGCACATCCATTGGCATCACCTATGGTTGTTTGATCACTTGATTTAAAAAATGATCCATTTCGTCCACTTGAAGATGGGGAAAATATTCTTGGTCCTGAAGTACAATATCTTAATGCAATTGGAGTATTAACTTATCTTGTAAATTACACTCGACCCAACATAGCTTTTTCTGTAAATCTCCTTGCAAAATATAGTTCTACACCAACTCAAAGACATTGGAATGATGTTAAACATATTTTCGTTACCTAAAGGGTACTATTGATTTGGAATTATTTTATTCTCAAAATTCAGGATCCGTTTTAATGGGCTATGCAAATGAAGGTTATCTATCTGACCTACATAAAACTAAATTACAAACAAGTTATGTGTTTACACGGGGAGGAACAGCTATATCATGAAGATCTGTGAAGCAATTCTTGAAAGTAACATCTTCAAATCATTCTGAAATTATTACAATCCATGAAGCAGGCCGAGAATGTGTATGGTTGAGAAACATGACCCATCATACCCAAGTATCATGCGGATTAACTTCAACAAAGTATAGTCCAACAATTATGTATGAAAACAATGCAACTTGTATTGCACCACTTAGAGGAGGCTATATCAAAGGTGATAGGACGAAGCATATTTCTCCAAAATTCTTTCATGTACACGAGCTTCAAAAAAATGGCGACATCGATATCTAACAAATTCGCTCAAGTGACAATATGATCGATTTATTCACAAAAGCATTGCCAACCTCTACATTCAAGAAATTAGTTCATGAGATTGGAATGCGTCGACTCAAAGATTTTCAGTGAACAACATCATGGAGAGTAGTTGTACTCTTTTTCCTTCACTTAAATTTTATCCCACTGGGTTTTCCTAACAAAGTTTTAATGAGGCGGCATTTATTTTTAGTACTCCAAAATAACTATACTCTTTTTCCTTCGTTTTGATTTTTTTCTCATTGAGTTTTTATCAAACAAGGTTTTTAATGAGACAAATATTTTGTAATGTGTTATTCAATAGGGAGTGTTATAAAAGAAAAGTTTATTAGGGTTTAGAGTGAATGACAATTATACCCCTACAGCCCTAGAGATAATTATTGTTGTATCCCTGATTCTGTCTTATAAATACAAGGCTTTGGCCTTTAATAAAACACACACAAATTTATTGACTTCTCTCTATTCTCTTCTCTTTTCTTCACTTTATAATAGAGTCATATATTGTTCCCATTTATTTAAGGGATACTTACAAAAATATCATTAAAAGTAAAGGTTTTTTGAAAAATCATATGTAAAGCTTTTTGAAAGCAAAAAATATTGTATAAAATTAAGTATCACTATAAACAGTGACTTTAAAGTGACACGATGTCACTTTTTTTTTTTTATAAACTAGTTTTTTGCCCGTACGATGCATGGGTTGTATTATTTTTTAAGGTAATGTTAACGTGTTCAATGTTAAATAGTAATGAAAGATATATCCATTGATTCAATATAGATTATTTGGTAGATGGTGGTGTATATCTTAAAAGAAATGTGTGTAATATGTTCAATTGTATTTGATTAATTACTTTGCTAGCAGAGTTTTGTGCAACATGGAAAAAAAACATGTTCTTTATATTCCTCTGACAATAAGTGTGCACATTCCTGAATATGGGCTTCTTGTGGACCAATCACGTGAGTTTGTTCTGAAATTGGGGTATCTACTTCTTCAGCCTGCATTGAAGATGTGCATTTTGAACACAGGCACATCTTGAATTCATAATTTTAAGATAAACAAAACTATACAAACCAAACACTAAAAATGAGAACTTTTCAGTGTAAAAAATGTCAACTGCAAATGAGCACTTCATTATTCATTAGAGCTCACGAGCTAAGAGTTCATAACCACCAAAATTTTATTTTATTTTATTTTAAACCTTTTTAATGTTTAATATAATTAATATATAAAGCTCACCTACACCAAAATTATCTCTAAGCCCATACTTCATATTTGTATGCCTTGAAATGAATCCATCATCATCAAACATGATCCAACACTGTCCGTTGCAGTACATCCATTGCATTTCCTAGTAGACTCTAAAAAATAGAATCCCAATCTTGTAGTGATTCGGTTTACCAATCGAACTTCTTGTTTTTCTTGAGGCTAATAAAGAAGTTGAAGAATTCTCATGCAAAGTTCACTATGTATTTAGATGTGGCATTTAATATATAGCCTGAAGAGTATGTGAGTGCCAAAGTTAAAACAATAAGATGGAGAGAGCAAGATGATGTTCCGCAAACAATCGAACTTCTTCTTTCACAGGTTAAAAAAATAATTAAGAAAATAAGTAATGCAAAAGAAATTACTTTTTTTTTCTTTTAGTTCTCTTGGGCATTTGATGCTTCTTCTTAATAAGGAGAATTGATTTTATGAAAATGCGTGAGAACTGTAACGAGTAAAACAAGAGTGGCAAAATGAAGAATAAATCAGGAGTATCAATTATGTTAGTTGATATTAAGGATAATGAATTGACAAATGGCACAGAAATCATATTTAAATGCTAATGACATGGTTTGTTAAGGTACTGCGAGTCTGTGAGAAGGTCTTTTCAACTACAAATTTTGTAGTTTTTATACATATAATTGGAAGTTGATCTAGGATTCAGTAGTACATGAAGAAAGCTCTTAAAAGTGAATATTTCTTGTATGATTGTCATCTAGAATAAAAACATGCATGTATAATATATTTCATTTCGGTAAATTGAATTATGAACAGAGAAATTAATATGGCTTTGACATAAAAGTTACAACATGAGATAAGTAAAAAACTTAAAGTGCGACCTAGTCTTACTCGAGTTTCAACAATCATGAATAATCTCTTAATTTCTTGCAGTATCCTAAGTTCGCCACAATTTTTTTTCACATCATCGGGTAAATTTGATGCCTTGCTTCCCATAGAGTAAAGTTTTATCTGCACATAAAGTGAAAGACGTCATTCATAATTCAATATTAGATATTTAAAAGAGCAAGTCCCTTAGACATTTCCATTTTATTGATGCTATGAAGACGAGATGAGATGTTTTGTAGGATTATAATGATGGGAATAATCAGAACTATGATACATATGTCCTAAAATTTCAACGAAGAATGAGAACAAATGTCAGATTTACTTTTTTGAGCAGTCATAGAAACTATACAAAAGATTAAATGACATGGTAATAAAGTTCATATAAAATAGTATATAGCATTAGAATAAACTTAATGAAGTGTAATTAGAAAGTAAATAATGTTTAGGTGATGGTTAAGATGAATAAGCATTCAAAAAAATGGTTTGATAAAAGGAACGAGTCAACAAGAATGACACCCGGATGAATATTTCTTGCAATCAAAAAAGGAAAAGAAAATGCCCAACCTTGTTTCCATCATTCACATCATTACATTAGAAACAAATGCTCTTTTTATCATTTTTTTTTTTTTTGACCTATTCATAAACTTCTTCCATTTTATAAAAAGCAAAAAAATAGTTATGTCATTGAATTGGTACTCAATTAATAACTTCATAATGAAACTTTTGAACTACCATAAATGGGCTTTTAGTGGATTTAAGTACTAATAGAAACTTAAGAAAAATTTCAAAAAGAATAGTTCGAAATTGAAACTGCTATACGAATCCAATATGCAACAGTTGAGAGTCCGTCAACAATCACAAAATATCATCTACAAATGATATTACTGCACCAAGAAAATGAGTTTTACTCTAACCTGTAAAGTGAAGAGCATATCTTTGAACTGTACTTCCTTTGTAAAAACGAAGCACTCTTCTCAAGTCGACAAGTTAGGTCTACAACAGAGACATTAGGGGATGGGACATGGAAAACCATTCTAGTAAGCTTGTCGTTGAATTCTGGAAGTACTTTTCCAGCAGCCTATGAGTTGAGTCAACAACTATCACCAGATATTACATAAATATTTGTAGATTAATAAATTTTTCAAATGGAGACTACTGCATACCTTTGTCGTACCAGTAGAACTGGGAATGATGTTTTGGCCAGTCCCACAACACCCCTCTAGAGTCCTTCATCTATGGACTATCAAGTGTCTTTTGTGTCACTGAAGAACATTTATCAAGAAGAAGATTTACGGAATCAAGAAGAAGATTTACGGGATAAGCATAAGAACAATGACAAGCTAAGGGAAAAATCTAAACTATTTTGGAAGTGCACTGTGTGTAGTTGTGGGCACACAACACATACCTGTTGTTGCACGGACAGTCATCATCAAACCGTCTAAGATACCAAACTCCTTGGGAACCACCTGCAAAGAAAAATAACGAAAAACATGCTTAACAAATATAGTAATCTTCCTACACTGGCTTTAAAAAGAAAAAAGATTAAATCATTTAAAAGAATCCCTTGAAGAACAGCACGCACCTATAAGAAAAAGATAATCTTAAAGGACTCCTTTGTCTATTTGATAAGTAAAATTAACTGTGATCCTTGAAATTAGAGAATGCAATTCAATCTTGGCCAAAGCAAAAGGCAATTGGTGGTACAGTTAGCATTGGAAAAATTTCTAACCATACTTGGCTTGTAGGTGTTGTGTATTTTAGTTTCGCAAGTGTACGAACAGTAACAAGTAATAGTGAACCTAAGAGTTTAGATTGTCGATCCCAGAATGACTATTTTCTAGCACTTAATTCAATTTTTTTCTTTAACTACTATTTGATGAAAATAAATTAAAAGTTGTATGATTTGAGTTTTAATCTAAAATTTAGAAAATAAATGAATGCTCACACGATTAGTTGGAAAATCAAATAATGAATTGATATTATGGCAGAATAACTTCACTTATTGATCAACTTTACATCTCAAATTAAAACACAATTCTAATGTAGTGTTCGATCGAATTCTCTTATTGTATTCAATTTACTCGTCTCGAGTTCTCATGGAACCTATTCAACTAATTAAATTCCATATCTCTATGCAAATTCAACTTAGTTAAACAAGTTCTTTGTCCTATGAATTCAATTATGACCGCAATAAATAGTATAAATATCTCTACTCATTATACCAATGAACTGAATTTTACTACATGGTCTAAATCCTAAACTCATATCTCTATTTGTAAAGAATTCACAAAAATCATCAAATTATTGATCAGATAATTTAATACATTCAACTCATAGCAAAATCAACACATGGAAAAATTAAAAACTAAGAATCTTAATAAGAGAATGTAAAGGAGCTCAATTGGTTACATTCCTAACAATAAATTTAACTACTCATAATGCAAGAATAAATATAGTAAATTGTCGTAGAATACATCACCGAATTTGTAATAAAGATGTAGAAGAAAAAGTAAAATTCTTGCACGAAGATCTTCTTCTCCTTCCAATCAATGCTTCAAATCTTCAATTGTTTGGTGTTATTCTCCTTGAAATTCTCTTTTGGAACTCCATTTTTGTTGTCTTATCTCCCAATGTGTGAAGAACCCCTCAAAAGTGTGAGAAAAATGTATTTATAGGTGCCTCCTCCATTTGTGTAGAGAGTAGGGTTTTTTATGGACTTCAAAACGGCCCAAAAACGTGCCCTAGATGACCCCGGCGCAGTGCCTATGCGCCACGTCAATTTAAGCGCAGCGCCAAGGCGCTGATAATAGCGCCTGGGTGCTATGATTGCAGCGCCTAGGCACTGTTTCTCGAGTTCAAGTTTCATTTTTTAAGTTTCGTAGCACCTAGGCGCTACGAATGCAGAGCCTAAACGTTGTCTTTCTGCCCCAATTTTCTTATTTTTGATCTCTTCGTCCGCTTTAATTTCTCTTTTAACATCACCTTTCCTAATTTTCAAAACAACACTAACAAATACATAAAAAAAAATGTTCTATACTCACAAGATCTAGCAAATAATCAAGCTAAAATTGTGAAAAATTCATGAGCGAAACAAACTCATCAGTTGGTTTTCATTTACTTCGATGGAGCTGATATTACAACCTGCTTTGCACCACCCTTGAGAAAAAGGTCAATGGTGTTAAATTTGGCAATTTTTCATACCAGATCAGATAAGAAACGAAACAACTTTGTAATATACTTTTTTTATGTACTGAGACCATGTCAATAGTAATAAAAACACCAGAAGATTCAACTACATAGTCAACCCCATAATCACTCCAAGGAATCTCTATTGGGTCTCTATACAAGGGATTTTGAATTAGAACAGGCAGACTAAAGGCTCAAATACATACGTAGTGTCAATCAGTGTGCTAGTAAAGAACAATGATCAAACTTCTAACACGGAATTCTAGTGATTCATTTTGCTGCTAATTTTAATTTTCTTTCCATTGATTTCCAAAGTGAACTCATCGACAACATTGATGGTTCCCTTACAGGGTCCATGAATAGAGTCATACTTAAACATGTAAGCTTGAAAGAATGATGAGTACATATTTTTGCCATTTTCTAAAACACTTTGGGGCACCTAAGTTATTGAAAGGTGAGAAAAAAAAGAAGATATATAACCAATCGGTCACACAAAGCAATACTCACCATGTACCTAGCATCATTATTAAGATCACTGACTGCTACCACAACTATATTATCCTTGAAAGTTGGTATTCGAAGAACTAAACACCCAATATGTCCAAACCCTAAAAGGATCAAATATCTTACAATTATTAAAAAGAACTATTGACTTGACCTAAAGAGACAGAAGATATTCTGAAAACAAATGATATAAGATATATCGGGCCCTAAAACGACAAATATCATATAAAAAAGTGAAGTGTATTGAAGAAAAAAGATGTGCTTCTTTTTTTTCCTACTGCTTTGTGGCTCTAATTAGCGACATGCAAGAAATATGGCTTTTCGAACTCTTTGTTATAGCATTAAGAACATTGTAGACTTGATTATAAAAGAAGCATAAGATTAAACTATTGGGAATCATATTTGGAATGGTTGGTGGTATTTGTTGTTGTTGCTTTAATAGGACCATGGGTAGCAGACATCATGCAGAGAATGATATTAACTTTCACAAGCAATTACGAGTAACATCAAAATCTTAAAGAATAAAAGAAGCTAATAAAATACTTATATTGTTCTCAAGCTTCTTGGTATGTTCAGGAATTCAAATATTTCCTCAGCTGCAAAAAGAGCTATCTTTTTTTCCTTTTCAGGGTAGTGGGAGGGAAGGAATAGAATTACGATCACTATGTTTTTTATTCTCTTTTCTTTTGGTATCAACAACTTTCATTTGTTCTTCTATTTCAAACCGAAGATCATTTGCCTTTTTACTTGTCGTACGCTTCTTCTTTTCATGAACATGCTTTGTAGAACACCATCATCATGTTCCTGCTCGATGGAATTCTTGTTCATTTCTTTCTCATCTCACCCCTATAGTCTTAGGATCACCTCAATCCCTAGAACGAGGTTTCTACAAAAGAATGATACATCAGCATAAAACAAACAATGTGAAAAGCACAAAGAAACAGAACTTTAAAGAGTCAGCTCTGCAATTTATAAAGAAAGTTCACACTGGCCCGTTGAAAGTTCAAACTAACTTGTTGATTTAGGATACTTTTTGATATTTTCCTTGGAAGGAATGGAAAGGAATTGAAATGGGAAAAGAACTATTCATATGAAGGAAAAGACCCTCTCTTGATTTAAAAAATCTACATATGAGACATGGGTGTAGAAAAGGAAAAAAAACCAAGATGTCTGTATGTTTTTGAACGAAACGGTATCTTTTATTCAATAATATCAACGCCTTCAAGAAGCAAACCCATGATCGGCGCCTTCATACTTTTTGAACTAAACGGTATCTTTTATTCAATAATATATTTCCATTGGACGATGGGACTAGATAAAAAATGGAAATACCAAGTACTTGAAAATTTGCTACTAAAATACTTACTATATACAAAACCCAAATACCAATTACAATGAAATGTGGTATCCATGTTTAATATATCTGTATGGAAAAAGATGGCAATTATAAGGTTTTGAAATGCTTGACAATGGACATGAGTTATCAGATTAAAAACTAAAAAATATATATTCCTAAACAGATTCCCTTACACAATAGGGACACTATCTTGGTAGAACGGGTAAAATGAGGAATAGGTAGACCAAAACTAACATAGCTTTTTGCAGTTACTAAGGATATAATATTTTATATCTCCTACTAAATCTAGCAATAAATCAAACAGAGTGGTGAAAAAAGATTCACGTAGAAATTCACTAATTTACAGAAAAATGCAAAAAAAAAGTTTAGTTTGTTGTTGTTGTGTCAAATATTTACTACTACTAAGTAATCTAGTCAACCATCATAATTCAGAGAAAATATTCAATAGAGCTATGATTCGACTATAATTCCTCATTTACCCAGCTTTAACCATTTGTAAAAATAAAGGACTCAAGATATATATTCATTACCCAAATAAATAAAAGCACAATATTTTTCTATTTTTCGAAATGAGAAAAAATTATCTATAGTCGTACTTGTCTTCACCTCTGTCACCATTTCCTCTATCGCTTCTTATACCATCCAATGACTGTTTTTCAACCCCTGAAAATCACAGAACATAAATTATACACCAACCCCCCAACACACACACACACACAAAGAAAAAAAAAAGATCATATTTTCAGATATTAGATACTACAATGACTTTAGGCTTTTCAATAAATATAGAAATTTATGTTTTCACGGATGTACTATATTAGAAATGTAACATTCCAAAATTTATTTACCTCCCACGTAATGCAACTTTGATCATTAGCAAATTAAATGGTCCATGCCTAACATTGTCATTATAATAAAGTTCATTAATTAAAATGATAATACAATATATACGTATATATATTTTTTAAAAATTAATTATTTTCTAATTATGCATTTTTCTTATTTTTTTTCTAAATATTATGTGGGCCCAATAATTGGGTATAGGAGATATTAACAAAAATATATGAATATGGGTCTCATCTTGTAGATCGTGTTAAATTACGTAAATCGGGTTTAAGAGAAATTTATTTTGAACGCATTTTATCAAGTTATTGTGGTCGAAACGAAATTTATGTAACCATTTAATATAATATTAATTATTATGTTCCTTTGCATTGATTGGTTGGCGTGTGTGAGATTTCACGTGGTAAAGAAATAACCAATCTTATCATTTTGTTTGCTTTGATTTTTATTAGTGGTATATGTGTGTAAGTTATGAGATCAAGTGGTGGTTTTTTTTTTTTTCAAATAATTGGCCATTTTTTTTTACCCACCCACCAAGCATATTTATTAACTCACACACTCGGTTATTCATACATACAAAGTTATAAATTCCATATACTTTGCTATTCTTCAAGTCAAGGGAAACAGAAGAATCCATTTTCAAAGTTTTTAACAAATTCAGATTTTTAAGGTAAGATACATAAGTGCAGTGAAAAAAATTTATTCACCACGATATCTATATTATGATTTCATTCAATGCTTTAAGGTTCCAAGAAATGATTTTTTTATGTTAAATCCTTCGGAATGGACCGTTAGGTCCAATTATGTTAAATCCTACGAGATGTGAGAATTCTAAAGAAATTCCTTGAACCATATGAATGTCGGGTATGAATGTTTTTCATTTATATTTATGTTATGTTGAATAGAAATTTGCACGTATCTTACTAAGTATTTTGTTTAAAATACTCTCTCTTACAAAAAAAATTAGATTAGAGCAGGTCGTGCTGGACACGTGAAAGATTGGATGAGTGGATGCTTCTGGGTTGCCAAGTAAACAAAAAAAAAAATGATTTTTAGTATATTCATGACTAAACTTTTATTTGACATGTTCATGTTTAGTATATGTATATTTATTTTGCAGCTTTGACATTCATGTAGGTGTATTTCATTTAAATTGATGTTGAATGATTTTAATTAAATTTAAATGTTAGTTGGTTACTCTTTTTAATTCATAGAGTCGATTTATCAAATTTTCTTTAAAGCTCCAAAAGTAAATTTTATTTCTTCAAAAATAAGAAACTTGTTAACACTCCCTTTTTTTTTAAAAAAATGAAAAAAAATGGGGCATTATAGCTTTGTATCAGAGCTTAGGCATAGCTTTTTGCAGACTGAGTGAAAAAAAATTTATATTCTTTAACTGTTATGTGAATTTTTCGTTAGTGAAATTATATGCAAAATTTGGTAGTCCCATCCAAAAAAATTAATAAAAATAAATTTACGTGAACAGTGGTAATAGTCACTGTTCAAGGTGAACAGTGACTGTTCACCGTGAACAGATAAGTGTTCTTTAAAAAAAAAAGATAATAATAAATAGAATAAAAAAAAATGTGACAGCCATGTGCCATGTTACTGGTCCCATAGAAATAAAATTGGTGAGTTATAGAATTGTGAATTTCAAAAATCTGGTCATGTGATGGAAAATTATTTTTTCAATGTTTATTTATTTATTTTTATTTTATTTATTGATTTGCTTGTTGATTGCATAGTATTTTTTTTGGTGGATTCATGCAACTTCCATGGGTTTATTTTTCAGCCGATTTCAAATCAACACCGTCTAAATTCTTTTGATAAAATGTGTACATAACTTAGCTTGTTTGGCTAAGCTTAGATAACGTAAAAGTCACTTTTAATCCCAACTTGCTTTTTTTTAATAATTTAATTTTTATTTCAAAAGTAATTCATACCTTACCAAAAAAAGGGGGTAATTTAATTATTTCTAACTATGACAAACGGGGTAATTTATTTAAACGTATTATTTGCTTATGAATAAATGACCTATTAAGCTTCGTTGTTTATTATTACAAGAAATCAAATAATAGAAACTTTATTGGTTTATCTAAGTGAAGAAGTGCATTTTCGACTTTCTGTTATTGATATTGCTTTTAATTCTTTTCCTGGTCTACAAAAAAAAAATTAAAAATCAAGTAAAGGAAAGTCGGCCGACTACAATTTTAAAGCACGCAACCATGCATGAAATGAATTGTTCGTTTACTATTGTTGAATAGATATGGATTTATAGTCATGTGTTGTTAGCATTTTATTTTTGTGAAAAAAAAAATAATAATAATAATAATAATCAAATTTTATGTAACAAGTTACAAATACATGCTTCTTAATGGTTCTATAATGAGATTTTATCTAAATCTTGAATAACTATTAAAATAAGACCCATGGCACTTAACACCCGCCAATCAACTACTGTTCAGTGAATCCAAGGTACGGAATAAATATATTATGTTCCATTTTATTTTTTCGAGCATGATTTATAAATCATTTAAGCTTGATTTCCTGAAATGATTATGATGTTTGAAATTAATTATGTTGTTATATATTTAATGAGATATGATGATTAATCCTTGAAAAAAAAATGAGAGCATAATATATAATGTGATATTGATAACAAAAGAAACCAAACATAATTTGACAATTATGTGACTGATATGGCTAGGACTTATAGAACAGCTAGAAAAACAACAGCTTGTAAAGCAACACTGAACCAAAGGTCCATCATTCAGTCTTATGAGAATTATGTAACGAACTCGACTCGTTCGCTTGTCGAACACGTTCAAGACATCTATGAGAGATGTATGGCGGCAGTTGATGTAGGACTAGAGATCACGCATATCGAGGTCTTTCATAATCTTATAAACTCGCTTCCACCTCAATGGAGAGACGTGAGAATTGTGGTTAGAGATGAGATGCGCGGAGGTAACCCTCTAGAACACTCTGACATGATTGAGTTTGGCACTTATTGTCAGTCCCTTTTGGATTAGTAGAATGAGAGCCTACTACCACAACAAGAGCCAGAAGATGAGTTACAGACGAGGTAGAAGATGAGGCCGAGCCAGAGCTCGGGCTCGAGTATGAATCGAACCCTGAGGAAGAGCCTGAATCGGAGCATGAAGATAACTTGGGGTTGGAGTTAGAGGATAATCTCGAGCCACAACCTGAGCCACAAGTCGAAATAGAAATAGAGTCCGGCCCCGAGGCAAAGGACTCCTTAGAAGACGATGTTCCACCAAAGAAGATTCGTAGGATCCATGGAAATTAGAAACTTAGATTCTACTTCCTTATTCTATGATGTTTTCCTTCCCATTCAGAAAGGAAATGCTTTATGTTATTTGAGATTTATTTTAATCAATAGTACATCCTAGTTTCAAGGATTCATATTCATGAGATTTAATTTTCCCTTTGAATATAATAAGCTGTGTTGTCCAAGGTTTCTAAAACAAAATTTTAAATTTTGTTGATTTAAAGGAAATGGCATAACAACAAGACCAAGTAGCTATATTAAGGGATCTTATGAGGACAGTGCATGAACTTGGTAGACGACATGCACCAGCTAGTGCCAACAATACGGGTGCAATTGTAGAGCAATTTCGTCGCTTCAAACCTCCTTCTTTTGATGGAAAAGCTGATCCTTTGGTAGCCGAGAAGTGGCTAAGAGGATTAGAGTGGATTTTCAAACACATGGAATGTATTGATACACAAAAGATATCATGCACTGAATTTATGCTGATTGATGCAGCAGGCCACTGGTGGAAGTTTGCTTTACGCACTAAAACAGAAGCAGAACAACATGCCATGACTTGGGTACAGTTCAAAGAGGAAGTAATGAAAAAATACTTTTCCCAGTCCCTAAAGGATCGAAGAGAGGCAGAATTTCTACAATTGAAGCAGGGAAAAATGCCGCTTGAAGATTATGAAAGAAAGTTTGAACAGCTTTTTAGGTACGCCCTACACCTCGTGGACACTGAAGCAAAGAAGGCCAGGAGGTTTTATCTAGGATTACGTCCAGAGGTTGGAGGAATCATGACATCTCACCATACCACAACCTACCGTGAAGTACTACAACGAGCTCAGTCAATTTCTGATCGATTGGAAATGGATAGGATGATCGAGAAAAGTGATGAATCTTTTGGAAAACGAAAGTGGAATGGGTCGAGCATAAGGAAAGGATTGGGACAAAACAAGAAAGCCAACACAGAATTAGGATCAAGCAAACCAAATAAGGTTATTCATCCATGTCCTAAATGCAACAAGGGCCACAGGGGAGAATGTTGGTTTAAAAAGAATGTGTGCTATCGATGTGGCCAAGAAAGGCATTTTGCTCCAGATTGCAAGGCATATCCACCTAAGAAAGACTACGAGCAGACTAAGAAAGGAAAAGCTAGGGTCTTTGCTTTGACCCAGGAAGAGGCAACAAAGGATCCGAATGTAATGACAGGTATTCTATCGGTATCTGAACTACCTGTATAGTTCTTATTGACTCGGGATCTACTCATTCATTTGTCTCTGCTGCATTTATTGCTAAATCATGTATTCCATATGAAAAATTGGATAGTGTTTTAGTAGTTACCATCCCATCAGGTAGAACATTGAACACCAATAGGATAGCTAGGGCGATAAAGTTAGGAATGGATGGAAGGTAATTAAAAGTTGACCTATGCATCTTAGATATGAAAGACTTTGATGTTATTCTGGGAATGGATTGGTCACGGAGCAATCATGCAACCATCCGATGTTTTGAAAGTGAAGTAAAACACCCAATGAGGAAGAGTTTTGATTCTTCGCGGCACAAGTAAAGTTTTTACCTCGCATCGTGTCCACCATGAAGGCAGAGAAGATGTTGAAGAAGAAATCTTGACATGGATTTTTGGTAAATATATCTGGAGCACAACAATCGGAGGTTTCTCTCAGTGCGGTACCAATTGTACAAGATTTTATTAATGTATTCCTTGATGATCTACTTGGCACTCCACCAGATAGACAAGTTGAGTTTACAATTGATCTCGTGTCTGGAGCAGCGCCAGTATCTAAAGCTCCTTATAGAATGGCACAAAAGGAGCTACAAGAATTGAAAATACAGCTACAAAAATTGTTGGATAAAAGCTTCATCCGACGAAGTGTATCTCCTTGAGGTGCACCGATTTTATTCGTAAAGAAGAAAGATGGTTCAGTGAGAATGTGCATTGACTACTGTGAGCTAAACCGGTTAACTACTAAAAATAAATATCCCCTGCCACGGATTAAAGACCTCTTTGATCAACTAAAGGGTACAACAGTATTTTCCAAGATTGACTTAAGGTCAGGTTATCACCAGCTGAAAGTAAAGGCAAACGATATTTCGAAGACGGCATTTAGAACTCGCTATGGTCATTACGAGTTCACTGTAATGCCTTTTGGATTAACGAATGCTCCTGCAGTGTTCATGGACTTGATGAATCGGGTATTACATCAATATCTAGATAAATTCCTCATTGTTTTCATTGATGATATTTTGGTGTATTCGAGGAACAAGGAGCAACATGAAGAACAACTTAAAATAGTACTAAAAACACTAAGGAAGGAGAAATTGTATACCAAATTCAAAAAGTGTGAATATTGGTTGGACCTTATAGGCTTTATGGGTCATGTGGTTACAGCACAAGGAATTGAAGTAGACCCTACTAAAGTTGAGGCGGTAACCAAGTGGCCTAAATCGTCGAATATAGGTGAAGTCCGTAACTTTTTGGGATTGGCTATTTATTATCAAAGATTCATTGAAGGTTTCTCTAAAATAGCTGGGCCAATGACCTAACTAATTAAAAAATGGGTAAAATTTCAGTGGGCTGAGAAGTACGATAAGAGTTTTCAAGAACTAAAACAGAAATTGGTCATAACTCCAGTATTGGCTATACCAGAGGGCTCGGATGGATTTGTTATATATAGTGATGCATCTAAACTGGGTTAAGGGTGTGTGTTGATGCAGAATGGAAAGGTGATCGCTTATGCTTCAAGATAGTTAAAACAACCTAAGCAAAACTACCCAGCACGATTTAGAATTGGTGGCAGTGGTGCATGCTCTAAAGATATGGGGTCACTATCTCTATGGAGGGAAATGAGACATCTATACGGATCACAAAAGCTTGAAATATTTCTTCACACAGAAGGAGTTAAATATGAGGTAGAGAAGGTGGTTGGAATTGGTTAAGGACTTTAACTGCATTATTCATTACCATCTGGGTAAAGCAAATATAATCGCTGATGCCCTTAGTACAAAGACAGTAGGACAATTGGCAGCTTTACCCACAACTGAAGGATAGTTGTTAAAGGAATTTGAGAAATTGAGATTGGAAGTGGTCATCCCGCCGACTAAGGTTACTGCAAAGATTGCGTTATTGAAGATCCAACCTATACTTAGGGATCGCATCAAAGATGCCTAAGACAATGACACATTCTTGAGAAAGATTAAGGCAGAAGTTGGTACAAGTAAACAAAAGGGTTTTGCTATAGCAGATGATAATGCTTTGACGTTTGAGGAAGACTATGTGTACCGAAGGATGAAGGAATAAGGAAAGAGATATTAGAAGAAGCTCACTCTGTCCCGTACGCTGGGCATCCCGACGGTACAAAGATGTATCGAGACCTTCGCGATACATTTTGGTGGAGGAACATGAAAAGAAAAATTGATCTATTTGTTGAGAAATCTATGATATGCCAGCAAGTTAAGGCCAAACATGAGAGACTATCAGGGCCATTAAACCCATTAGAAATTTTAGAGTGGAAATGGAAGAAGATAGCTATGGATTTTGTGGAGGTTTTCCAAAGAAAAATCGGGGATATGATGCTAGTTGGGTAATTGTGCATATATTGACAAAATCAGCTCACTTCCTTCTAGTACGAATGAATTACAATATGGATCAGTTTGCCCACTTATATGTCAAAGAAATTATCAGGCTGCATGGAGTTCCGACTTTTGTCGTCTCAAACCGAGATCCAAGATTCACTTCCAAATTTTGGAAGAGCTTGCAAGGAGCTATGGGAGCAAAGTTAAATTTCAGTACTGCCCATCATCCCCAATCAGATAGACAATCAGAAAGGACTATTCAGACTCTAGAAGATATGCTTCGAGTATGTGTCTTGAATTTTGGAGGTAGTTGGGAGTCATTTCTACCATTAGTAGAGTTTGCATACAATAATAGCTTTCAGGCTATTATTGGTATTGCTCCTTATGAAGCTCTCTATGGTAGAAGATGTAGATCACCAGTTTATTGGGATAAAGTCGGAGAAAATAGAATTTTGGATCCAGAAATTATTGCAAAAACAGTGCAAGCAGTTGATAAAATTAGAGACAGAATAAAGTCAGCTCAAGATAGACAAAAAAACTATGCAAACCAGAAAAAAGGTTGAGTTTGAAGTCGGAAAGAAATTTCCTTTTGAAATTCTAGAAAGAATTGGAAATGTGATGTACCGTTTAGCATTGACATCTAGATTATCGACAGTACATAACGTGTTCCACGTGTCAATGTTTAGAAAGTATGTGCATGATCCTAAGCATGTGATAAGCTATGACTCACTAGAAGTGCAGAAAGACTTGACTTATGAAGAGGCTCCTGTGGAAATTATTGAGATGAAAGTGCATGCTTTGAGGAACAAGGAAGTTGCCTTAGTTAAAATTCGATGGAGAAATCATAGAGTCGAAGAAGCTACTTAAGAGAAAGAAGAAGAGATAAAAGCCAAGTATCCAGAGCTTTTCGTCTAGATAAGGTAATTTCGAGGACGAAATTATTTTAAGGGAGAAGAGATGTAACATTCCAAATTTTATTTACCTCCTATGTATGTCTTAAATTTTGTTAATGCAACTTTGATCATTAGCAAATTAATTGGTTCATGCCTAACATTGTCATTATACTAAAGTTCATTAATTAAAATGATAATACAATATATATGTATATTTTTTAAAAAAATTAATTATTTTCTAATTATGCATTTTTCTTACTTTTTTCTAAATATTATGTGCCCAATAATTGGGTATAGTAGATATTAACAAAAATATATGAATATGGGTATCATCTTGTAGATCGTGTTAAATTACGTAAATCGGGTTTAAGAGAAATTTATTTTGAATGCATTTTATCAAGTTATTGTGGTTGAAACGAAATTTATGTAACCATTTATTATAATATTAATTAGTATGTTCCTTTGCGTTGATTGGTTAGCGTTTGTGAGATTTCACGTGGTAAAGTTATAACCAATCTTATCATTTTATTTGCTTTGATTTCTATTAGTGGTATACGTGTGTATAAGTTATGAGATCATGTGGTGATTTTTTTTTTCAAATACTTGGTCATTTTCTTTTACCCACCCACCAAGCACATTTATTTAACTTACAAAAACGGTTATTTCATACATACAAAGTTATAAACTCCATATACATTGCTATTCTTCAAGTCAAGGGAAACAGAAGAATCCATTTTCAAAGTTTTTAACGAATTCAGATTTTTAAGGTAAGATACGTAAGTGCAGTGGTTAATATTTTTATTCACCATGATATCTATATTATGATTTCATTCGATGCCTTAAGATTTCAAGAAATGATTTTTTTTATGTTAAATCCTTCGGGACAGACCGTTAGGTCCAATTATGTTAAATCCTACGGGATGTGGAAATTCTAAAGAAATTCTTTGAACCATATGAATGTCGGGTATGAATGTTTTTCATTTATATTTATGTTATATTGAATAGAAATGTGCACGTATCTTACTGAGCATTTTGTTTAAAATACTCACTCTTACAAAAAAAAAATTAGATTAGAATGGGTCGTGCTGGACGCGTGGAAGATTGGACAAGTAGATGCTTCTGGGTTGCCAAGTAAACAAAAAAAATATTTTTAGTATATTCATGACTAGACTTTTATTTGACATGTTCATGTTTAGTATCTGCACATTTATTTTGCAGCTTTGACATTCATGTTGGTGTATTTCATTTAGATTGATGTTGAATGATTTTAATTAAATTTAAATGTTAGTTGGTTACTCTTTTAAATTCCTAGAGTCGATTTATCAAATTTTCTTTAAAGTTCCAAAAGTATATTCTATTTCTTCAAAAATAAGAAACTTGGTAACGGTCCCTTCTAAAAAAATGAAAAAAATGGGGCGTTACAAGAAATTTACATGACAATATAGTAGAGTAAGATGAACACAATTCTTTTCATGTTTCCTTTACCCACTTTAGCATTGTTAGTCAAAGAAACACATGATAGTAAGAACTAAAACTGAAAAAGTTTTTACTTTCCAGTTCCAGCTCTTATGGAAACCTTGAGAAAGCGACGGTGTAATTCAATAGCCTTTATACAATTTTGTAGGGCTCCCCTAATCCTCCCAAGAGATATTCGTGTGGCAGTACGGTGGGAAATGCATGAAAATAACCCAAATATGTTAGCCATTTTCCAAAATAACCTTTAACTTTTCTAAACATCTTGAACTAGCTAAAATACCCTTAAACAAATATTAAAAACAACCCTTTACATAATAGAAATCTTCTATCCAAGTCCTTAAAAAATCTAACAAGTAATTTTTCTAAAAATTTGTGAGAATTATTAATGAATAATTATAAAATAGAAAAATCCAAATATAAGAGAGGACCATATAATATAAAAAAGGTAGTTAAAAAAAAGAAATTAAATTTGAAAAAGAAATTGATAAGATAGGATATCAAGAACAATTATATGCATCACAAGAAATATTAAAATGTTTCAAAGAAAACTTATTAGAAAATTTTGCTAAAGGAATTATAAGATCAATAATCATAAAAGATATACAAGATATAATAGATAAATTGGAAAAAAGAAAGAAAAATATCTCAAAATATGATATACCTTTTAGAACAAACATAGATATGATAACAGATATTGATATTATAAATTTTCAGACATTACTAGATTTTGAAAAATTACTTAAAAATTTATGAGAAGACTAATAAAAAATAGTTTACAACAAGCATACAAAATATTAGTCTTTATTTTAAGATTTTATATACACTTAATAGCAAAAATAAAAGAGTTTTTGGAATATTAAAATTTTAGATTTTTAGATTTACAATTATTAGATTTTTAGATTATTAGATTTTTGTTCGCTCATAGTAGCACCCGTCCTTTGGTATCAGAGTCAGAGAGATCATGAAAAAATAATTAAAAAGATATTAAGCATATATATATTTCACTTTATTATGGAAATCATAAAAATAAATAATCATTATCAGTGTATAGAAGAAAAAGAATGTTATATATTTTACAACCCTATCCCTAATAAATTAAAAATAATAATATTATATATAACTAGAAATTTACCTAGAGAAATAAAGGAACAAATATTACATAAATTAATTGTAGGATTTATCAAAGATAGACGTACATATGAAATAATCATCGAAGTATTTGAAAATGAATTATACCATAGAGAAATATATGAATCATCATAAAAATATAATGGAAAAAACTAAAAATATTTTAGAAAGGAAGTTAGAAAGAATAAGATTAATAAATAATAAAATTTTAGATGAATTATTAATACTTGGAGAAATGACTAAAACTCAAGAAAAACAGATATTAAAATTAAAACAAGAAAGATATAAAGAAAAAGCAAGGTATTATGAAAAGTTAAAAGAACTAATAAGTATTGAAGTTATAAAACAAAAGTATGATAAAATGATAAGAGATTGTAAAAACGCTGAGCATATTGCATTTATTATTGTCAATCGAAAAATCGATAACAGAAGATGTCAGTCAGTGAACATATGGAAGAATTAAAACATTTAATAAGAACATTAATAAATGATGTACAAGAAATAAAGAATGAAATAAAAGAAGCTAGAAATGATATAAATATATTGAAATTTGAAGTCAGAAAATTAAAAGAAAATGAAGAAAAGAATAAAAGAATAAATAAAAAATTTATAGAAAAAGAAATAACCAGAATAGGGAAAAAACATATTAAAAGAGAAAATATAATAATAGAAACAGGAAGCATGGATGATGAGTTTAGAAAAAATATATTACCTAAATTATTAGAAGAAGAGGAATCTAGAGAAAAAATGTTAAGTAAACAAAAAATTAAAGAAAATCAAGATAAAGAAAATGAATGAAGAATTAGATCTACTTATAGATAATTTTGATCATTTAAACCTAGAAAGTATAGATGATGAATACCAAATCTTAATGAATACTGGAGGAGGACCTAATCCAGTAGGAACCTCTAAACAAGAATCAATAGATCTAGAAGAAAGTTATGCTCCGATGTATAATAAACCATATAATCAATTTTATGATAAAATAAGAGATAAACAACCGTCTAAAGGAAATAAATATAGTAATAGATTTGAATTAAATAATAATTATGATAAACATGTTAACCATGGAGGAACAAAATTAGACTTAGATTGCAAAATAGACACTAAGAAAGCCTTAATAACTTGGGCAGATTCAATGATATTATTCTTTTTATATAATAAAAATGATACATGGGAAAATATTGAAAGAAGAATAGATTTTTTAATTGCATCTTTTGAAGGAAATGTTAGAAATTGGTGGGAAGGAATTAGTAGTGATACAAAATCATTAATAAAAAGAAATATACAAACAGAAATAATAAAATCAGAGAAACTAGGAATAGAAAGATTGGTAGAATACATTGCAGATGAATTCTTAGGGGAAAATTGGCTAAGAAATTATGAAGAAGAAGCAATACAAAAAAAAGATAATGCAAGAGTTAAGCTAATTAATTTAACAATTTGGGATATGTGTAAAATTAAGGAATATACTTGTGAATTCAAGGATTACTATTATACTCAATTTTATAGTAATGAGAATCAAGAAGTATATCAAGATATGTATTATAATAAATTACCGGAATCATGGGGAATATATTTTAAAATAGAATTTGAAAAATATATTAAAGAAAATATAGGAATACCTAGAACACTAGGATCAAGAATAAAATTCTTATGAAAGATTTGCATATATATGTCAACAAAGACAATTATTGAAAAAATAAGGAAAATTAACTAGAATATGTTGTAAAGATATGGAAAAACCTACAAGATGGGGATGTAATTCTGAAAAAAGAAATGAAAGAAAGTATAAAAACAGAAAGTTTAAAAAATATAGAAACTTTAAGAAAAAATACATAAAATCTGGAAGAAAATATTACAAAAGAAAAAATAATATACAGAAAAATAAACCTTATAAGAAAGATAAGAAACAATGTAAGTGTTGGAATTGTGGAGAAATAGGCCATATAAGTCCAGATTACACAAAGAAAAAAGTAAGAATATTACAGAGAGATTATTTTGAAATAGAAAGCGAACTAAGTGAAATATCTGATATTGAAAATTATAATAATCAAGAAACATTTATAAGTGAAGCAGATTCAGAAGATAATGGATCAGAATCTGAATAGAGAAATTGAAGAAATAAAAAATAATAATATAGAAATCCAAGAATATGAGGGAATATAAGGTTATGGATTAAAAGTAACTTTTGATAATAATAAATTCAAGAAGATACAAAAGTTATCCTTAGATTTGAAAATAGGAAAATGGGAAATTTTAGATAGAATATGGAGAAGAAAAAGAATAGCAATAAATGAATACTATAAGATTGAAAAAACTATAGATGTTAGGACAACTCAAGGAACACATAAAATAAATCTTTTAACAAAAAGTACAATATCAAAATTATTATCAAAAATAAGCAAAAAGCATAGTGAAAAGATCCAATATGTTTATTTAGCAGGAATACAAATAATGTTTAAATCCTTATTTAGAGAAGGAATAGATTCACCATTAACTGTAAGTTTACATGATGGAAGAATTATAAATCTTGGAGATGGTCATTTAAGAACTATAGAAGGAAATTTAACATATCAAAAGCTAATATTTACTTGTTACCCAAAATATTGTGTCTCATTGAAAGATAAAAACTTTAATGAAGTCTTGGGATTACATTTCAAATTACATAGAAATGATATAATGGAACCAGGAGATCAAATTATGACTATGGAATATAGGGCATTATATACATTTACTAATTCCAATTATGGGAATATTTATCCCAATAAACCGTACATAGAAATTCTCAAGGAATGCAAGGATATTAGTAGAATAGAGGAACCAAACAAACAAATAAATCTTATTCCAGAAGAATATAAATTTAATATAACTAAAAATAAGCTTGAAATAATAGAGTTAAGAGAAGAAGAAAATTATAAAATAACATTTCACAATGGGAGGTTGATAAAGAAATCAAAAAGTCTTAAACTACCTAATAAAAAAGAATATTTAGAAGAAACTAGTGGTATAAAAGAAATAAAACCTTATGGAAATATTGGAAATATGAAAATAGAAGGAAAATATTTCAACGGTAGAAGATATATAAAAGGACCAAATATATTGATAAATACAGGAGCTGGTGAATGTCATATGCCTGCAAATAAAAATGAAGGATTAATGACTTACAAGACAGAACCATATGAATACAAGAATTTTGATGGACATCTATATGTTACAGAATTAAAGGTAAAAGTACCAATAAAAATAGGTGAGATTGATCTTTTAGTACCATGTTATTTGGATGAAAATATGGATATTGAACCTTATATATTATTAGGAATGAGTTTCTTAAATGGATTATAATATTATAGTATAAAAAGAGAAGGATTATATATAACTCATAAAGGACAAACTACATTATGTAGAATAGGAAGTGGATGAATAATCAAATTAGTTTTCCATTGGCAGTATATATACAAGTTACTATAGTAGAAACGAATATAACAACTTGTGCTTTGATTGAACAGGAAGTGATATAACAATCTTTAAAAATTTCTTAATAAAATCATGGAATAAAAATAGTAAAATAAAGATAACAGGAGTGACTGGAGAAAGTACTCAAATAATTAATAGTTCTGAAAAAGTTAATATAATACTTGATAGAAAACAAGTTATAATAAATAAAGTATATAATTATAATAAGTTATAATGTGATATATTATTAGGAAATGATTTTATCCAACAATTTCAATATTATAAACAAAATAATTACATGGTAATGTTACAAACACCTTGTGCACATCTATTAAAAATACCAAGAGAATTTAGACTCTACAGAGTTCAGCCAGCCCAGCGTGGTGATAAATGGGAAAAAGACCAATAGTACAAGATGAACTAAAAAATAAAAAAATATCATATAAAAAGATCCTAAAAACAGAAATAGAGATAAGTATAGAGAAAATCATAGAACAATTAGAAAAAATTTATGGAGAAAATCCATTATTATTTTGGAAACCATATCATCCTAAGGCTAAAATAGAATTAACAGAAAATGTTATAATAAGAGTTAGACCAATGATGTATACCTTACAGGATATGCAAGAATTTAAAAGTCAGATAAAAGAACTATTAGAACAAAAGTTAATTAGACCCAGTAAT
This sequence comes from Olea europaea var. sylvestris, assembly GCF_002742605.1. Classification (NCBI taxonomy): domain Eukaryota; kingdom Viridiplantae; phylum Streptophyta; class Magnoliopsida; order Lamiales; family Oleaceae; genus Olea; species Olea europaea. The sequence continues at coordinate 9,018,330 of NC_036258.1, read as the reverse complement.
GGACCTCATAGTAGTCCAGTTTTTATGGTTATGAAACATTCTGAGCATGTTAGAGGAAAAGCTAGAATGGTAATAAACTATAAAAAATTAAATAAATATACTAAATTTGATGGTTACTTTTTACCAAATAAAGAAATCCTAATAAACCTTGCAAAAGGAAAACAATATTATTCCAAATTTGATTGTAAATCAGGATTTTGGCAAATAAAAATGGAAGAAGATAGTATACAATATACAGCTTTTAGTACACCTCAAGGAAAATATGAATGGTTAGTTATGTCATTTGGTTTAAAAAATGCACCACAAATATATCAAAGGAAAATGGATAATATATTCAAAAAGTTTAGTGATTTTCTTATTGTTTATATTGATAATATACTAATATGCTCTAATAATAAAAAAGAATATAAGAATCATTTATTACAATTCATAAATGAATACAAAAAGGAATGAATTGTACTTTCTAAAAAGAAATCTATAATAGAGAAACAAGAAATAGATTTTCTAGGATTATCAATAGATATAAAAGGAATAATTTTACAGAATCATATATCTAAAAAGATAGAAAGCTTTCCAGATGAGTTAAAAACCAAAGAACAAATACAAAAAATTTTAGGATGTTTAAACTATGCTGAATGATTTATTGAAAATCTCTCAAAAAAGAGACATAAGATACAAATTCTACTTAGGAAAACAAATACTAAAGGTTGGAATAAAGAACATACTGAAATTGTTAAATCATTAAAAGAAGAATGTAAAAATTTACCAAAATTAAGATTACCAAATGAAAAAGATAATCTAATTGTCAATACTGATGCCTCGGATAAATATTGGGCAGCTATATTAAAAACAGATTTAAATGAAATATGCAGATATTCAAGTGGAACTTTTAACCAAGCAGAAATGAATTATACTACTCATGAAAAAGAATTACTAGCAATTATTAGAGGAATAAAAAAGTTCTCATTATTCCTTTTATCTAAAAAATTTGTTGTTGAAACTGATAATTCTCAAGTTGCAGGACTTATCAGAAATAAGTTACCTATAGAACCTCAATATAGGAGGTTACACAGATGACAAACATATTTATCATTCTACAATTTTGATATTATTCATAAAGGAATAAATAACTATCTTGCAGATTTTTTGAGCAGGAACATCGAATTTGGAGATGGATAATATCAAAAATTCATTAATAGACGTCAACAGACAAATGAAATTCCTCATGGAAGAATCTGAAGATATGAAAATTGGAATTGAGCAATTAGAAGAAATGGCAGAATTTATCCAACAAAATGTCAAATTGTTGGTGGAAATCTCTAATTCTCATTCCAAATATACCAAAGAATTGAATGACAGAATTGTTGATATTACTTCACAATTCGAGTCATTAGATACCAAACAGGAAATGCCAATTGATACAATCTCAAAAATACAAATAGGTACACAGCCAGGAAGCAGCAGTGGACCCAACAATATCAAACAAGACATAGCAAGTCCCCGGAAGATGACTATAAAAAATGGTGATGAACATACAAGAGTTATAAGAATTAAAACTGATGAAGATGATGATACCCCTTTATCATCAAAAGAAGAGGAATATAGATCATTTGCCAAAATTGTTTATGAATTGGAAGAAAATGAATCTTATTTTATTGCATCAGGAGATCATGTTTATCCCAGATTAATAATTACCAAAGATGCAGACCCTTTCATGGTCAAAATGGCAGCAGATTATGGATTTCTGGATTTGATCTATCCAGGAAAAGATTTAAAAGAAATTGAAAAATTTGATGATATATTCAGGGCAGAAGTTTCAAAATTTGCCCAAGGAAAGTCGATTTATATCAAATTTTATTCAATAAGTCCCGAAGTTGATGGAAGGATATACTATCCTGCTGAACATATTATCACAATTGGATATGTTGGCCGAGATTTTCAGATTGAAGTTGGCCGAAATAATAAACATTTGCCTAAAATCAATAAATCATGGATAAAATTCCGGAGAGTTTTGGGGATGAAAGTTCTTTACAACATTGCAAAGAATTTATATGATAAAAAATTCAGATGCTTATGCCAATATGAAGGATAGACACTCCTTACAAATAATGGAAAAGAAAAATCTACCATTCTGAAAGAATATATCCAGAAATTTGATACTCATCAAATTAATGGAAGTCCAACAACAATCCAAGAATCATGCAGATTGAGGGAATGTCCCACATGTAGACAAAATTGAAAGATTGATGAATGGAAAAGAACCTACCACTACCAAAGCATCTAACCAGCTGCATATGAAGACAAAGATGGAAAAGCAATAATAGAAAAGCATCTAGCCAGCTGCATATGGAGTCAAAGATGAAAAGGCAATAATAGAAGAAAATATGACCCTTTGATGGAAAAAGCAAAAAATGCATGTGAAAATGTAGACCCCAGGAGGAAAAGAATAGAGATGCATGTGAACCTTTTCAAAATTATGATGTATGCAATGATGTAATAGATCAATAATAGCAAGTTTGAATCATGTATAAATAGAGGTCTTTGGAGAAAGAATGGAACATCTCGAGTTAGAAATCATTCTCTTTCCTTAAGCTTTCTTCAAAACCAGTTTTTCTGGAAACCCCTTGTATACAATAGAAATCTTGTATAAATCATTATAGAAATAAAATCTCAATCTTTTGATATCAGAAAAATATGAGTTTCTAAACTTCCTATCCCATAGATTCTTGATGGATTGAAGAAGATAATCTCTTTCTTGCTTTAACAAAGAGAGAGTTTTCTTTACTTAAGATCTTTACTCTTAACTCTAAGAAAAGATACAGTGAGGGCAGAAGCTGAAATATCAGAATTCCCATTGAGGCAAAAGGCCGTTTGAGGGAACAGTTTGCAGATTCAGAGCCTGAAGGTCACTCGGTTCTAAGAATACAGATCTAAGATCAAAAGTAAGGTAAAATTATTGTCTTTGTTAAATTTAGAAAGAATTCTTCTAATATCTTGAAAGAATCGTAGGGATTATTACTTTTCATGTTTGCAAAAAACTTATCTAACATATTATTATTATTATTATTCATAAAGCTTGCAAGGAATTATCTGAATAATGCCAGGTTATACAATTAAAGGATTAGATAATCTGTTAGAAAAACTATTAATAAAAATAAGAAATATTTTTGCTCAACTAGAGACTATGGATATTTCATCTAAGAAATATGATAATTTTAGTGAATTACATGACAATTATATTACAGATTATGCTAATTTATTAGATCAAAGGATGAAACTATATATTAAAACCCGAAATGAGAGAAATAGAGGAATTTTAGAACTATTCCAATAAATTAAGGATATCTTGTGCAAAATATAACAAATCATTTCATTAAGGGTATTATAGACATTTTACCAAAAATAAATAGTGGCAGGTTATTTAGAAAAATCTCCCCAGTACGGTTGCTATAGCAGAGTAAAAGCGGTTGAATGGAGCATCCTTGAACCAAACTAGACATAAATATTGGCATAAGACTTCATATAGATCAAAAAATGACGGAAAAAGATGGGATTTACCAAACCGCTACCTCATTTGTTGGCCCATAGGTTCATTCGATAGATCTTGGTGTCAAGGGCGGAGCTAGGAAGATATGTTAGGGTGGGCTGAAAATTAAATTTTTTCATAAATGCTCTTTGCTACTCGAGATTTAGTTTAAAAGGTTACACTTTTCACGCTAATGACAAAATGGATCAAGATATATTTTTAAACATCTATGACAAAATTCTAACAAATATATTTTTAAATGATAAAAGTAAATATAAAGCATATTTCCATTTCGTGGTTGAAATAAATAAATTTTTAAATCACAAGTATAAATAAACAATATATGAAAAAATACGTTAGAAAAAATTAATTACTTTTAAGCTTAGTCAAACATGTGACATGCTACAATAAGTTATTTTTTTACTTTAATCAATAAAAATTTATTTCTAATATAATAAATTAATTTGATTATAAATGAACTATTTAAATTTAGGGCATGTTTGAGCCACATTATTCTAAAAAAATGTATTTTTAAACAATGATTTGACATCATTTTAACTACATATTCTTTAATAAAATAATATTACACGCAAATCAAAATCTTTTCCTTATTTTTTAACTACACATTTCCCATCAATACACTATTCAAGAATGCATTATTACCAAAATAATGTGACTCAAACACCCCCTTAAATAATTGAACATTGAATTTGGATTGGGAATAAAGTTAATTGTACTAAAAATTAATTTATAGACTGGGCTAAATTTTTATTCTTCTTTATTTCACCAATAATTTGGACTGAATTTTCCATTTTTTACAAGTCAATTTGCTATTGGGCTGCCCCCAGCCCCCCTCTCCCTCCGTCTCTGCTTGGTGTGCTCATCCATTTTTGTCGACAGAGTTCTCCCCATCACCTATTCATATTATAAATGTTTGGGATATGAGTAAAGTTACATTCTTTCATTAAAATCACAAAGAAGCAAAAGAAAGCTTTTTTTGCTGTCAACAAAACAGAAAGAAAAAATTTGAAGTGAGTTACCTGCAATCAGAGGAAGTGGAAACCAAAAGACTGGGAATTCAGAATCCTGAATCGGCCTCTCCTTCAACACAAATTAGGAACTGATTGTGGGAGTCGGATTATTTGAGAAGTTAGATTATCTGGAATTTCTTGCTCCAATCCATAGAGAGAGAGAGAGAGTAGTAAGGAGAAAAGGTACAAAAGGCATGTTATATACGGTAGATATTTTGACGAACAGTTAGAATGTCGTTTGTAAATAGTAGGTATCCGGATTAGTGTGAAAACGAGGGCAGAAAAATGAACAGCGAAGACCACATTCACTCTTTTCTTTAAGTGCATAATTTGAAGGCAAAAAGTACAGAAAATACCCATAAAGATCAAAGAAATTTCTAGAACTAGATCAGTTACAGACCTGCTAGCTTTGAATCTCTATAGAGATTATCACTATCGTGAGGGATGATAAATGATGGTGAGGCAGACTGAACGACCAAGGGTTTTCTTAGCTTTCGTTTGTATTGGAGAAGAAAGAGAAACAGAGGCTACAGTTGCAAGAAATCAAAGCAATATAGCGGAGTCAGAGAAGATATTTTGTGAATAGTGATTAAACCAGTTTGGGAATAGTGGTGAACCAATTTCAGTGTGAAATAGACGGTGCAAAAATGAACAGTACCGGGCTATTCTCTCTTTTATAGTAGTAGTGATAGTAATAGAGATAGTGAAATTGTGTATTTTTTAAAAAAAAAAAGTGAAACAATGTGACTTTTAAAAGTTTAGCGTCACTTTTTTTTATTAAAAATTATATACAATGGCACTTTTATTAAAAAGTGATATCTATCACTAAAAAAAGGAATAAAAATTTCAAGAAAAGTGATTGAAAAATGACAAACACTAAAAAAAATTGACAAAAATTCAAAAAAAAAGTGAAAAAAATTTTAAAAAAAGTTACATAGAGTCAAAAAATAAAAAAGTGATAGAAAATAAAAAAGTGACAAACACTCAAACAGTGACAAAATTTTTTTTAAAAAAAAGTGACAAATTAAAAAATTGATGCAAACTCTAAAAAGTGACAAACATTCAAAAACTGACGGAAAAAAAAAAGGTGATCGTTTGTCACTCAAAAAAGTTATAAAAATAATATAAAAAAAAGTAGTAGACAATAACAGAAGGTGACAGAAATTTCAAAAAAGTGGCACAAATACCAATCAAAACCCCAATCATAACATGATATTCTTTGTTCGGGTGGTAATATTTAGGACCAAGTCAGAAGTCAACGGTCATAATATTCAAAATCATAAAGAGCAATTATTGAATAATTCACGTAGTACTAGCTTCATATTTCTCATTCTCGATAATCCAAGTTCGTTTCACATATTGAACTGCACAAGGAATTACATTCTAAGGATTCATGTCAACCTATAGACCTCCAGGAGGAAAAGGTGTCACTAAACTATGGCAACATATATTACAAAAGGTTCGAACATATGAAAAAACTATAAGCATACGAACTACATAGTTATAAAAAGAATTCATTTCAATTGGGCCATTGCGTTTCTACACCATGCCAATGCATCTGTTTCTAAATTTCTTAGGGAATTTTGGAATAACCCATTTTTTTCATATTTTTAGACGTGTCTATATTCCATCATACTTCTCTTTCCCATTTCCCGTGTTATTTCCTTCCAGAAAAGGAAGAAGATAGAAGCTTTATATCTAATAATAATCCTGACCTGAATAGTTCTACTTGGCAATGGGGAGGGATTGATCAATGCTCGGACTCCATTCTTCAATATGTTACTCTTGCGCGAGGTTTCCAACCTCGTAGAATTCAAAGAAAAACATATAGTTCAGTGGCCTGGCATGCCGTGCAAGTAGCATTACTATTTCGGATGATCCAACTTGCTTCATAACCGCATTGCACAAATCAAAAATTATTAAAAAAAAACTAAAAAACTATATATCACATTTAAATTAGAATTTATTACATCAACCATAAGTGCAATACTTTACAAAATGGTTTTATGTTGTGCTAAACTCCTACTCGGTATAGTAGTTGCCATTGAATTGGAATTCTGATAATTACATTGCATAACTCAACAAACGTGCTCTCAAATTCTATTAAATTGGCATTAAATGGAAGATTTACTCTAAACAGAGATGTGTATATTTACAGAATACTGAGGGAAATAGAGTTAACCAGAGCAATTTCACTTCTTTATGGAATTTATCGAGATCATCTGAGGTGGATAAAATTGGTTTTTTTTTTTACTGCCACTTTTCTACCATCAATCATGGCTTCCCAAACCACACTTTTCTGCACTGCAATCAAATGGGTGGTACCCCCAATTTACATAAACTAAAAACAAACTGGAAAAAAAACCAAAAAAAAAGGTGATGGGAGAAAAGGTAGTATAAGAGGAAGATGAGAGGTGAAGAGGGATCGATAACACCGTCGAATGCAGGTGTTCGGTTTTACAATTTCCAAAACCATTTTCGCCGTCTTGAATAGCTGCATTGATTCATTTAATCTCTAAGGGGCGATTCTTGAATTACAATTGTGAATCATGGTGGCGTTGCTACTCTCCTCATTCACAAAGGCGTCAAGGGTTTGGAGGTTTGGGGGAGGTTTTAAGGTATTAATTACGTTGTTCAATGATTTAATAAATAAATACGGTATTAATCAAACTAGATAATTTTTTTGAATTATACTACATATACATGATAGTGTCCATAAAGATATCAATAATGTACAAGCGACATAACATCATTGGAGGGTTGAAAAATAATGGAATTCCACATCTACATTATGAACACCCTTGTGGACATCATAATGTACATGTAGAATTATCCTAATTTTTTTCAGGGTATTGGGCCTAATTTGCCCTTTATTTAATAATGTAGAAAGTCCGTTCGAGCGTAAGTTAATTGCACTACATTATATTCACACTATAATTTCTGTTAATTGCATTACATTTAAGTACGAAGAATGCAAAACTGTTGTACTGACATTTTAATGTCAATTGTAAGTAGAATTATATAGCAATGGTTGAGCCATTGACCCCCCCTAGTTGGATCAGTGATTCAATGACCCAATTTCTTGTCTAGGACATCGATCATATCGAATCTAATAACTATGAAAGATAATTAAGGATGTGATAGTTGTGAGGTTGGCAAGTGGTGGTGTTGGTGTATTGTGAAAATTAAGTTATTAATATATTCGCCTCTCTCTCTTTTGATTTTATGATTGGAAAGATGGTTTTGCCACCTGAAAAAGGGGATCATGGGATTTGCACGTGCTAATTTAGCTCTAGTTCGATGCCCATTATTATTAGAATAATGTTATTTACAGTGAAAACTATCGAAAGTCATCCTATGTGGCGTATATTTGGCAGTTTCTTATTTGATGTATAATTCAAAAAATAACTACCATATCTATATATCAAATAACAAATTGTCAAGTATATGTCACATAGGGCGACTACTGGCAGTTTTCACTACGAATAGCATTACTCTTATTATTATTATATTTTTTTTTAGGAAAATGAGTTCTGAAATAGTTATTTTTGGAGAATGTGTAGTTAAAAAAATAAAGAAAAATTTTGAATTTTCGTGTGAATATTTCATTGTGATAATATGTGTTTGAAAAAAATGTTTTTGAAGAAAAGTAGTTAAACTGGGGAGAATGCCTCTTAAAGGAGCACATTTATGAAAGGTTGGAGACTTCAACTGCAATTTTCTCTTTCCTTAATATTACCAAATAAAATTAAAGAAGAGAGACTATGGGGTTAAATTCATCAACGGTCACTCAATTTTAAACTTGATATCATCATGATTACTCAATTTAATTTTATTTCATCACGATCACCCAATTTTATATTTAGTGGCTATTAGTTGATTTAACCTGGAGAAAATATAACAGTGAGGCGCTACGACGTCGTGTCTAGTGCAATGAACCTAAAATTCCCCAAATTGTTCCCCTTTCCCCATTCACATTTCCAAACTGCTTCAGCCATGGCTACGGCGATGGTCCTCGATCCAAAATCCTCATTGGAGCACCCACCACAAACCCGACCTATGCCCGCATCCTTCTCCTCGGACCCGGATGACGACCTCTACTCCCGCCTCAAATCCCTCCAACGGCAACAGGAATTTATAGAAATTCAAGAAGAGTACGTCAAGGATGAACAGAAGAACCTCCGCCGCGAGCTTTTGCGGGCTCAGGAAGAGGTGAAAAGGATTCAGTCGGTGCCCCTTGTTATTGGCCAGTTCATGGAGATGATAGACCAGAACAACGCTATTGTCGGGTCCACCACGGGGTCTAATTACTATGTACGTATTCTTAGTACCATTAATAGGGAACTCTTGAAGCCATCGGCCTCGGTGGCACTTCAGCGCCACTCGAATGCTCTCGTGGATGTGCTTCCACCGGAGGCTGATTCAAGTATCTCGCTGCTTAGCCAGTCCGAAAAGCCGGATGTTACTTATAATGTAAGCTTTTTAGAAGCTTTTTGAATTGGAAATTTTGTTGAAAATTCGATAGCATGGTTTTAGGTTGTTTTTGTTTACTTGATTGGGTTTTGTTCCAGATATTTGTTTGGTTTGAATAATTTGAATATTCGAAAGTGAATATTGATTAAATATTGCAAATTTTCTATTTGATGACTTTATGAATAATAGACTTTAATGTGCCAAGAAACGTTTTATCTAATTATTAAATGTGATTTAGCTACTTTTACCGAATTTCTAACAATCTTAAGAACTTTAGTCCTATTAATTCATATTCCATAAATTATTTTGTGGTAGGGCTTGTTGTATGGTGAGCTCTGAAGAGGAGATATATGCACGATTCCATATGCAACTCCATGAAAGCACGGATTATAAATTTACTGTTCCAATTTTGAGATGTGAAGATAATTGATGAAACAAATTCTGAATGCTTTTGTTTTCCAATTTTGAGATGTCAAGATAGTTATTGATTATTGTAAGGCGAAAATTAATAAGACGTGCTTAGAAATATAATGATGGAGGCTTGCGTAATTTAATATAATTCCCAGACCCTGAAATCTCTCTAGTTGAGTGAAGTTTGTAGTTGTATGGATTAACAGTAATGTGCTATAGGCTACATGTACTAACTACCAAGTCATAACTAAGAAACTCACGCTTGATCTCATATGCACATCGTAAAATGCAAGTTTTTGCTGAAAGCTTTATCTACATAATTGTGATGGAATATTTTTTCCCCCATGTTTTAAGAGGTTTAAACAAATCAATTGAAGATGCTATGCTTTAAAATGTCTATGCTATTGAAAATATATTCGGGACTACAAGTTAAGGTATGAGCAAATAGTGCTCACTTGTCATACTAGGATTCTGACATGCAATTTCTTTACCTGGATGTTGCTGTTAAAGTATGAGAAGCTACTAGGTTATCTGCTGAAATAGTACTTGCCATCTCTGATTTCGAGCTCGGTCAATGTATTGCACTCACTTAGTTATGTTTTACAAATTTAGAGATATTGAAGGGCTATCTTTTTGACATTGACTTTTTTTATGTAATGCACACTAATCTCCCATACTTTGCACACTTTTTAGGATACCAGTTCTAGGGTAGTCTCCATAGAGAACATGAGATATCTTAATTCAAATGATATGGATTCAGTCTTAAATGTTTCCATGAGATCAGCTGACTTATGCCAACCTTCTGGCCTATGGGATAGAATAGAGAATAACTTGAAACGATAATTGAAGATATCCTGAGGCATGTCATATGGATAATCTACAAATTAAAAAATAAGTATAGGTAAAGACGTGTTAACCTTCAACATCTGCACTCTCGGCTCGACTGAATGAACTTCATGTAAGAGTGCTTTTCAGAATGATCCACCATGACTGTTATTTAGATTGCATTCCTATATGTATAGGTGCTGTATAGAGTTTGATGAATAATATCATTTAATTATTCTCTTAATTTTATTTCCTACTTGACTGAATATTTAGCTCTTTAGTTCATAGGAATTGAGCCTCTTTGGCTGGAACAACATATACTCGGCTTTCTAACTGGAAAAATGTATTCCCGGCCTTCTTTCGCTTTGCTGAAATCTATTCTTGCAGTTTGATCCTAACTTATCTGAGGTTTTAATTCGAATTCATTACAACTTCATATTCATGATGTCAGTTGCATCAACATTAATTACAAGAAAAAAATATTTTTCCAACTAACGGCTTACATGAGGTGATGCTCTTGTAATTGGAATATTGTTTTTGGCACTGTTGTATTGCTGAGTTGGTTGACCTCCTCCCCCTTTTCCATTTCAACACGAGTTGTTTGGCATATTGTTTTTGGCGCAGTTGTAGAGGTGAATTGATTGATTTTTCCGATTATACTATTTTTGCCTTCTCATATTTCTCAGATGTATTTTCAAATAGTTGAGGTGTTTTAACTTGCAAAAGTTCCAACCAAATTTTATCACTTATTGGCTTTGGCAGGATATTGGAGGATGTGACATTCAAAAGCAGGAAATCCGTGAAGCTGTTGAATTACCTTTGACTCACCACGAATTGTACCAACAGATTGGCATTGATCCTCCGCGTGGTGTCTTGCTGTATGGTCCTCCTGGCACTGGGAAAACAATGCTTGCTAAGGCTGTTGCTCACCATACAACTGCAGCCTTTATTAGAGTAGTAGGCTCAGAATTTGTTCAGAAATATTTGGGGGAGGTATAGTTTGAATATCTGTTATCATGCACTCACATAATCTTTTTATTTTGTATTTTAGTACAGCACTTGCTGATTTTTTGTTTTCTGTGTTGGATTTCTATTAGTTGTGAGCTTAGGATTTATCAATTTTTCCTTAACTTTTTGATATATCGTGTGATCTGTTCATTTTTTATGGGAATTGCTATACATGCTCAGTCTGTTTATTGTTTTTAATGAACTGCGGAAGTGGTGAAAGAGGAAAGAATTCTTAACAGCAGCAGTTTTTTATTGAACACCATGATATTTACTGAAGCCTCTAAGTTCTAAAGATGATACTCATGCGGAGGAAATTGTTCTCTACCCATTACTACTTTTTTTGAGATGTATATCCTTTTAAGTTGAGTGTATATTGGGAGTTTGTTCTTACCTGTATATTGAAATTTCATGGTTTGGTAATTGAAATTACTGTGGCCGCTACCTTGTCTTATACTTTGTTTTATTCTTGAGTTTACATGAATTTTCTCTGTTTCGACAATACATACAGGGACCTCGAATGGTTCGTGATGTTTTCAGGCTTGCAAAAGAAAATGCCCCTGCAATTATTTTCATTGATGAGGTTGATGCAATTGCTACTGCTAGGTTTGATGCTCAAACTGGAGCCGATAGAGAGGTCCAGCGAATTCTCATGGAATTATTAAATCAGGTAAACTTTGGAAGAAAAAAAAATTATGAAAAAGATGTGGGGACTATATGATATAATTTGATTTTTGTCATGTATGAACCTACCTTATTGAAGAGTTTTGACCAATCTTTCTTGCCTCATTTCACATCCATTAATTAGAGTTATGAATTTGGCTTAACCACTGCAGATGGATGGCTTTGATCAGACAGTTAATGTAAAGGTTATTATGGCAACTAATCGAGCTGACACTTTGGATCCTGCACTTCTGCGTCCAGGAAGGCTTGACCGTAAAATAGAGTTTCCTTTGCCTGATAGACGTCAAAAGAGGCTTGTGTTTCAGGTTTGAGGAACCTTTCTTGGTTATCTTCCTTTCATTCTTTTCTTCTTTTTAAATAGTATGCCTCTAGGAGAAGAAGAGGAGAAAAAGAAAAAAAATAACAGTGTGCACAAAGTCAAGTAAAATGTAACCGAGATAAGAATTTTTACTGCATTGAGATAAAAAGACACTTAAACTGTACTGTCTTCATGAGTTTTAAGTTATCTCGAATTCGTGCAGGTTTGCACTGCTAAAATGAATTTAGGCGATGAGGTGGACTTGGAAGACTACGTGTCTCGACCAGATAAAATTAGTGCTGCCGAGGTTAGTTGCTTTTATTCACATTTTGTCATGGGAGTGCAAAGAGAGTCTGAATAGAAATTGAACCACTAAATATGAAATTTTTGTTTTCTTGTATGATTGCCTTGTTTTCAATTGGCTGATGTAAAAATACTCATTATTCTCTCTGAATAAGTGATATAACATCAATGTCTCTGGGTGGTTTACTGGTTCCAGATTCTTGCTATTTGCCAAGAAGCTGGAATGCATGCGGTAAGAAAGAATCGGTATGTTATACTCCCCAAGGACTTCGAGAAGGGTTACAGATCCAATGTAAAGAAGCCCGACACTGACTTCGAGTTTTACAAGTGATCTGTAAGAGTTTTTAAGGTAGATGTTGAATATCAACAAAGAGAACCATCAAGATGTACACTTAAAACCCGGAGAAAAGAAAAAAATATTTTAAGATTCTGTTTGTTACAATCGAGTTCTAGACTATTATTCTACAAGCTGCTTCCATGAAGGCATTGACGATTGTCAATATTCTTAAATGGATAATTTGCTTATGTTTTGTGTTCTCTTATAATTGTGTTTGCTAGTTAGATTTCTCAAGACTCTCTTTCTTTTCTTTGAAAAGAATCATGCTCCTTAATAGTTGGAATGGATATTGTCACCATTCGATTAATAGTTACCATTTCGTTTGACTCATCACTGTTTTACAAACCCTCGACGAGGAGGAAAGGCCTACAAAACGTGTACAAGAACTCATCTACGACTCTGAAATTGACGTGAAGACTATCAACATTGTCAAAAGAATGTGTTAATGAAGCCTTGATTGACCGAGCTTATAATTTTTCAAATTCATTTTTAGTTTTACATTTCGTTCGATTCATAACTTTTATTAATTTTTAATAAAATAAAATTTTGATTGTTAATAAAACCAAACATGGGCGGGAACGTTGTAGCCACAACAATGTCGAAAGGATTGGTTAAGAGGGTTTTGTCGTCCCATGCAAGCATGTGGAGTTTTGACTGTGTTTTTCTCAATTAACAAAGTTTGAATGAAAGAAAGACAGAATTGTTCCAAATTCCGACTTCGGTAGCTTCAAGACAAAATTAATAGCAATTTGTTGAAGTAGGAGGAATGTCTTAATTGGGGGGATTCAAACAGGCTTTATGGCTTTAAGAATAGTAGAGTTTTCGTCTCAAGAAGATTTTGAGAAGGATCTCTCAGATGTGAATCTAGAAATATGATCTAAGAATCATGAAAAAGATTCAATTATCTTGTCTTAATGTGAATCTAGAAATATTTTACACGAATCACGGAAAAGATTCAATTGTCTTGTCTTAACAGAATGAATCATTCATACCCGCATTTCAATATAAGCCTAAGGTTCTTAGAAAGTCTAGGTTGGTCATTCATTTACAACCTTAGATTTAGCAAAACATGTTATGCCATTCTTCTAAATATAGAAGGCAAATGAGAGAGTGGCCATAATATCATAATCAGACTACTGACGTGTGAATTCCAGAACAAGAGACATTTTTTCCTCCATTAAGCAGTGAGATTTCCAGTTTGCTCTTTCAATGGTGGCTTCTGCTGCAAAACCTTCCAAAAATGGCGGAAAAAACCACCAGCAGAGCTTTCAAAAGAACCTGTCCCGGCGAGTTTCGTTCAATGAATCCACTCTATCCAAATCGAGGGCGGAGCCATACGGCGGTGACCTTGGAGGGCAGGGTGAAAAGGGAAAATGTGGCTCACGGTTCAACGTGTGCTGTGCCTGCGGATCCTTAATCGTAGGCGTCGCCCTTCTCTTCATCCTCCTCATATGCGGAATATACTTCGTGTTCCTCCAGTCGAACCTCCCACATTTTCACGTCCAGAGGATTGACGTCGTTAAACTCAAGATAAACGAATCCAAAGACGATACATTCTTGACATCGGAATTTAACATATACCTCAACGCGACCAACAAAAATGGTAAGATTGTGCTCGTATATAGCCACGTGCACGTTGAAGTATCGTCCGAAGGTGTCGACTTGGGGAAAATGCATTTGAAGGACTTTACTCAGAAACCTAGTACGACAGCTGAAGTGAAAGTGCATACCTCCGTTAAGGACATTGAGGTTGAAGATGCTGATGCTCAAGATTTAGAGGACAAGTCCAAGGTTCATCAGTTGCTTATGGATATTATCCTAAGAGGCCACATTGATTTCTTATTGCATGGCAAAAAAATGAATGGATTTCCCTTCAGAGTTTTGTGCAAAAGCATTTATCAAGGAGATGTTGACAGTGGACACTTTCCTTCTTGCAATGTCAAAATGAGCCCTCTAAGGTAAGGGAGTCTCATTATATATAATATAGAAAGAAATGATCTACTAAGACGTCATAACAATTAGTGAATAAGTTTATGGTGGGTCCCTGAAATTAAATTAAACTCTCATTTGGCGTAACTTAAAATTTTGATAAAAACCCAAGTCAAAGTTAATATATTTTATGGGATTCACAATTTCTCAACCACACATTTCATCACTGTTTGACATAACTTAAAATTTTAATAAAAATCTAAGTTAAAATCAACTATTATTTTTTACATTACATTTAATTAGATCCACAACTATTCAACTACACAATATTTATCAGTTTTTGTTAAAATCTACTAAAACTCTTATTTTTAGCTACACCTAAACGGATGCAAATTATCAAAATTTACGAAAAATCTGAATTTTAGCTACACCAAATTGGGACTAGACTTGTTGAATTAATGTGTCATGAGTCATGTTATGTCACCATTGCTTAGCATAAAATAAGTAGGATTGCATAGTAGATCATTTCTTTATATGCAGATATATACATGCATGTATGCACGTGCAAAAACACGTTGATATCTTCTTCTTTGTCAATGAATGTTGGTGCAGTTGATAAATTACAAAAAGAAAAATGTGCAGCAAAGCGTGGAAGCATGGTTACAGTCTTGGATTCACAATGCATGAGTTCTTTTAATTAATAAGTGCTACTCAATGGAGTTGGTCTAGCTTGGAACTATTTTCAGCCCTTTTTGATAATTTTTAGAGTGAAAGCAGATTGTAATTGTAAGGCCGACATTGGACCTCTCTCTCTCTTTCTCACACACATTTTTCTAATGTATTAATTATTCGTGTTTTGACAATTTTTTTAGAGTTGTAATTCACTCTTGAATAGGTACAGTCTAATAACTATTGAATTGTCACGCAAATCCTCACATGTTCAACTTTACAAAGTAAATTTTGTTTCCTAACTTCGGTCTATGCTCAAAATTTTGAAGCGAGATATATTTTCATGATTGTAATGAGTGACTTGAGAAAATCTTACTATCGAAAAATAAATATCTCTATTTGGGAAATATTAAATAACTTTTTAAGAAGAATAGCAATAAAAAAAACGAAATGTGTGGCAAATAATGAGTGGTGCTTTTGAATGTGTAGTTGAAATTAAAAATGATTATCAAACATAGGTTAAAATTTTTTTCTCAAATTTTATTATACCTTTTAAATTTTAATGAGTTTTTCATAGAATTGAAAAATATATCCATATTTGATGTAGATTTTTAGTAATTAAATTTGATAAATGTTGGCGAATTTCGTAAAAAACTGAATAAAAATTATAAATGAAACGAAATATATTAAAATGAAATTTGACCAATATTTTAAGGAAAAATTGCCTAAAAACCGACTATTAAAGACTAATTATCATAAATACGGGAGAATTAGTTTAAAATTCACATATAAGGTGATAATAACATTTTTGATAATTATAATTAAAAAAAATTTAATCAAACACAATATACATATTCGGGGTACTTTTTAAATTGGCTTGGTCAAACAACCAATTTTCCAGTTTGACCCTTTTTTTTTGTATTCACCACATTGGCCTCTTGTCACTAAAAAGACAATTGTGCCCTTATTCATGTTTCACAATTACAAAAGTATATCAATTCTTTAAAAGACAATAATACCCTTAATAGTTTAAATAAATTCAGTTACTTCCATACGTAAATTTTAAAATCAGTTTTGCTTATCAGTTTCTTCAATATAGTAAAAAAGAATTTTTTCCTTCCATCTGATAAAATATTGAAATCTCCCATAATTATCAAAGGTTCAACAAAGAAACAATACTCACAGTCGGCACTGAAAATTGGTAAGTGTAAATACGCATTTTTATTTTTGTTTTAGTTAAATTTACTGTTTGAATCTTTAAATCATTTTTTTTGACAAAGGCAGATATATTTTACAGTATTTAAACACAGATTTATAATTTTTTTATAGCAAAAATAACAAAAAAATTCATCTCTGTATGCATATATTTTACAGGAAAAATTTATAAGTGTTTGTAAAATAAATATTTAAACATTATTTCGTTGAAAAAGGAAAAAAATAAAAAATTTGAGCGTAAATTTCAGATAAAACGGACGAAAAAAACTGGGCCAAATATTTCCAGCCGGCCCAGTTGTCCGGGGCCGGCTGGAAACAGTCGGCCCAGTTGTCCGGGCCGACTGGAAACAGCCGGCTGTTCCCAGCAGATTTTTTTTTTCCTTCCCCCTCTCCTCCCCTTTCAGATTTTAGAATTTATTTGTTCATTAATATATGTTTATTGAAATAAATATTAATGAATATTTAAATACTAA
>NC_036258.1:8996027-9001051 GCF_002742605.1 Olea europaea var. sylvestris | reverse complement strand
TTTTTTTTTTTTTTTTTTGAATGCATTTTTTGAGAACAGTTTTGTCACTGGCGTTGGCACTATTATTGCCTTGATCCTAATCATAGTCTTGTCTGTCTGGTGAACATAAATGTCATAACTAGCATGTGAATATTCCACTACATTTGACTAGGCTGGTCATTGACGACGGCCGAGTTCTTTCATCTACCCAATAGCTTGTTTGTTTACCTAAATTTCTGGCGACGCCTCTGCCATAGTCTGTATTTTGTGAGCCATGCTTGTATAGTTTGTATGACTGAATCATCTGAATATGGTTAGTGAGGATTGTAAAGAATTGTGAAATGCTATAAACAAGTCAGGAATTGGGTCTCTTTGCCTTCTTACATTGAAAAGGAAGGGCCACCTTATAAGAATATACTGTTAAGTTTTTGCTGAAAACATGCAGTAATCCGAGACACTGACTACAGATGGTTTTGAAACAAACAGCAAAAGTTCTATATTTCTCACTGACATCAAAGTTACATGTATGGAGAAGAAGAATTGAAATGGTAGTGTCAATGACACAAGTGGTGAAAATTAAAACCTCAAAATGAATTGCTAGCAACTCTTTTAACAGTCTACATCGACCCGCTTCATAGAGAGATGTCACAGGCTGTCGATATCCATTAGAATTTAGAAGCAACTTTGTCAAAAACTCGATGCACACTGAACATTGATTTCGATGTTGTCGATCAACCTGACATTTCCAAACCATGCAGCAACGCAAAACACGGCAGGTCTATTGATCTCTCCCAATTTTTCCAAACTTTCTTGGTCTACAATCTGCTTGGCATCAAGAAATGAAAACAATTCATAATGGTATATAATTATTTGTATTAAAAGCTTAGATACTTAGCACATGTTTGGTCCCAATTTTTAAAACTCATTTTCGGCCACACATTTCAAGGAATTCAACTTTTATCAGAATATACTAAAAATCTATTTTTATCAAACCAAGCTGGGGATTAACAAATACACTTGGATAAATATCAATTCTAATGAAATGAGCTGGCTCAAACTTTTGCACCGTTAAGTATGCAAGTTTGTGAACTTCTAGTCAACAAAACTGAAGTGATATAGTTCTCGAACTCCAAAAGGCTTCTCTATGTACTAATTTGCCCAAAGTAGTTCTTAAGAATTTGGAAGCACGAATAATTTAGTTCAACAGCTCAAGTCTAGACAAAATTCTTCTCTTTATGGCTTTGCATTTTCTATCTCAAGTTAAGCATTAGAAAGAGTCAATAAAACAATAAATAGGACATAGACACCTGCTGTTTTTAAACATTATCATATTAAAGAAAAGGAGTCACAGAGTGGCGTATGCAGTAAATTCCATTTCTAAGCTAAATGCCAGAAGACGTGCAAAAGTTTCATGTTAGACATTTACGGTGAAGTCTCTATTCCTTTGTGTTTATAATTAAAAATTTGTGATGCACAAGAGCTAACGATTATGGATCAGTGTAATCTATATGTCGAATATTTTCTGTCCTCATATTTACTGAAAACACATGCTTACTCGTTAGTACCTCACCTCTGCATAATCAATCTTTCCACCGGCTTCATGTATGGCCTGGATAACAGCATTCCTCAACTCTTGGCAATCATTTTGACCATTCTCTGCTGCAAATTTTGCTTTAAACAGTGACTTACTTATAGACAATGCCTACAATAACAATTAGCGCTTGGTTTATTTAACGGGAATACTAGAGGAAATTCCAGACAATTTCTAGTCATTATGATGCAAAAATTAGTTTACTGTAGGAACAGTAAAGACTGAGTTGATGATCAGTAAAATAAAAGACATAAATCGTGAAGTGAGCAAGTCTATATTAAGAATGTTTAACCATGTTTTACGGGCATTGCAATAATCAAAATAAATTTCTATTTCAATTGCATTTACATAAAACCTTTCCGTTGGATAATTTATGTGTCCAGTTTCTGATCCAACCTGATTTTGGACCCCCCAAAATTTCAAATGGAGCGTTTATGAGGCATAGTTTTTGAAGAAGACGACTTAGACACTGCACTGATTATTGTATTCATTCCATATAAGGACTCAAGAAGACGAACCACGTCTTTATGTGCTTACTATATGTTGCTCAATCCGTGTATTTTATTTCCACAGTTTTCAAGGACACGGACAGTATATGAACAGAAACATTTCGAGCAGTTTCAGTTCTTCAAAATGTGAGATTAATTTGTATAAGAGACCTTTTGCCTGTCATCAGGTGAAAGGCGGGCATTACGGGAACTTTTCGCAAGGCCATCATCATCTCGTGCTAACTCTGTGCCTATAACTTTTATGCCAAAATCAAGATCTCGCACCTGAAAAGGGATAATCAAGATGGGTCCATAAAATTGAATTTAGCATCACTTTCATAACCAAAAAAAACCCTGAAATTTTAGTGCATTGAAAGGAAGGAACAAAAATGTTAATAACAGAACCAGCTATATATGAAATTAGTTAATGAATTTTTGCAATCCAGCATACACATGCAGAACTACTGTGACATGAAAGAAGACCATTAACAACTATTACAACAACAAACTAAGCCTTGTTCCAATAAGTTGGGGTCAATTACATAATCATTTTTCGCTTCCATGTCCACAACATTTCACGATCTAATGGAAAATCTAAAGCTATTATATCCTTATTTGCTATTAAATTAAGTAATTCATTCATACATCATGCCATCCATTAGACATATAAATTATAATTTTGCTCGTCATTTGTTACTTGACTTTGGGCCCATCTGGTAGGCTGCTACTTCTACTTCTTGTAGAAGAGGTTCATGAGGAAGCTATCTTAATTAATATTTGGAAACTAATTTCTAAAAGAGTTTTATCTTCCAGAAGAGCTATTTGAAAAAGTCACGTTGGATGAGTTTCCTCTAAAAGCTTTTCTAACTAAAAGAAGAATTTTTAATAAGATTAACCAAACAGATCCAAAAATGGCTTTTAGATGTCAAAAGCTCCTTTTGGCTTCTCAAAAGTCATACCAAAACGGATCCTTCATCTAGTTAATTATCTTAATTATTCCATTTTATCATGTTAACAACTGTCTCTCAAGCAGGCAGATAGGATAAAGCTTTCATCTTTCCAAGCACGTTTTGGTTGAAATTTTTGGCACAGATGCAAAAGTTAACAAATTCGCGACAGAGCATCCCAAGGTCCTAACAAACCAATAATCAAATAAATAAACTATCTTTTCTCGATAAATTTAGACTCAGGTACATAAATCCATTTCCACCTCGATTCAATGCTACATCTAGGATAAGATTAAAAATCAAAGGAGATAAAGGAAAGTAACTGACCATTCTTTTGATTATCCTCCATTGCTGATAATCCTTCTTCCCAAAAACAGCAACATCAGGCTCAACAATATTAAACAACTTGGTGACAATAGTGGCAACACCTCTAAAGAAAACAGGCCTACTTTTCCCACACAAATCCTTTTCTAATCTTTCAACTCTGACCCAAGTTTCATGTCCCATTCCACCTGTTTCTACACAAGACACTACCTTACCCCCTTCTTGATCCAAACCTACCCCACACCCATTATCATTATTCCCATAATCATACAAATTTTTGGGGTTAAAAACAACATCAACACCTCCAGGAACAGATTTTAATTTCTGAATATCACCAAGCAAATCTGAAGGGTAAGTGGAGAGATCCTCAGTGGGAGAAAATTGACCTGGATTTACATAAATTGACACAACAGTGAGGTGAGTTTGTTTGTGGGATTCTTGAATTAAGGAAAGATGGCCTTCATGGAGATAACCCATGGTGGGGACTAACCCAATTGTCTTGCCTTGTGCTCTCATCGACCTTGACCACTTTCTCATTTCATCTTTATCTGTTATCATCAATGGATCTTTGTTTGCCATTTGAAATTGAATATCCGAAGATTTTTGGAAGTCAGGAGAAAAATCAATAAGCGTTTGTGAATATTTATAGAAGAAACAAGATTATTCCATTAACAAGTGATGAGACGACAGAACAGAGAAATCATTTTATTTTATTTTTGGGGTGTAGGGGAGAGAGGGGGTGAAGAAAAAAGGGAAAATGAAATTATATATTCTATTGGTATTAAAATACAAATTTTGAGGTAAATATAAATAAATAAATTCAGGTTTGTTCCAATTTTTTTTTATTACACTTATGTCTAATCTTTTTGTTAAGTAATCAAAGTTGAACGTGCGTTTTATGTTATTCTAAAATAATTTATAAGTGGTGTAAAATTAATGTTTGACCCTTCATTTCTTTTTTAATCAAAATATAAGAGAAATGCAAGTTGCTACAAATAAATTTTAATTATTATACATGTATATAAATGGTGAAATGTATAAATGAAGATGAATAACAAATATGATACATAAATTAAAAGTAAATGTTAATTAATTTCTAATTAATATCAAGGAATATATATGTGACGATGAATGTCAAATCATTTATACTAAATAAATAAAATTTAATTTTCAATTAAGCTAGATGATGATTAGCATGCATGGACGTAAACAATGAACTGCATTCTTGAATGAGAATTTTCAATTAATATTACTTAAATAAATGTGAATATTAATTATTTGATAATTAATAAAATTACATGAAAGTGAAAGTGAAATTCTAATTAATATAAATTAAATGAATATGAATGTTAATTAATTAAGAATTACTAACAGTGAATATATGCATGAACAAAGATTTTATAGTATTTATTACAATTTATAAATTAAAAACATATTAAAAAATGAAAGTAAAGTATTATTGAAACAACTGAATTATGGCAAGGCTATAATCGTCGAAACAAGAATCCCAGAGGATGGTGAACGGAGCTGTGTGAAATGAGAACTAGAGCTTAAGGTTCCAAAAAATGATTTTCACTTGATGACTGATGTGATAATTAATATATTATAGATTAGCAAAGTTAGTTATAGTTTCAGTACAAATATTTCATTATAATGCACAAATGAGCATTTATCATGCCTACATTTTTAAAAGAT
>NC_036258.1:8971851-8995166 GCF_002742605.1 Olea europaea var. sylvestris | reverse complement strand
ATATATCAAGCTTAGTTGCTATGCTTTACAAAAAAAATCACTTATATTTGTAAACAATACAAGAAAATAAAAAGTCTGAATTGTAAAGATTGAAAGCTTGAATGTTTTTGATTCATTAACTTCTACTACAGTCCTAACTTGAACATTTTGATTTATAGAAAGTCCAAATTACAAATTGACATGTACTAACCTTTGAAATGCAACAATATAATATGAGGTGAGAGGCAAAAAAACGTAAGAGTCAGGAAGCATCAACAAGACTTTGTAACTTAATTTCTTTGTGTTAGAATCTAGAGTTTTAGACAAATTAGAATTTTTAAATTTTGTATTTCTTAGTTGGGCAGATTTTGATTTGTAACCTGCAAACCAACCCAGATCCATAGCGGCCTATTTAGTGATTAAGTTAATGACTTTCGTTGTTTTTTTTACCTGCCTATAAATTATGAAAAATATAAAATATAAAAAAAAAATGATTCCATTCATGTACCCACGATTTTAGTTTAAGAATCAAGAACTGATTCAGACCCAATCCATTCTCGATTCTGGCTCCTAATTTTATTTTTTTGGAATCAGATTGAAACCTCCTATTTTGATTCAATTTCAATTCGGGAGGTTCAATTTTAGTTAAAATGCCCGGGCCTAAAAAAACACTTGAGAAAATGAGGACCAAATATGGGCAAAACGCAACTGAGATTGTACTAAACAAGAGTGATGGTCGAGATTTTAATTAAACATGTTTGCTTGCTCGATAACTTATGTCAACTTGTTTATAATTTCAAGTAAAGCAAAAATCAAATACGATTTAAAGAACTTTTGTGCTCCCTCCTTCCCATAAAGATAAGCTTGCTTTCATTTTTGTCTGCCATATCAGAGTTGAGATTTGAAATCCAATTTGCTATCTATCGAATTTATTATTGATACGTCATTTAAAATTAATATGTCGTCAATTTTGTAGGGAGTGCAAACTCATATCCCATACTTTTAAAATTTCTATTTACGTACATATTTTTGTTTCTGGCATTTTTGTACTTTTGATCCCATATCATATTGAGTTTCTGTGTATCTATCCTTTCAATGATAAAACATCCCTATATCTACTTTTTTTGCAAGAGTGATCCTTTTGGTCCAGTTGTCCAAATTTGCCGTTAAAGGCTCAATGCACAACACATGTTTAATTACAAAAGAATAATTTTGTTCAATCACTTAGACCTGTTTGATCCCCGTTAATTGAAGCCTCCTTTTTTTTCTTTTATTCCTTTAGAAAATTAATTTTCAATCATACATTCTCACCATATAATATTTTACACTTAAACTCAATTTTTTTAATTAGCAATCAAGTCCCAAACATTTTAAGAAGTACAAACCAAATATTTTACACTTTCATCCACAATCCGACCTTAATTTGACTAATTTAATGATAGATAAAATGTCTCTTTTCGTTTAAATGGAGAAAGTAAGCCCCTGTTTGATTTAGATACAAATCAAATTTTTAATAGATATTAATAAAAGTTAACGAAATCTGTAATTGAAAAGTTGTAATTACTACAAAATATGTTATTAAAGTTAATCATTGATTTTGACTTGAATTTTAATTCAAATTTTTTGTTGGACCAAACATGGACTAAACATAAACATATCTTAGAAGATAGTAGAAATTACATGAATTAAATGATTTCAAGATCTCAATTCAAGTTTAAGAGTTTTCAAAAATTAGATATAATTTAAATTGTAAATATTAATAATAATATTATAAAAATGATTTTACATATTCATCCCACTACCATCTACGCTACAAAATCCTAATTATTTCTCAATCTTTTCTCTTCTCTCTCTGTACAACCACAGTCGCCCTCTCTCCGCCCCCCACCGAATCCCCTCTTTCTCTCTCTACACAACTGCTAAACGATGACAATGAGTGCAACCGAAGTGACAGCGATAATGCCAAACACATAGCGACACTACGAGCAATGCTCAGCCGCTGTGCGACGACACAAGCAAGGTGTGGCTATGGGTAATGTTGCTTCATGTGTGAAATTAGTGATAGCAGACGTGTCGCCGTAGGTGAGACCATTGCTAGTTGAACCTGTTGACTCTGATCTCTTACTCCTTTGTCGATTAGCCCTGTCGCACGCCATGGCTAGGATCTGCAGCTCCACAATCCAATGTGGGTTTTGGGATGTGTTTTTCAGTTGGTGGAGTGGGGGCTGTGGTGGTAATGGTGCTCATGATGGTGGTAGCTTTGTTGGATCCAACGGTGACAGAGAGTATGTTAGATTTGGTGTGGCTGTGGTTTTGTTGTCAGTGGTGGTGGTGGTGGTGGTGGTGATGATGCTGTTGGCTGCGGTGTTTGAGATGATGGTTTTGCTACTGGGAGGTGTTGGTGGTTCTGGTGACGGTGTCGACGGTGACATGATGATGAGTGCTTTACACTCATGATTTTTATGCCACTTAATTTGTTATTTTGCTACTCTTGAGAGTGTTTTAGAGCTTTTTAATGTGTATTTTGACATTGTGATCTAGGTTGATGAAATTGAAAGAAATAAGCAAAAGTTGGCAAAATTGGAGAAAATGACCAAATTGTAAGAGATCCAAAGTTCTAGGACTAAAGTGCAAATATTGAAAAGTTGTGTTGAACCTCGCAATGAAGATTCGAGAGTGCTAGGAGTCAATTGCATAAAAAAAGATGTAAAAGGGATCAAATTTAGTCAAAATATGATCACAAATCAATTTCCAACCGTCAAGTTATGCTCCGAAGTTTCAGCCTCACATTGAGACCCATTTTTTATATAGCAAACGATCAAGTTGATGAATGATGCTTGAAGCAAAGTTGTATCCTTTTGAGTTAGCTTTCCAATGCATCTTGCATCATCTCAATTGGACATCGGATGCAAAAGTTATGCTAAAAATATTGGAAGATGCGCAGTCTGCCTTTTCGACCGAACTGAGCGCCGTAGCGTCCATATGACTGAAAATTAATAGAACAGGCGGTGCCACCGTGCCCATATTTGGTGCCGAGGTGCCGAATATGTGGGAAAACGCGTTTTTAAGTTTTTGGACTCTTTTCTTAGCTCAATTCAACCCTATTTCGTCCTAAACCCCCCAACATACTATAAATATCATTCAAAAACCCTATTTTCAAAAAGGAGGGAAGGGGGCAAGATTGAAGAATTCAACCACACAATTTGAAGGAGGCAAAAAATTGAAGACATCAAAAGGAAGGAGGAACAACATCAAGGAAGAAGATTGAAGATCTATCCAAAAGACTAGTTTTTTCTATCCTTTTCCTTAAGTTGTTTATTATAATTCCTATGATTTTCATTTATTATATCATGAATTACACAATTTATCCAGGGGATTGATGTAGCCGAATCAAGATTATGGTTTGATGATTTTATAATTATTTCTTTGATTTTCCTAAATATATTTAATTGTATCATGATTTTAATGCTTTCAATTGCCTAATCAACAATTGGATGATTTGATGCTAGTCAATTCCGGCGCTTGAGAGAGTGGGAATTTAGGCATGATTATAAGAGTGATACAATATAGAATTTATAGGTTTCGAGAGAAAGTATAAATCTGTGAAACTTACTCCATAAAAGAATCGGATCTTTATTAAATTCTTGATTTTCAATTTTGAACAGAGATGTTAGAATTGAGATCTAGGGTTAATTTCTAATCAGCGCTCGAGAGAGGGGATAAAAAATACATTAGGATTCTTGCTTTTAAATATGAGAAAAGTAATTGGAATAATTTGAATTCGTTGAATCATAATTGAAAGTTAGGTGAAATCAATCCTTAAACCTTCTCATTTGTGATCTTATTACTTTGTGTAATGTGTTTGCATGCTTGGCGTACTTCGTTTACTCTGTGAATGGTTTGAGAGTGTGGTAATGAGAAGAAATATGGGCAGTCGTTTTCTCCCTTATCTTGGTGAGCCTGTATGGTTTGTGAGATTGTGTGAGGCATCCACGTAAGGTTATCTTATTTCTTTTTATAAGCCTCTTCTATGAGTGTAGTGAAATAACCAACAATTTCTTCTATTCTCTTTATGAGTGCCATCTTATCATTTTCTTTGTGGATTTTTTGAGCATTAGTGATTAGAGTAACATTGTGGTGCGTTGGTCAATTTTAAATTGAGCCCTAACCTTTGTGGTCGTCAAAAGGTATTGTTTTCCCACAATGGGTTTGAGGTGCATTAGCAATGTGTTGAATGGCTATTGGTAAGATAGAGTATAGATGTCTGAAGGTGTATCAGTGATATGCATGAGGGATGTGGAGTGTGACATTTGGATCATGAGTGGAGAGATGATTAAATGTCTAGAATCATTTATCTGTGAAGAGACCTTGTATAAGTGGAGTATGAGAGAGAGGCACTTTCTATCACTTTTGAAAGGTGGAGACACATTATTCACGTAGGTTGGGAGAAGTGATGTGGCATTAAATGATTATCCTGAGAACTTAGGATCTATTATGACTTATTAGTTAGATATGAGTTGAGTGATCAATCTAGTGCGCATAGTGACAATAATAGGAGATATGTGTTCTCGAGGTGTGAACAACACGGAATGAGATAGAATAAGTGTTGTGAGATATTTTCGTAGGTCATTTATGCATTTATTACATATGTGTTTGACTTTGTGTTTAATTAACTTGATTTTAATTCGTAGTTCTGTCTGAACGTGTTTCTGAAAAGATCTATGTGCGTTATCTTATAATATTTATCGTCATCGCATGTTTATTTAATCTTGATTATTTACTGTGAATATCTACTTTTACTTGGGGTGTTTTTCATCTTAGCCCCAATGAGTACATAGAGCAAGTATGGTATGTATTTCAGGTTGGAAACACGAGGTAAGGTCTATGATCCAATTTTATTGATTGCCTTGATTATGCAAGTATAAACTTTATGTTTTGATTGCTAGCAAATTTATTAGGCATCAAGGTAGAGATTTGTTGAGTTTTGATACCCAATAAATTCAGGCGATGATGTTAAATCGATGTTTGATAAGTTATATCGACACCTTAATGATAGCTCGACCCGGAAACAACTTAGGGCAATTTGAAGTAACTTAATTGAGTTAATATTGCTCGTGACCCAACACATTTGAAAGGCCCGAGGTGTGGCTTTACATTAGAATGATATATTGGTTATTTGGATTGTTGGCCCAATTACCCATTGGCCCATTGGTTAACCTAAAGTGACCCATTATATATATACTCATCCTTAACCATTTTCTTGTGTGTTGGTTTTGTGAGAAAGAGAGAAAAAAGTGAGTTTTTTTGCCGTCCTAGTTCTTCTTCCTTGAGGTTCTAAATGCTACACTATTTCTTTTCCCTTGTGGCTTGCAAACTAATCACCAAGTGTCTCCTTTGTTGGGTGAAGACTTGTGGCAACCAAGTGGGTGTTGTGGGTCTAGTAAAGCTCGATTAATGTTCGTTTGGTTGATAAAACTGAGCGTGGATCAAAAATTTTCGAGAGATTTCCGCGACAAGCATAATGTCAAATATAAAATATATTTACTTTAAATTCAAATTTTAGCCCTTGTTTGAGCCCATTTTAAGAGAAATAATGTATTTTTAAATAGTGATTGATGCAGAACGTGTAGTTAAAAATTAATGAAAAGTTTTGAATTTACGTTTAATATTATTTTATTAAAGAATATGCGGTTGAAAATGAGTTTTGAAAAATTAAACTTTGAGAAGAATGGGATGTGTAAATATAGCATTACAAGAGAAGCAATCAAATTTATAATTGTAATACACAAATTATTACGCTAATTTACAAAGTCCTCATTTGGGACCATTACTTGCATAGTTGTTTTTTCAAGAATCAACTTAATTTCACTCGGTGACCTCCATGGAAATGAAAGTCATATAAAGTTTTCATAATGGCTAAAAATATTCATTATAAATCACTTTAAATTTTCCATAACCCACCCATCGTGGAATGAAGTTAACAAGCCAGTTGGTCTCTAAACTGCGAAATCTCTTCAAAAATTGGAAGCCTTCTTGACCGGGCTGGTGCCAATTCATTCAAGGCCCGTTCAAGTGCCTCTACAAAATCATCTTCAAAATTCAAGCCCGGAAGATTCAGTAGTGCTGGCTGAGGCTGCACGGATTCCAGTTCCAACAACAATTCCTCGGCCCGATTTCTCGACTTGGAATCCTCAGAACCCGGAAGATTATAGTGCAATACTTCTTGAAGAACCAAATGTGCCTCTTGATGTCGGGCCTGTTTGAGGAGGCAATGGCACAGATTCAAGGCTTTATTGGCATCCGGGTCAATCATTTGGGCTTTACTGTATACAACTTCTGCTGCCATGTAATTGGATTTCTGCATGTAAGCCCAGCCCAGATTCCCCTGATAGAAAATACCAGATTTAGAAGTTAGAACTAAAAACTTCATGGATACTAATTTCTACTTTCGATAGCAATAATAAAAAACAAACGAGCAAAGCACACGCGGATCTCAATGGGAGAATTACGTATATTCGCTTCTGCATATCCTCACTTTCAAGAAGGAAAAGATCATAAAAGTAATCTCATTACTCTTAGTATTGTTAAATTAAATATTCTCCCAATCAAGTTGTCTTAAATTTATAGTATTCGTTTTTTTTTATCTTTAGAATAAAAATGACGACGACTATGTTTCTTATAGCTGGTCCCATTGTACGTAAAGCACGACTTGTCATACACCAACTGACTAGTTTAACGTTGATATATGATTCACACTTGGAAAAACACTTGTTATTTATTGGTTAGTAGTGACATCACACACATTTTTGAGGTGAATCACGCATTTTCAAGTTAAGAATAGGTTAGGTTTAGCTGAAATAATAGATAAAAAATTAAATCAAAATCAACAATTAATTTTAATCACGTATTTCATGGGATTCACAATTTTCAGTTGTATATTTCGTCAACTTTTATCAATATCTACCAAAAATCTGATTTTTAACAAAATCAAATAGAGCCTAAATTTCACATAATTGAATGCTACAAGGCATTTACACATTCTCGATTATTGATGAATATGATCTTACCAGTATCCTAGAAGTTTCCTGCTTGATGGAAACCTGAAATTTCTTCCCATGAGAACGTGCAGTCTTTGTGGGCTTTCCATTGAAGGCCTCTCCTAAATATATCATTTTAAGCTTATGCTTTAGCAGCATAATTTGTTCATCAACTTTTCCACATTTCTGCAATGTACGAACTTCAAGTTAGTTCCAAAGACATATAAATAAATTAGTTACATGGACATAGTACATATTCGGTACATAATATAATGGACAAAAATCTATTTACGTGTCTCAGTTACCGAAAATGTCTGTAGTCATACATTTTTTTTCCACAATTAAGAAAGACGTGGATACCTTGTATAAGTCAATGAGAACATTTTCAAGTGATTCTTGGACTTTGGTATGCAAGATAATAGATATCAAAACAAAGATTACATGTATACCTTGTATAAGTCAATGAGAACATTTTCAAGTGATTCTTGGACTTTGGTATGCAAGATAATAGATATCAAAACAAAGATTACATGTATACCTTGTATAAGTCAATGAGAACATTATCAAGTGAGTCTTGGGCATGTTTGGGGCAAAGACCCCTAAAAGACCTGACAGCTTCAATAGCTTCTTCAGTTCTATCCAATTGCTTCATAACTACAGCCATGTCCTTTAGGGCACTCTCTACTCTATCCCCTGCATTTATAGCCCTCCAAAACCAAATTATGGCAGACTCCGGATCTTTCTGGACTATCTGAATCCTCGAAATATCGAACAAGAAACATAAAATTTAGTACGCACGTTGTCAAAAACTATAGTAGAATAGAGTTTCACTAATTTGAATTGATAGAGAGCAATGCTAGAGGGTAAAAGAAAAATTTAGAGGTCACTCAGACATACGTTCCAAGTACTATTATCTTTATAAGCAACGTAATATAATCTTTATAGTAAATGTCTAATTACATCCCTAAACAACCTTTGGATAAACTTGTATATACATATCTATGTAACCAAGTCATTTAGAATCGAAGAAGTCAATTGACGCAATATATGCAATGTTATGCAAGGTTAGTAATGTTATAACAAGCACAAAAATGAAGTTACAATAACTCAAGCACTAAACAAGTGAAAATGCATTAAGGTTTGCACTAAGAATCCTAAGAAAACTAAAAGTGAACCGAGAGAAAATATCGCGAATTGTGACATGCAAGAGAACATGGAAAAACTCAAGTTTTAGTTTGAGGAGAAATGTTGTTAAAGATCATGTTGAAGAACTTCCTAGTATTTTGAAATTAAGATTAAGGGTATTCATTCTTTTTGTTAATTTACAAATGAGAGACAAAACATGGTTTCTTGATCTTGCTACTAGCAAAATATGTATGAAACAACAAAGGAATGCTTCATAATTAAGAATTGATACAAGGAATAGGATTCTAAGTCAAATTCAAATTCGTTTTCAAGATCAATTCTGAAAAATTGATAAGATTTGATGCACGATAAAGGCCAAATTTCTAAAGGAAAATCTAATCGAAGATCTTTAGCGCTCTAAAAGCTTGTCGGTTTACGCAGAAAATGAAAATTTTTGTGAGAAGATTCAATCAACAAGTGTTTGGGTCTGCTAATCAAAAATTTAACACAGTAGTCTTCACCAGTTAATACAGACAAATTAATTATGTTAGTTAACTGAAAACGAAAAAGGAAACTGAATTAATGCAAACAATTTTCTTAAATTACACAGCCAGACGTGCGTATAGAGAAAGAAATATAATTCAGACAGACCTGAGCATGTTTGGCTCGAACATAAGGACCATCACCAGAAGGAACCTTATGAATTACATGGAAACACTCGTTCTCTCTCTTCATCATCTTCTTATTATTCGAGCTTTCTCTCTCTAGTTTCAATAGTATGTTCACCTGTTAGATGCCGTGAATCTAGAGAGAGATGAGATGCAGAAAAATAGCTATTTATCTCAGTATGTGTATATGGGGTGCATACACAATACTGCGGAGATTACTGAATCTGGACGATAGGACGTCTATATTAATTCTTACCTAAAACTTATTGACTTGCCACTAATCTTCCTGTCTCATTTATGTGACATATAGTCCAACGTTTAGTTAAAAATTAATTTTTTATTAAATTTTAATAAAATTTGATAAAATGTAGACTTGAACGTCAAGTGGGTCGGTCTAGATATCCAATATTCGGAACCATCCATTATACATCGAGTACTTGTAAATAGAACCATTCAAATTCTTGCAATCATGGAATCAAACCCAAATTCAAATTGGCGGTTTCAATTCAGATCCAATTCTACGCATAAAGTTTTTTTGAATTCATATTTAATAAATATTTTCACATAAGTCGTTTCAATATGTATATCTGATATGCTATTACTTGGCAATATTTGTGCAAGTGAGAATCTAGTTAAGAAATTTTCTAGAAGCTAAGAAATATAATCGCATGATCAAAATAGTGAAGACTAAAAATTGAGAAGAGGTAAAGACTAAAACATCAAGAATTAAATTACAGTTTGAGAACTAAATTTTTCTTAATAAATCACGTTTGATCCATAAGTAAGGCATGTAAACGTCTATAATTTAATATTGGACGATACTTAAATTTTTCCGCTCTTAAAAGAACTGACACAAAAAAAATACTATTCAAATAATAAATATAGTGTCAACTAATTGCAATCCACATATTGAATTCACTTTGTTTGAGTAAAAAAGAAAAAAAAAAGTTTCAAAAGATAACCACCAACTCGAGATAACCTAAAAGGTCCACCACATCCCAAGCTTTAAATATATCAAGCTTAGTTGCTATGCTTTACAAAAAAAATCACTTATATTTGTAAACAATACAAGAAAATAAAAAGTCTGAATTGCAAAGATTGAACGCTTGAATGTTCTTTATTCATTAACTTATACTACAGTCCTAACTTGAACATTTTGATTTGTAGAAAGTCCAAATTACAAATTGACATGTACTAACCTTTGAAATGCAACAATATAATATGAGGCGAGAGGCAAAAAAACGTAAGAGTCAGGAAGCATCAACAAGACTTTGTAACTTAATTTCTTCGTGTTAGAATCTAGAGTTTTAGACAAGTTAGAATTTTTAAATTTTGTATTTCTTAGTTGGGCAGATTTTTATTTGTAACCTGCAAACCAACCCAGATCCATAGCCTATTTAGTGATTAAGTTAATAACTTTCGTAATTTTTTTTTACCTGCCTATAAATTATGAAAAATATAAAATATAAAAAAAAAAATGATTCCATTCGTGTACCCACGATTCTAGTTTAAGAATCAAGAACGGTTTCAGACCCAATCCATTCTCGATTCTCGCTCCTAATTTTATTTTTTTGGAATCGGATTGGAACCTCCTATTTTGATTCAATTTCAATTCGGGAGGTTCAATTTTAGTTAAAATGTCCGGGCCTAAAAAAATACTTGAGAAAATGAGGACCAAATATGGGCAAAATGCAACTGAGATTGTACTAAACAAGAGTGATGGTCGAGATTTTATTTAAACATGTTTGCTTGCTCGATAACTTATGTCAACTTGTTTATAATTTCAAGTAAAGCAAAAATCAAATACGATTTAAAGAACTTTTGTGCTCCCTCCTTTCCATAAAGATAAGCTTGCTTTCATTTTTTGTCTGTCATATCAGAGTTGAGATTTGAAATCCAATTTGCTATCTATCCAATTTATTATTGATACGTCATTTAAAATTAATATGTCAGTCAATTTTGTAGGGAGTGCAAACTCATATCCCATACTTTTGAAATTTCTATTTACGTACATATTTTTGTTTCTGGCATTTTTGTACTTTTGATCCCCTATCATATTGAGTTTCTGTGTACCTATCCTTTCAATGATAAAACATCCCTATATCTACTTTTTTTGCAAGAGTGATCCTTTTGGTCCAGTTGTCCAAATTTGCCGTTAAAGGCTCAATGCACAACACATGTTTAATTACAAAAGAATAATTTTGTTCAATCACTTAGACCTGTTTGGTCCCCGTTAATTGAAGCCTCTTTTTTCTTTTTCTTTTTTTTTTTTCTTTAGAAAATTAATTTTCAATCATACATTCTCACCATAAAATATTTTACACTTAAACTCAATTTTTTTAATTAGCAATCAAGTCCCAAACATTTTAAGAAGTACAAACCAAATATTTTACACTTTCATCCACAATCCGACCTTAATTTGACTGATTTAATGATAGATAAAATGTCTCTTTTTCGTTTAAATGGAGAAAGTAAGCCCCTGTTTGATTTAGATACAAATCAAATTTTTAACAGATATTAATAAAAGTTAACGAAATCTGTAATTGAAAAGTTGTAATTACTACAAAATATGTTATTAAAGTTAATCATTGATTTTGACTTGAATTTTAATTCAAATTTTTTGTTGGACCGAACATGGACTAAACATAAACATATCTTAGAAGATAGTAGAAATTACATGAATTAAATGATTTCAAGATCTCAATTCAAGTTTAAGAGTTTTCAAAAATTAGATATAATTTAAATTGTAAATATTAATAATAATATTATAAAAATGATTTTACATATTCATCCCACTACCATCTACGCTACAAAATCCTAATTATTTCTCAATCTCTTCTTTCTCTCTCTGTACAACCACAGTCACCCTCTCTCCGCCCCCAACGAATCCCCTCTTTCTCTCTCTACACAACTGCTAAACGATGACAATGAGTGCAACCGAAGTGACAGCGATAATGCCAAACACATAGCGACACTAAGAGCAGTGCTCAGCCGCTGTGCGACGACACAAGCGAGGTGTGGCTATGGGTAATGTTGCTTCATGTGTGAAATTAGTGATAGCAGACGTGTCGCCGTAGGTGAGACCATTGCTAGTTGAACCTGTTGACTCTGATCTCTTACTCCTTTGTCGATTAGCCTTGTCGCACGCCATGGCTAGGATCTGCAGCTCCACAATCCAATGTGGGTTTTGGGATGTGTTTTTCAGTTGGTGGAGTGGGGGCTGTGGTGGTAATGGTGCTCATGATGGTGGTAGCTTTGTTGGATCCAACGGTGATAGAGAGTATGTTAGATTTGGTGTGGCTGTGGTTTTGTTGTCGGTGGTGGTGGTGGTGATGATGATGTTGGCTGCGGTGTTTGAGATGATGGTTTTGCTACTGGGAGTTGTTGGTGGTTCTGGTGACGGTGTCGACGGTGACATGATGATGAGTGCTTTACACTCATGATTTTTATACCACTTAATTTGTTATTTTGCTACTCTTGAGAGTGTTTTAGAGCTTTTTAATGTTTATTTTGACATTGTGATCTAGGTTGATGAAATTGAAAGAAATAAGCAAAAGTTGGCAAAATTGGAGAAAATGACCAAATTGTAAGAGATCCAAAGTTCGAGGACTAAAGTGTAAATATTGAAAAGTTGTGTTGAACCTCGCAATGAAGATTCGAGAGTGCTAGGAGTCAATTGCATGAAAAAAAGATGTAAAAGGGATCAAATTTAGTCAAAATATGATCACAAATCAATTTCCAACCGTCAAGTTATGCTCCAAAGTTTCAGCCTCACATTGAGACCCATTTTTTATATAGCAAACGATCAAGTTGATGAATGATGCTTGAAGCAAAGTTGTATACTTTTGAGTTAGCTTTCCAATGCATCTTGCATCATCTCAATTGGACATCGGATGCAAAAGTTATGCTAAAAATATTGGAAGATGCGCAGTCTGCCTTTTCGACCGAACTGAGCGCCGTAGCGTCCATATGACTGAAAATTAATAGAACAGGCGGTGCCACCGTGCCCATATTTGGTGCCGAGGTGGCGAATATGTGGGAAAACGCGTTTTTATGTTTTTGGACTCTTTTCTTAGCTCAATTCAACCCTATTTCGTCCTAAACCCCCAACATACTATAAATATCATTCAAAAACCCCATTTTCAAAAAGGAGGGAAGGGGGCAAGATTGAAGAATTCAACCACACAATTTGAAGGAGGCAAAAAATTGAAGACATCAAAAGGAAGGAGGAACAACATCAAGGAAGAAGATTGAAGATCTATCCAAAAGACTAGTTTTTTCTATCCTTTTCCTTAAGTTGTTTATTATAATTCCTATGATTTTCATTTATTATATCATGAATTACACAATTTATCCAGGGGATTGATGTAGCCGAATCAAGATTATGGTTTGATGACTTTATAATTATTTCTTTGATTTTCCTAAATATATTTAATTGTATCATGATTTTAATGCTTTCAATTGCCTAATCAACAATTGGATGATTTGATGCTAGTCAATTCCGGCGCTTGAGAGAGTGGGAATTTAGGCATGATTATAAGAGTGATACAATATAGAATTTATAGGTTTCGAGAGAAAGTATAAATCTGTGAAACTTACTCCATAAAAGAATCGGATCTTTATTAAATTCTTGATTTTCAATTTTGAACAGAGATGTTAGAATTGAGATCTAGGGTTAATTTCTAATCAGCGCTCGAGAGAGGGGATAAAAAATACATTAGGATTCTTGCTTTTAAATATGAGAAAATTAATTGGAATAATTTGAATTCGTTGAATCATAATTGAAAGTTAGGTGAAATCAATCCTTAAACCTTCTCATTTGATAATTTGTATTCCCCGAATTTGTCACATCCAATCACGTAGTTTAGTTTAAATTGTTCATTCATAAAACATCAATTCAATCATACATTCATCTAAATAAAGTAGAAATTGCACAATTATAGTGCTTAATGAAAATTAAATACAATCCCTGTGGATTCGATACTCTTACTTCAATACTATATTACAAAACTTGACACACTACACTTGCGGTATAATTTCATGTTGTGGAAAACGCGTGGCAAGTTTTTGGCGTCGTTGCTGGGGATTGTTAATTTGATTTTTACTAATATTATTACCAAGTAATTTTTATTTTAATTTAGATTTTTTATTTTATTTATTAATTTTTGTTACCCACTCTTTTCGATATTTTTCCAGGAACTACTAATAGCATATGTATGGTTCCTACATTGACAAGAGAATATAGCAACAGAAATAAGCAATCTCGACATGGGTACAAACAATATGTTTGTTGAAAATATCTACCGTCAAATCTGCTATGGGATGCATTACATTGAGCCCTGTTGGCGTACACCTTCCAATTCCCATACAGTAAAGGTTCTAAGGTTTATACATTATTTAAGATATCGAAAAGAAGCGATTGACAAATCTGATGAAGACTACATGCCTTTGGGAGATTATAGACCTGTCAATTGGGATGAGGACATCACACTTATGGGAAATGGTCCTCCTCTGTTGAATGAGAGGGTAATTGCAAAGTATTACAATAAACTTGCCAATTTGGAAGAGTGCAATATATCTGTTGGAGATTGGAGTTACTGGAGTGAATTCAAAAAGTGGAAATACAATCCACTTGAAAGGGTTGAAAAGAAAGATTCATCGTTGTCCATGGATTTTGAATGTGGATTAATCAGTCAATCCGAAAAAATTTCAACGATCATGGAAGAGCCTGAAGTGAATGACAACTTGATCACAAAGGAACTAAACGAAGATGTAGAAATCAATGAAGATGAAAACTACGTACATTCGTCCAAATTCATTAATTATATGGAAATTGATTTTGTGATTAAGCTTGACGAAGAGATTGAAGTCTACATTGTTGAGTTTGAATTAGATGACATGAAAAGATCCTATTACATTGAAAATGACAATGACGAGGCTTGGAGAAACAATGAAGAGTGGAGCAAAGCCAAAAGAAGAAAAATGGATAAGGCTTCCAAAGCCTTATTCAAAGTTCCATGACGCAATTGCCAAAGTCAAGCTAATGACTATAAACGAGCACTTCTTGGGAGGCAATCCAAGCATTTTTTTTTATTTTTTGTTTTCGATTAATGGGATAGTTTAAGTTATTTTATACTTTTTTATTTAGGAATTCATCAATCATATCCCCGTCTTCCCTTAGGTTTATAAGTAGTCAAGTTGGTTATCAGATGTTTAAACTAAGTAACACTTGTTCCATGTATTTAATATCTAAAATTTGATTTTTCAGGAACATGACGTCACGTAACAATCATATCAACTTTGTTGAGAAGAAATTGGATAAATCGCAAGTTTGGGAGAAAAGCTAGAAGAAGTGCCCATAAATTCAACATCAGAGCACCAAACCGTCGTTGGCAATTCAGACAATTTAGGGAAGTCCTCATATTTATTTTAATTTAATATTGGGGACAATGTTTAGTTTAAGTTTGGGTAGAATGTTTAAATTGTCTAATTGCCTTTATTTTTTATTTTTTTATTATTGCCTTATTTTTGTGTGTGATTTTGTGTGCAAAATTTTTATTTCCGTTTGTTCGTGTGCATTTTTTATATTTCTTAATTAATTGTGTGCATGTTTAAAAATAAATAAACAAATAAAAAAATTTCGTATTTTGTGTGAGTTAGATAGCCTTGCCAATATTGATTTGTTTAATTGAGAACATGTGTTGATTTATGAATTGTGAATAAGTTATTTGTTTGAGTTAGATTTTTGCTTATTCGTGTGAAACGGAAATTATTTTTGCACTTGAGTTGATTGTAGTGTTGTACATGAGTGGGTTGATTCACGTTTATATGTTAGATTAGAGAACTTAGATGCTAAACCCAAATAACCATAAAACATTATTATACCCTTAAATCAAATATAGGATGTTTAGATGATTGCACTGTTGTAGGGAAACTTGGAGATAAATGTGGATTCTGTGTGTGCTAATTTTTGTGTGGATTGTCTGAGACTAATAGGATGGAAATTGGGTGAAAATCTTAAGTTAGATGTCGATTTTCGAGAATAGATGTTTAATAAGGGGCATTGCACTTATTAATCACAAAAAAAAATCATTTTTTATTTTGCATGCTTGTATGAGTTAGATAGCCTTGCCGACGATGATGTATACTATTGAGAACATGTATTGGTTTATGGATTATGGATAAGTTATATATGTGAATTAGATTTTTGCTTATTCGTGTAAAAAAGAAATTATTTTTGCACGTGAGTTGATTGTAGCGTTGTATATGAGTGTGTTTATTCACGTTTATATGTTAGATTAGAGAACTTAGATGCTTAACCCAAACAACTAGAAAACATTATTATATCGTTAAACCAAATATAGGATGTTTGGATGATTGCACTATTGTAGGGAAACTTGGAGATAAATGTGGATTTCGTGTGTGCTAATTTTTGTGTGGACTATCTAAGACTAATAGGATGAAAAATGGGTGAAATCTTAAGTTAAAGGTCAATTTTCGAGAATAGACGTTTAATATGTGGCATTGCACAAAAAAAATGATCCCAATGAGGACAATCATAATAATCTCATTGTGAATTGTCTTTTTGTAGCCTTTATGACTCGAGTGATTAAGCCTGTAAGAGTTTAAAATCTGATGCCCTAAAGTCGTCTGATTTGGGAGTTATCGACCTAAAACTCGCTATAGGAGTCATTTAGAAAGCTTAATGTAGAGACGTTCGGACAAAGGGTGATTAAAAAATAAATTTATATCGAAAAAATGGACATCACATGCATTGATTAAGCCCTAAACACTTGTTTGAAAGGATTAGACTTTTGATAAGGGGTTAGTAACTTGGTTGGTTCCTAGAGGTTGAAGCAGTCAGAAATAAGGAGAATCCTCATTTTATTGATATGTTGAACTACAATGAATAAAATCTGACCAAACTTGAGCGGTGTAAGAAACTAGTATTGAAAATACACCTTAGATTACACCATTGGGCAGAGAAAAGAAAACAAGTTTGAGGGTGTGGGAATCTCACGAGCGAAATAAGGAAATATTTGACTTTTAAGGTCGGGAATTGAATCAACTTATTACTGTATAGCGTTGTACTTAACTCCGTGCACACACACACACACCCGTTTTGCATTGAATATGTAAGAATTCAGCTTGTGCATTATAACTTTGAAGTGATTTATGACATCAATGCTATGTTTTTAATTTTGGGCTATAAAAGCAAGATATCTAGCAAAAGAAATTGTTCTTATGTGATTCTGTAGGTTTTAATTGAGTTTGTGTGTTTGTTTGTTATTCTTTTTAGTTTGTATTTGCTCGAGTACAAGCAAAATATTAAGTTTGGGGGTATTTGATGAGTGCTCTACGTTCATGATATTTATGCCACCTAATTTGTTATTTTGCTACTCTTGAGAGTGTTTTAGAGCTTTTTAATGTGTGTTTTGATATTGTGATGTAAGTTGATGAAATTGAAAGAAATAAGCAAAAGTTAGGGAAATTGGAGAAGATGGCCAAATTGTAAGAGATCCAAAGTTCGGGGACTAAAGTGCAAATATTGAAAAGTTGTGTTGAACCTTGCAATGAAGATTTGAGAGTGCTAGGAGTCAATTGGATGAAAAAAAGATGTCAAATGGATCAAATTTAGTCAAAATATGCTCACAAATCAATTTCTAACCGACAAGTTATGCTCCGAAATTTCAGCCTCACATTGAGACCTGTTTTTTATATAGAAAACGATCGAGTTGACGAATGATTCTTGAAGCAAAGTTGTAGCCTTTTGAGTTAGCTTTCCAATGCATCTTGAATTATCTCAATTGGATATCAGATGCAAAAGTTATGCTAAAAATATTGGAAGATGCGCAGTCTGCCTTTTCGGTCAAACCGAGCGCCGTAGGGCCCATCTTGGGCGCCACAGCGCCCATATGACTGAAAATTAATAGAACAGGCAGCGCCACAGCGCCCATATTTGGCGCCAAGGCGCCGGATATGCGGGAAAATGCGTTTTTATGTTTTTGGACTCTTTTCTTAGCCCAATTCAACCCTATTTCGCCCTAGACCCCCAACATACTATAAATACCATTCAAAAACTCTATTTTCAAGAAGGAGTGAAGGGGACAAGATTGAAGAATTCAACCACACAATTTGAAGGAGGCAAAAAATTGAAGACATCAAAAGGAAGGAGGAACAATATCAAGGAAGAAGATTGAAGATCTATCCAAAAGACTAGTTTTTTCTATCATTTTCCTTATGTTGTTTATTATTATTCCTATGATTTTCATTTATTATACCATGAATTAAACAATTTATCTAGGGGATTGATGTAGCCGAATCAAGATTATGGTTTGATGATTTTATAATTATTTCTTTGATTTTGCTGCATATATTTAATTGTATCATGATTTTAATGCTTTCAATTGCCTGATCAACAATTGGATGATTTGATGCTAGTCAATTCTGACGCTCGAGAGAGTGAAAATTTAGGCGTGATTATAAAAGTGATACAACATAGAATTTATAGGTTTCGAGAGAAAGTATATACCTGTGAAGCTTACTCTATAAAAGAATCGGATCTTTATTAAATTCTTGATTTTCAATTTTGAACAGAAATGTTAGAATTGGGATCTAGGGTTAATTTCTAATAGGTGCTCGAGAGAGGGGGTAAGAAATACATTAGGATTCTTGTTTTTAAATATGAGAAAATTAATTGGAAGAATTTGAAGTCATTGAATCATAATTGAAAGTTAGGTGAAATAAATCCCTAAGCCTTCTCATTTGATAATTTGTATTCCCCAAATTTGTCACATTCAATCACGTTAGTTTAGTTTAAATCGTTCATTCATAAAACATCAATTCAATCATACATTCATCTAAATAAAGTAGAAATTGCATAATTATAGTACTTAGTGAAAATTAAATACAATCTCTGTGGGTTCGACACTCTTACTTCATTACTATATTATAAAATCTGACACCGTACACTTGCGGTATAATTTCACGTTGTGGAAAACGCGTGGCACATGACTGGTGTCATGGTGAGGTAGTGGTTACAAATGTTGATGGTGGTCACAAATGATTTGATTGATTATGACCAATAAACAATTGAGACAAATGAAATAGGTAAATTGTGACCATTAAATAATGTGTAACCTAAAAATTTGATAATCTGTGTTTAATAATTTGATAATTTACAATTTAAACATAATTTATGGTCAATTAATTTGATATTTATATGATCATGAAATAAGTTGTGATTTATAAAATTTTCAATTGTGACCAAAGAATAATATGTGATCCATTATTTTGATAAATTTATGACCATGAAATAATTTGTGATCTATAAAATTTTCAATTGTAACCGAAAAATTATTTGTAACCAATTAATTCAATAATTTGTGACCAAATTATATAGAATTTTGACATTATATTTAATTTATGAAATATATTTTTAATTAATAATTTCAGAAAAGTAATAAATATCTGATTTTTGAAGTTTTAAACCTTTTATCTTAGTTTTGAAATTAGTTATAGTTATACTCTTGAATTTTTCCCAACAGTGGAATTCTGCAAAAAAGTGCAGACATACAAATGAAAGAAGAAGAAGAAACTCACTATCTTATGAAACTCATTAATTATTTCAACATGTCTAAGGATACATTAGAACAGAAACTCACTATCTTATGGAATTTATTCACAGGTTGTGGCAAACTGGGGAGCCTTCTCCAATTGCATTTCCCTGAATAATTACTCATTTCACAAACACAAGCAGGATAATTTTTGTGATGTTCATCATTGAATACATATATAAGATTACCAAATCCAACACATCTAAGGCTTGCAAATTTATCATCTTCATCACTACTATTGTCATATAAGCAGGCAAGTAATTCATCAGGCATGATTTCCATTTCACTGAATTCGAGCGTTTTTTCGTCGATTTTCCATAGAATGAAACAAGGTGATGACCCAAAGTTGTTGCATAATCCTGCCAAAATAAGTCTGTCATGGAGAGAAAGTAAGTATGAAAATAATGCTCCTGGAGGCCTCAGGGTCTGGACAGAACTCCAGTAACGTTTTTCAAGGTCAAAAAACGAGATGAAAAATGAATAAATCCCGAGAACGAAGAATTTTTGTTTGAATAAAGCTGAACATAGCCATTGTGATGAGTTTCCAGGGCGAAAATCAGCTGGCAATGGGGGACAAAGTTCCCAATAATCTTGATTGGGATTGTATATTTCAACAGCTAAACTGTCCTGAAGATCAACAAGGTTACCATTGAACCTCACCCCACCCACGACAATAAACCTGGGAACTTTCGAACTTTTATCAACGTTGTACACGCCAATCAGGGAATTAGACCTGGAATATCCGAGAGGGCTTGTTTGGCTCCAGGAATCACTTAAAACAGGTTTGAAACTGAAATTTTCTGGCGTGATACTGAAACAAAAGCCATTGGAACCAGTAAACAAGTCTTTGGACAAAAGGGATGCTGAGACTGGGAGTTTGATCCATTCATTCGATTCAGGGTCGAATGCAAAAACCTGATTGTTCTTGATGAAGACATTGTTTTGTCTGTAAATAAAAAACCAGGGCTTTTTTCGAGCCGAAACTTGGGTTTTGAAGGAGGAGGAACTGATTATAATCTTCCAGGATTTGCAGACTAAAGATGAACGGATTATGGAGGAAAGAGGGAGGTGAGAAAGGATTAATTCTGTAAGGTCTGAGCCTAAACAATCCCAATTGGTTTCTTCCATTGTGTTGGGAATTGAGACCTACGTGCCAAGGTAAAGTCTCCCGTAGACAATTTCTATAGGAAGTAGAACTCCTAGAAGGTAATAGAGGCGTGCAAATATTTCTCCGACCGGATAAAGATTTGGCCTAATATGAAGAATAGAAAAGAGGGATCTACGAAGAAATGGTTTCTTCCATTTTTTAGGCTTCAGAGTAAGGGTGAGATAGAGGTAAGGAAACTTGCCAGAAATGTGAAGGAATGGAATGGGTGTTATCTTGTTTGTTTGAATAATAAATAGGAAAAAGAAAGAGAGGAATGGTAGTTGGTTGACAGTTGAGTAACATGGCTGCATAAATAAAAACCGTCTCTTGTCTCATTTCCTACGTACAGGGATCATCGAACATGACGAGGAATTAGGAGAGCAACACAAATTTGTATCTATTTTTTAATTATTATCTAAAGGAAAAAGGAAATTATATTACAATGGGGAGAGAAAATTAGAAAGAGACTTCGATGTTATGTCATCTCCTTTGTTCCTTCCCCAGCCCCCTTTTCAACATGTTATCCCCTCGTCCACTCTCCCTTTTCCTTCATCTTACTCTGTCCCTTCCCCGTGTTTCTTGAGAGTCCAAGATACTCGAAAACAGTTCATTGTGAATTTCGTGAATAACATGAAGCAATAAGGTGTACATTAAGGATAAATTATCCTCGATT
Organism: Olea europaea var. sylvestris; assembly: GCF_002742605.1. NCBI lineage: Eukaryota > Viridiplantae > Streptophyta > Magnoliopsida > Lamiales > Oleaceae > Olea > Olea europaea. The sequence goes on along the minus strand of NC_036258.1, from coordinate 8,973,921 downwards.
AAATATCGAAATATAAAATCACTTATAGAGATTTGAGTTCTTTTTCTAATATATAGACTATTTGTCACTTTGGCTATTAAAATAACGTCAATTAAAAAAATAAAAATAAATAAAGAACTGTTTTTACGTATGTTCGGTAAATTCTGAACTTTTGTGCAAAAAAACAATAGAAAGAAGTCGAGTAGTTGCACCCAATAATAATAGAAGTCAATTCCCTTTTCGATTGTTACAACAATTTTGACTCAATCCTCTAAAAGAAATTAAGAATATGACAAGTAGTATGTATTGGAAAGTTTTCTATATTTTTATTTATATACATAAATAAATAAATTAAGTGGGGACTTCTCATGGAAAAAGTCAATATTTCCACCTTATAATAAAACTGTTATGCTTCAAAATCGAGGCTCATAAAGAAGCCCGAGCCTCGGTTTCATAAAGAAGCCCAAGCCTCAAAACCGAGGCTCAAGAAGAAGCCCATGCCTCAACGTTGAGGCTCGGGAAGAAGTCCACGCCTAAAACCAAGGCTCAAAAGGCCCTAAAGCTGAAGCAATGTGTAAGCAGTTGAAGTCTTAAAGTGGAAGCACTGTGTAAGTGACAGAAACTCTAAATCTACATAGTAGCTGAAACCCTGAAGTGAAAGCACTGTGTAAGTGGCCAAAATCTTGAAATTGAAGCATAATGTTAGTGGCCGAAGCCCTAAAGCAGAAGTGCTGAAGTGGAAGTACCGTGTAAGTGGCCGAAGCCCTGAAGCTGAAGCACTCTATAAATGGCCAAAACCCTGAAGTGGAAGCATTGTGTAAGTGATCGAAACCCTGAAGCTAAGGCACTGTGTAAGTGGCTGAAGCCTTGAAGCGAAAGCATTGTGTAATTGGTCGAATCGCTAAAGCCAAAGCACCGTGTGAGTGCCCGAAGTCCTGAAGCCAAAGCACAGTGCAAGAGGTCGAAGCCCTAAAGTCGAAGTACTGTGTAAGTGGCTGAAGCTCTAAAGATTGTGTAAATGGTCGAAGCCCACATTAACGAAGCAGAAGCCTCCTAACCATAAAGGAGCATCTTCCATATTCACTTTCCCCAAGAGATCTTCTACATGGATCTTATTCGAATGATTGATGTGACCCCGTAATGAGTGATATGTCAAAGTCTAGTCAGCATAGGTTATAGATTGGCTACTCCCTTTAAGAGTATTAAATGTGCCACAGGCTAATGAGATCAAACTGATGCCTAGAATAAAATGCTTTAGTTGAGGAGATGAAACGACATGCCTCCTCATCTAAGGCACATTATTTCATGTGCAACACTATAAATACCCCCTCCTTGTATCATTTGAAGGCTAATGCAAGTTTGAACCTTAAAGGCTATTCTTTGTCTTCTCACTTGCTTATTCTACACTCTTATTTGCTAGAGTTTAGATTACTTTGTTTTATTTGAATTGTTTGCGATTGGTTATTATTGTACAATCGTTTCCAAAAATATATTGTCTGAGCCCAAACATATTTGTCTCATGTTATAAAGCCTCTTCCACGTCTAAATCCAAAATATTGTTGACGAGCAATATGTCCATATATGCTAGAATTTACTTAGGTGTACACGGGTGAGCTCGGTATTTGTTGTCCGCGTCACCCTAACAGAAAACGGGGTTGACAAAAACACAAACAATTAATAATTAGTGAGAGTTTCATTACTAAAATACATCCAATACTCAATCGATGGAGCAAACATTAAATCTTTGTTAAATTGGATGTTGAGATAATTAAATTAATCTAGTGCATAGAAAAGTGCTAATTCAATTAGAAATAATTTAGCCCTTGTTTGAGCTCCATTTTAACAAAAAAAATGTTTTCCTTAATAGTGATTTTTGGAGAATGTGTGGTTAAAAAAAATTCAATATACATGTATAATAATTTTGTTGAAAAATATGTGGTTAAAAATGAATTTCAAAAAAATAAGGGTACATTTGATTTGCTATTTTCAAGCTGTTTTCAGTTTGGCAAAACACTAACAACATGTTTGGTCTGTTATTTCTGAAACTACATTTTTTGAAAACAATGATAAATTTATAACATAAACTCAAAA
>NC_036258.1:8960316-8971115 GCF_002742605.1 Olea europaea var. sylvestris | reverse complement strand
GAGGAAGCAGTAGTGGAGCAACTCTCTAAATCCCATCTGAAACTGATCTTAGGGGATTCTTTGCTTAGTTGATCATCATCTGGTTCAGCTTTTAAAGCTGCTCGATTTCGAAACTGCAAGACCTAAAACCATGAAGGACTTTTTTTAGCACACAGTATTAAATATAACTGGACGATACAGTACACAAAACTTTACGTACCTTTCTCCCAATGTACTTTCCCCCCTTCTCAGACTTGGCTGCAGCTGCCCATTTCAGCAGTTCCTTCATCTTAGAAACGGTTTTATTCTTATCGCCCTTCGATTTTTCTTTCTTTTTGACATTAGAGTATTCGTTCATGTTATTTGTAGTCGACGCCTTTGCTGTATCAGTAATTGGCAAAACCTTATTGCCTACATGAGAACCAGAATCTGTTTTGTGAGTAATTCCTAGCCCTCTTGCAAAGTCTTCTTTTTTCATCTTCATTGGATGCCTTGAATGCTGCTGCCTTCTCCTAAAACTCCCCAACCTTTTCAAATTCAAGAAGTGATAGAAACAAGCCTTTGCAATGTCCTTTTTGCGAAATATATAGAACAGATTCAAGTTATTGCAGTTCAATTTGCTTTTTTCTACTCTTTTTCGATGTCTTTTCCTAGCCGTGAACACGACTACATCTCTTGACTGAACTTTCTGGTCTGCAAAACGAACAAACTACAAACTTAGTATTCGTACAAAGAAGCTAAAATCTTGTTCAATATACCCTCGTCTTACCATGACGAACACCTTGTTTCTTGGTGGTGTGACTAGAATTGGGCTCTCTTGGATGTTCATCTGCTATCTTGAAAAGCCATTGAAGGATCTGTTATGTACAAATGAGAAAGATTGATTCATATCAAATCTTGAAGTGAATATTTTGATGGCAAAATTACAAATCATAGCTGACCTGCATGTTAGGGTCGATAATATATTTATTGGGTCAAAATGGACAGCAAATCAGTGGATCATCTTTCTGTGCTGTCTGTATTACTAAAGATTCTTCCTGTTTTTTGGCTATTTTTCTTGCAGTTTTAGGCCTATTTGCAGTACAGATGAAGACAATATTTTGAGGAAATTTGAGGACAACTAGGATGTGAATATAAGATTGTGATTCTCAGAGTAACATGGTTTATTATATAAGCTGATCATATGATCTGTATTAAGTAGATTTTAAGCTTTAATTAAGCATTTAATTGGGTGATGAATTTTGATTAGAGGACATTGGCGTTTTGCCTTGTTGGCACTTAATTTTACCATACAAGTGTAGGGCTGTCTGAATTTTTAAGTGGTCCTTACTCCTTTGTACATTGGCCAATTTTGGCTTTTCCAAGATTTGGTGCTTTTATTCCAAATTGTTGGAGTACAGTCTAGTGGTTAAGAAGATGAAGTCATGGCTTACACTTAGCTCAATGGTAAATTAAGTTGATAATTGATAGTAATTTGTTGCTCTCAAATGATCGCTCGATTGAGGATTTGATTAAGTCTATGTTTGTTTCCTCATTTTTTAAAAACTCGTTATTTCAAAACTCTTTTTCAATCATGCATTCTTCCACAAAATAATTTTACACGAAAATCCAAATTTTTTTCTTTTTTATTAACCATACATTTTCTAAAAAAATAACTATTCCACAATACATTTTCTTACAAAAATGGGACTCAGACAAAGACTAAAAACAGTGAACCTTGAAAGAGTGTACAATAATTTGGAAAATTAAATAGACAATTTATACCTGTGGTAGATTAGCTTTCAATTTACCCTACATTATATTGGTCAAATTAATATCAAAGATTTGACTTTTGGTCAGTTAGCAGAATTTTGGATAAAATTTGTTAGAAGTCTTTTTTGGCGAACATTTATTAAAGGATTTGGAATATTGGTGCTAAGATTAGAAGGTTTTGGAATTGACTGCAAATTTACGAAAGGTTTGGGGACCTCTATTTCAAAATTTCCTTGAAGATATGGATAGCTTTCAATTTACCCTACATTATATTGGTCAAATTAATATCAAAGATTTGACTTTTGGTCAGTTAGCAGAATTTTGGATAAAATTTGTTAGAAGTCTTTTTTGGCGAACATTTATTAAAGGATTTGGAATATTGGTGCTAAGATTAGAAGGTTTTGGAATTGACTGCAAATTTACGAAAGGTTTGGGGACCTCTATTTCAAAATTTCCTTGAAGATATGGAACGAATTTTCAACGAAAAATTGGGATTTTATGCTTAAAAAAAAAAAAAAAATACCCATTAAAAGATGAATAAAAATAAATCAATCTTAACATAAAATATGCAGACTTTCTATTATTTGCTTTAGAAATTAAAACAGAAGAAAATTCAAAATATGTATAGATTGCAATTTCTTATAGACCTCGCAAAAAGCTAGTTAAAAATGTATCATCTTGCCCCTCGGGGTAGAGTCCAGTGGTGCAAAGGATATGAGTGAGATTATCTCACGTCTTGCTGGCAGTCGTAGTGTGGTGATTCAATTCCTGAGACATGGAATTTGACTCCTTGTAAGCACAGAGTACAAACCGCTCTTGTTTCCTGACCTGTTGGAGCACATCCCGCGATTTATCTCCCTCACAAAGCTCTAGGGACGGGACGGTGGGGGCCCTCAAAGTTGGGGTTCAACCTTTTTTTTTTTTTTTTAAATGTATCATCCTTCCATCAACTCATACAAAAGATGATCTCATAGTTCCCTAACATGTACAACTCTAAAAATTGTTTCTAAAATTTTGAGTTATTCTTCTTTCTGTAAAAAGGAAAAAATGAATCGACTAATTAATCTAACTTTTAGTGAATCTTACGAAATATACAAAAAATAAAAATTAGAAAATTATGAGTTTCATGAAATACATAAATAAAAAATAAATTTAAAATGAACTTTAGTTACAATTTAAACTCCACCAAACATGCTCTAATTTTCTGTCCACTAACAAAATTGAGGCCCTTTTTTGTGACTTCTTGGAGCCTGAAGCACCCTGCGACCTTTTTTTGAATATGACGTATGTATTATACCCAACATACTCTGCCTACATCACATCATATAATGTGTGGTTGTTATTTGTTGTGCATGTGCTAAAGAAGATACTTGAACACAAGGGATTCTCTATGTATCAATGTTCATTAACCTATGATTGAAATCCATAAACTTTTTGAGTTTACCTTTTTTTTAAACCCAAAAATTTTTTGTTTTTTTTTTCCCCCCCCCCCCCCCCCCCCCCTCTTTCTTTCTTTCTTATTTATTTATTTTTATTTTTTTATTAATATGTATTCCTTTTCATATGAATGCGACGACGCTTGAAATCTTATTCAAGAAGTATAGGAAAATCCAGCAAAGTAGTACATTAAAAGCAACGAGCTATTAACTTTGACAAGCAATAATACATAGGAAAAGCTAGCAAAGTAGTACATTAAAAGCAACGAGCTATTAACTTTAACAAGCAATAATGTATGAAAATAGTACTTGTTGTAGAAGAGGTATGTTGTTCATCTTGGATGAGACGGGTTGGTTTCTTTTGTACCAATTTATACTCGTGTACTCATTTGTGCTTTAAGATTGCCTTTTAGAAAACTGCATAAAGCCCTTACACAATGAAGGAACAGACATTACTTTGTAGAATACATAAATATAAAATACAACTTTGAGGGAAGAACAAGACATGACTTCTTTGACACGACTATAAATACGTTGCTTTGTCCAATTTGAATACCAAGAGCTTAAGAACGTCAAATGAAATGTGTTCAAGATAAGAAAGAGATAAGTGATAAAATTTGTCAGCTGCCCTATTCAATAGAACATACTAAGGAAAATGTGTATATACACATTCATAATCGATGCACATAGAATTTGAGTACCAAAGACATGCTTAAAATGTTATATTTAAATTTATTATTATTATTTTTTTTTAAAAGAAGAAAAAAATATGATATAATTGATCGGTGTGTAAGCACGCATTACATCCTCAAATTCATGTACTGCAGAGTACAAGGCAAAGATTTTTGTTTGTGTCCAAGCTTCTCCAACCTTTCATTATTAGTTTTTAACACAGTGAGATGACGTGGCACGTTTCCTACCATCTAGAGACATGTCGCTGACGTGGCATAATGGAGGCTCTAATTTGATTTGAAAGGAACAAATAAATTGTTGTACCCTTGAGAAGGTACAACCACAAGAAGTCCTCATCAGATCCATAAAAGAGTCCTGCAAGGTTGTTATATTCACATTATATATGGATACTAGTCTTTGTCACGTGCATTGTACAAATTTTGTTTCTATTGTGTTTTCATTAGCTTACGAATTGTATATTTCTCTATTGAAGATTAAAATTGCCACTTTTGTAACTATAGAATTATGCTAGATTAATCCTTATTTCTTTCTCTGAAATTTCCTTACCATATAAAAAGGGGAACGTGGAAACACTATTGAAGTGAACAGTGTTTTGTTAAATTTTGTCTTATTGTATCATTTTTTTTAAGTTGGGAAGCAAAAACGACATCGTTAGTCATTGCTTAATATATATTTTATTATACAGTAAAAAAGATGCAATCTAAATTTACTGCAACGCACAACGTTCCATACATCCCATCAAGTCTCATCTGTTCACTCCGTGCTCAACCACTCTTATATAAATTATAGGAAAAAATTGCTTCAAGTTATTTAAAAGTAAAAAAAAAAAAAAACTTATAATTATAAAGGCTACTTATATTATAAGTAAAAAAAATATTAACTTGAAGCTTTAAGTATATTTCTAAAATATAAAGAGTTACTTCTAAATAAAAAATTTGCTTCAAGTTATTAAAAAAAAAAAAAAAAAAAAACTCTCCGTGCACGGAGACTTCTCATGGTCTCCATGCATGGAGACTTTTTTTTCGTGATTTTTTATTTTTTTATATTATAGATAAAAAAAATTTTCAATTTAAAATTCTTTTTAATTTTTTTTCTCTTCATAATAAAACTTAATTTTTCAATTTTAACTAAATAATATTTATTTAATTTTCGTAACTTTCTTTTATTTTGTTTTTATTATATTTGTTTGAAAATTTCTTTTTTCTTCATATTATAAATGTTTTTTTTATTTAAAATTCTTTTTTATTCTTTTCGTTTAAAACGCAATTTTTTCAATTTTAATTAAATAATATTTATTTTACTTTGAATCATTTCAATTTATTTTAAAAAATTTATAATAACTTTTTTTATTTCTTTTTATTTTTACCTGTAATTTTTTTTGTTTAAATTGTTAAATCATTCAATTTCTTATCTTTATCAGTTGGATTGGATGATGTAAAGCAGTGTGTGAAAATGAAGAAATACTACAGTGGAGGTGATATTGCACGGAGTCTCTTTTAGGAATATGAATATTTCAAATTCGTCACTGACCATATTGATCTTCATCTCTCTCCGCCACTAATTTTAACAAATAGTTATATGTAAAATCAAATATCATACAACGTAATGTAAAATACGAAAAAAAATTACTCAAAGTAAATATCTCAAATGATTCATAGCCATACGGCCCATGCCAGAAAATTCAAATAACATATATTGCAATTTCTATCTTACGAATATACATAACATATATTATAATCAAATAGCAGATAGATTATGACTCTCAAAAGCTAGATAAAACACAATTTTTTTTTCCAATTTCAAGTGTAAATTTCCAATTTTAGCCAAGATAACGCTCATTGAATATTTTGAATTTTGATTTGATTGGATATTCCTCTCGTATTGACCTTTAAAAAAAATTATTAGTAATTTTAAATCACCATGTCCAACATTTTTTTGACGTCACTATCCATGTAACTTAGAAGTGCTTGCAAAAACGAGTGATGTTAGGTTCACCATTTTCTCAAATTCATTTCAGATCATATAAAATTTTAGGAATAAGAATTAAGGATCCAAACCATGCATAATAGGGGCAAAGAATTAATGATCCAAACTACGCACAATAGGGGATGACCTGTGATTGTTCTTGCATTACCATGAATTAACTTCTCTAAATAAATTTCGTCGAAGAATTTTATTGCACATTTAATTCAAGATGAGTATAAAATTTTGCTACAACATTGATACTATTGGTAAGGTGGTAAACCTTTCGAAGTACGTAAGGAACAATGTTATCATATAAATATACTGTGAAAATATTTATAAATTAACATGAACATTCATATTGGTGCTGGTGCTAAAATTAAATTATTGTTCTGACTTCATAGTTCCAACATCATGCATCAGTATTGACAATTTTTGCATAATATAAATTCTACACATTCCACACTAATAATAACATAATAAATACAATACTCGTACAACGCATGAGACAGAGACTAGTCTTATAAAAATTAGTTAAGTATTGTAACACTTGTAATTTCAGCTCAGGACTGCTTAAAAGAAATCATTACTTCTTCCTTTGAAATTTCTTATAAAAAATTGGCTAAAAGCATTTCAGCACTTGCAACATCAACTCAGACTGCTTATTTCTTTCTTGGAATTTGGACTTGTTTAAGAGCAATTTTACTTTCTTCTAAAATTCCTTGTGGGACTTACAAAACTTACAATCTCAGCTCGAATTGCTAGAGAGCAATCCTTATTGCTTCATCCGGAATTCTTTATGGGAATTTGGACTTTCATAAGAGCATTTATTACTTTTAAATAGAATTTCTTATGGTAATTGGATGGAAGGTCGTAACACTTAAAACCTCAATTTGAAATACTTAAGGAGATGTGACATGCATTGAATTGACGTAAAATAACTAACATTAGATCATGTCTATATATAATTTACTTATCATTTTTTCATGAAAAACAAATGTTTAGCTATCGTGGAAAATTACAAATTTTTATGTAATGCCTTTCAAGGATTCTTTCAATTGACATGTCGATTTTTTTATATTATTTGATAGGATTACTTGTTTCCACCACAAATTCGTAAATTAGTATACTTTGTCGACCAACTTTTTGGTACAATGAAAAATTTATGCCAAGGATATTTTTGTAACTTTATAAATCGATGCTATCTTTTTAACTTACAATTATTAAAAAAAAAAAAAAAAAAGCAACACGCTCGCACTCCTTCTACCCAGATTTTTGACAAAGAATCTCATTTTTTAATATACTAGTCGCTATCATGTGAGTTGCACGAATTTTTTATTTATCGTATTTTTATTAATGTATGAATTTTAATTTTTTAGAAAGTTTTTGAAGGAATATCTAAAAATATTTCCATGATATAAGAAAATAATTTCAAATTATTTTTACAATTGCATAGCAGTATGTTATCTAGAAAAATATGCTTGTATATTTCATGTTTGAATAAGAAATATACAAACTATTAGTGTTGGTATGATTGAATTGAATGTGAAGATTATATTTCTAAATTTTGTGTAATTCAATATTGTAAAATTGAAAAAAAAAATATGTGCATGGTGCGGAGACAATTCAACCAAGTGCGGAGTAAAAATAAAAAATAAAAAAAGGTGCGGAGAGAAAAAAAATTTTGGCATGTTGCGTGTGTGGAAAAATATTTGTCAATCAGGATAAAAAAAACTCTTCACAAAATATAAAAAATAAGCTAATAAAATTACAATAATTTTTTTTTTTTACACAAATAACATAAAAAATTCATTTTTATCTTCAAGAAAAAACACATTTAAAAATTAGCAATTTCATAACATTTTTTTAATTCTCGAAAATAGAATTATAAAAAATGAAACAATATTGAATTAAACATTTAACACTCAAGAAATTCAATATTAAATAAATTTTATATATTTATAACAAATTATAAATCAGCTTATCGTAATTGCAGGCAGCTTACCATATATGTTGTTTACCGTATTTGCAGGCTACCGTATTTGCATCTATCGCATTTGCAAACAACTTATCATATTTGTAGCTTACCAGGTCACCGTATTTGCAGCTTACCGTATTTGCTATCTACCATATTTATAACTTACTGTATTTGCTGCCTATAGGAGTATTTCCTGTACGAGCCTTAAAGTCTTACATGAGCCCAGGCTAAGTTAGTATAAATAAGATGTTGTACCCCTATTTTTCACTATTGAAAAAAAAATCTCTACTTCACTCTCGTGGACGTAGGCACACCGCTGAACCACGTAAATTATTGTGTTGATTTTCTTTTTCATTTCTTTAATATTGCGCATAAAATTCAACAATATAAAATAAATATTAAATATATATCAAGCTGGGTGGTATGGCATTATCAATATCACCTTCTTTGAAATTGTCATCTATAGATTTTTTTAAAAAATCATTACTATTTAGTCTATATATATATATATAGGTGTGGAGTGTTATCCAAAAAAATTAAAATTGGTGTGAAGCTGTGCGGCGGGGACTCCCCTCAAGACTTTGCAAGGATTTCCCGCACCAATTTCGTGCGGGGACTATAATTTCATCAGTTCCTATGTTGCTTCGTCCAATTCCCATGATTCTTTCGGCACTTTGAGAAGTGTAAAAGGATTTGGTGGAGGATCAACAGGCAATGTGCCTTCTAGAACTTGTATTACCTCACCCATTGACAACCTCATTCGTTCATCAACTTGAAGACACCAAAATGCAATGCGTAATGAGTGCTCCAACTCTTTCGAATTTACCCCACCTTCGATTTGTGCTTAAGATATCGTCTCAGCATGACCCTCTACCCATTTTGCATATGCCCATTCACAAACTTCAGAATTTTGGTATCCGCTGATCAATACAAGCAACAAATTGCCAAAGTCTCTCACATCGGTATCTGCCAATCGCCCAACTTCAGAAAACTCAGATAGAATCGTCCAGAGTCCAAATTCCGTCACCTTGGCTTCCAAGTTATCTTCCAAAACAACATTTTCACATTTTAAATTGCCAAGGCACACAAAGTCTCTGCACCCAGTGTGCAGGTAAGAAATGGCCCTTGCAACTTCTAAGGAAATTTTCATTCTGTTTCCCCGCACCAATGTGCAGAGTCCCGCAATACTTGAAGACCGAGATCCTCACAGCGTGCCGCACGCTCTCCCGCACCGTGCGAAGAGTGCGGAGAGTTCTGTGAAGTGTTCTCTCCAACTCTCGGCACTGTGCGGAGAGATGGCTCCACGCTATGCGGAGAGTGTGGAGATCTGGCTCGGCACAGTGCGGAGTTTTTTTTTTCTAGTTTATATATATTAAAAAAATAACGGATAAAACAACCAATTGCAATAAATTTTAAATTCAACAATCCAATTGGAAGAAATAGCTTTCCACACATTTGCTTAAATCAAAATAAGTTTGCTTCTCTTAAAGTAAGTTGCAAGTAACTCATGATAAAGCTGCTGAAAATAGTTATGACATTCAAAGAAGACTTATTATATAGAATTCATCATTTAAAAGAAAACATGCATACACTGAACACAAACAGAAACTCTTAAAGACTACCGGAGATTAGAAAATGACCTGAGAAAAGCTTTCTAAACAGAAGTACCTATGTCACCAGTCAAATATGCTTCATGTTTGAGAACTTGCTGATGAAGATATGTAGCACAAAATTTGGCAACCACCTTACCTGTGAAATTCAGTGCATTGATAAGAGAACAATAACGCACTGACCAGACAACAAAGAAATTGGGTAGCAAAACTTGATTTACAGCAAAACATTATTTCAATTCAAACTAATTATAATCTTTAATGGATTTGTATTATGACTTGTGAGTACAAGATCTCATGACATAGATTATGGTATACAAATGCCTACAGTCAACACTTCATCTTTCTTTTGCCTAGTCATATCTTTTGAATCATAGGTATATGCTAAGGAATGCCGATTTGTATTCAAAATATTCGTGCTATGGTAAATGGAATGCACCCTAATTTAGTATGCAATATAACAGCAGCAGAAGTAAAAAAAACTTACCCCCATGACCATCATAAACACCAAAGAATGAGGTGGAAGCATCCAAATCAGTAAGCGCTGCATGCTTGAGAAAAAACAATAAGACCATAGGTTATTCATGGTAGTGAATAATGCATCTTATTATTACAAAATTACAAAATTTGCATTATAAATTTATACAACTGTCTTTCCTTATTTTCTTTCTTGTAATACTACACTCGCAAGCTCCCTCTCTCGAGCAGCCTAGCTGTCCATGCACTTTATTAAGAAAATGTCTACGTTGATCAAATTACCAAATTGAAATTACAAATTGCCTACATCGATCTCTCGCAACCTCTAGTAACATTGTTCAAATTACCAAATTGAAATTATTTATTAATAAAATAGGCTCTGATTTTTGTGTGAAAAAGGGATTGCTTGTAGTCTTTGATTTTTGTGTGAAAAATGGAGAAACAGAAGATTGTAGGTAGGAGAAAGAAAAATGGAAACGATGGTTGCGTGTTGAAATTATGAAAGAATGGGATTCAACACTATTGTAGATATTACATCTCCAGAGATTAGAAAAGGCATGGGCATAACGTATGAAAATGAAGAATGGAAAAGTTAAACAAAAAAAAATAAAAATGACGCCATTTTTTCTCTTGTGCAGTAACTTGTGATTGGTTTACTATTCCTTCTACAGTAGCAACTACGTCCCCTTTTTAATAGAAGTTAGAAATCATTTAATATTTTAGATTTATTTTGTTAAATTTTTGAAAAATAAAAATACAAAATTAGTCTCCACCCCTCCCCAAACCCTACAATAAATGGAGAAAATGAACATCGATAGAGACATATAGAAACAATTAGGGGAACGAATAGTAAATAAATGAGACGTTGTCGTTTTATTATTCACGTAATGAATGACCAAAAAAAAAAAAAAA
>NC_036258.1:8935890-8954308 GCF_002742605.1 Olea europaea var. sylvestris | reverse complement strand
TTTGAATGGTTGTGAGTTCTTTGATGATTTTTACCCTAATTGCTGCCTTTAAATTTCACTTTCTTTCCACTGTAAATTACAAATTTTGAACTTCGCCAAAATGAAATGAAAATGGAACACTAAAAGGTAAAAGAATTCCACCATTTTCGAATTTGCATTAAATAAATTAAAGAGCAATTTTTCACTTCTGTATATATAATCTTTGCTAGTTGAAACCCCACATTAACTTTTGTCCATTTTTCAATCTACTGTTACCGTCGGTATCTTGTAAATTCCTCCAAAGGTTTATAGCAAATTCAATCAATCAGTCAAATGACAAACGCCAGAACCATCTCTAATTTCTCCTAATTGTAATTCCGAGCCTTCGATTTATTTTTTTCTGTGGAAATTTTAATTAATTATACCCTAATTTGATCGTATATTGGTTCGAGTTACTGCGGATTCTCGTACGTGTGTACCCGGGCATGTATGTGTTCGTTGATGTATAGATGGAGGAGGGATCTTTTTGATCTATTAGGACGAGGATCAGGGAGGCGAATATCATTTGAAAGGGGCGTTGGGGGTTCTTAGATTTTAAAGGGATCTTTTCTCTTGAAGCGTTTGATTTTATTTATTTTTATTTTTTCCATTTAATTGGGATTAAGATATTTTCTTTGTGATTTATACGGTGTTCTGGCTGAAGATTTTATTTTTGAAAATTGGTGAGCATGTGAGGCTTTGGTGTGTGCTTTATGATTCTATGCAATATAGTTAAGATACTTTTTAATCGGGTGCTGGACTTTTACTAGGAAAGGCTTCTTGGGCTCATCATTTTTCTGATGATTTTGAATCCTATGGATTCTGCATTTTTGAATGTCAGATGCACATCCTTCTGTTGATAAGAGGGTTTTGTGGCAATCATGTTTATGTTGTTATTCAGTGTTAGAATAAAGCTTTTTAATGCTTCAATGTGAGATTTAATGTTGCCGTGTTTTGGATTTTCGGTCATTTTTGTTGCTTCGGTTGTCTATCAAATTCTGTACAACGCTCCTTATTTTGTTTGATTTTATGTTAATGACCATTTTCTGTTCCACAATACAACTGCAGGTTGTGGGACTCATTGATGACTGTGGCTGAAGAATTAATCAATACTTCTTTATTTGAGGCCTTATTACTTCAAGATTATAGGCATTACTGAAATTTACTTATTACATGCTGCTGACGAGTTGCCAGCCAATATGCTATAAAGTTGAGTAAAGATACTGTAATTTTTTCATTTGCTAAGTCCGAGCCAGTGTTTATAAGATTCAGAATTTGACGTAAGGGAGAAAATCTCACAACCCTTTCGTGGTGAGTAAAATACAATGAGTGATAAAATCGTGTGGTTTTTTGCTTGATACATTACGATTGCTTGTTACCTGAACATGGATTTTTATTTGTCTATGTTATGTCATGTTGAATTGCCTTTCTTTTTGTGTGAATGACATCATAACTTATGTGACTCTGTCGGTGGGTACTTTGTGGTTCTTCCTAGTCACTTTTAAATTGCACGTCAGGTTGGAAAGGGGGAGTGAGAACCAGTTTTGCATTATCGTGTCCATTTATAGCAGATTGTTTTGGGGAATTTTAACTGTTCCATGGTGCACCTATATATCTGGGAGTTACTGCATGACTTCTCCTTTAAGATCAAGGTAAGTCTGTCTAAAAGTAAATGCATGGCCATTTTTTACAGTGCGTGGAGTGTGATGAAGAAATATGGTAGATGTGAGTGACCAGGTAACAAAATATTTGCTGAAGTCTTTTAAAACATTTGATCATTTTTGTTTGAAAAGCTTCATATGATCTTAGAGGATATCATCAGAGATATAATTTGTAGAACATGAAATGACGTTTAGCAGTAAATAGGAACTTGTAATTCAAATTGCAGTCATGGTTCTGTTTCCGAATTGTAAAGCCTGGTAAAAAAGGTAGCTTGAACACAACATGGTGCTTGATTAGTGTGATGGAGCGACAAGGTGTTTGGAGTTACTTTCAACTTCGTTCCTGCCTTTCCAATAGGTCTTGGAACTGTGTAATCCTCTTTTTCGACATTGGATTTTTAAAAACATTTTATGGTTTTGGCCTTGGCCTTTTTCAGACATCTTCTCAATTAAACATAGACAGCCTTTCTTTCTTTATGGTCAAAAGGTGATTAGCCAGAGGTATATAGGGCATTAAGAATTTCCAGGACTTTCCTGGTCAATAGATTCGCAAATATAAGAGTCTTTGATCTGCAAAAGAGGGGAAAGGTGAATTTTTAGGGTGGGGATGGGACATGTAAATGGGGCTAGTCACATGTTGTAGCTATTTGGAAGTAGTTATGAATGGTTTGATGATTTTTTTAAGAAGTTTTTTCTGCTGGTAATTGCCGAATTGTAGTGATTGATAGCGTGTTTCTTCCTTCCCTTGCTTGTTAATTCGTACCCTTGACGCAGATAACTTGACACTCTTAGCTTATATTTAACTTGAATGAATTAATCTCTCCCTGCATGCGAGAGCACACACAAACAATCAGCAAATGGTCTTGTGGAGCATTTCATTTTTCTCTTTTTGTAGGTGTTGGGTGGCATGCTTTTTGGGATACTTTAACAGTTTTTTTCTTCCAGGATGGTTTTCTTGTGTTAGATTTGTCTGGTTGAACGTGAATGCAGATATAATTTTTTGCTGTCATTTTATAAATTAAAGTCCCTTTGATTTATTTTCTTTGCAACTTAGTGGAATGACTAGTATTCTAATGATTTCAATTATAGTAACATATCACATTGCACATAGATGGCGAGTAGAAAACGAAGCTTGTCAAAAGATGATGCAGATTTGTCTGCTTTGTACAAGGAATGGGATGAAGCTTCATGCCCCATATGCATGGACCACCCACACAATGCTGTTCTTCTCATTTGCAGTTCCCATGATAAGGGATGTCGATCATACATATGTGACACTAGTTATAGGCATTCAAATTGCTTGGACCGATTCAGAAAGCTTGGAGAAGAAAACAAGGAAAGCTTGGACTCAAGAACTGCAGGTGACTTGACTGGGGAGGATACAAATCACATTCAGACCATAAGTAACACTGCAGCAACCATGGGTCTGCCTGGTGGATCTGGAAGCACCCAAGATGAAAATTCTAACTTTGAAGAACAAGAAGGAACATTATGGGGAATGCTTGAGCTTGAACGTGGGGAAACTAATATGGAGAAATCAGAACCTATATCAAATTTGAGTTGCCCTTTGTGTCGTGGGAGTGTTTTGGACTGGAAAGTTGTTGAAGAGGCCAGAAAGTACCTCAACCTGAAGTCTCGAAGTTGCTCTCATGAATCTTGCTCGTTTCTTGGTAACTATAGGGAGCTACGTCGGCATGCTAGAAGAATTCATCCAACCGTTCGTCCTGCAGATGTTGACCCATCAAGACAACAAGCCTGGCGACACCTTGAAGACCAAAGAGAATACAGTGATATTGTTAGTGCCATTCACTCAGCCATGCCAGGTGCAGTAGTATTCGGCGACTATGTAATTGAGAATGGAGATAGGTCATTGGGTGAAAGGGAAAGAGGTGGAGGTGAAGGTGGCCGGTGGTTAAGCACCTTCTTTTTGTTTCAGATGATTAGCTCAATGGAATCAGGAGGGGAGCTAAGGGGTGGCAGGTCAAGAGCTTTGGCAAGGCATAGGCGCCCAACCGGAACCTTTTCTAGGCGCCGTTATTTGTGGGGTGAGAATTTATTGGGCCTTCAAGATGACGATGAAGATGATGAAGACGAGGATGGTGATGATGAGCTGGACCAGAACATATTAAGCAATATTGATGAAGATGTTCCTCCAAACCCCAGAAGACGTCGACGGCTGACACGTGCTCGATCAGATGAAGATCAACCATAGTTTACTGGCAGAAGGATTTGGTAGACCCCCTCATTGTTTCTCATTGTTTCTAGACAAGAATAAATACTTTCTTGGACCAAAGAAAAAAAAGACACTGTTTGATGTTTTCCACCATTTTTTTGATAATGCACAGGTTCCCTCTTGACAAGGAGGATTCTAGACGAGCAAGGAATGAAGTTTCAGAAACTCAATCAACTCAGGGACATAATATGATGGATTGGGGAGAATGGAATGACATTCTAGAATTTGTTTGCAGGTTGTTCCTTCAATAGGAATAGGGTGAAAATAATTGCTGCTGGTTTGTTTAGTTTCTGTGGCTTAACCCCAGAAATATGTAAATGTTTTATCTTCTGTTGGATATAATGTCCGATCATTGTTGAACCTTGTTAAATACTTTGTATTCCGTTCACATGATATTTTCAGTATTCAATACTAAGCGTCTTTCATTTTGATCCAATAGTCAGATACTTGGTGAATGACTCGATAAAGATGCATGCCATAGTGAAAGACTTCAAGGACATGCTTGATACGAAGTATTGTGCACGATGGGATACTTTGCTCATTTCATCTCAACAAACATTTTTTAAAGTCTAGAATTTTCATTGCAGGGCAACTTCATTTCAGTTCTAAATGTTATGCAGCCTATTGATCACAGGCATATTTATCAAAATACGTCCAAAGTTTTGTCATGCAACCCTTTAGTGAGCTAATCAATTTTCATCAACTCCACAGTAATCGAGTATATTTTTTTAGTAGATGCTGCGTATAACATGAAACTTGTGATTGTTTATAAAATACCGATTCGCTTGTTTAGACCTGATTCTATTTTCATAGATTTTTCTAAATATTTTCTTGCAAAGTTTTGTTATTCAATTTCCTTAGAACTTTCATTATTGGGTTAAACAGAATCCAATTAAGTTTGAGAAACCATTAAAATGAGGTTTTGACTTTTGGGTAAGAAAAAAGCTCCCCGCACATGTCATTTTATACAGGGGCTATCACATGGGGGGTGGACCCCACATGTGGACCCTATGTGTGTGCATCTGTACAGACCATGTGGAAAAGGGCCTTTGCAGGTAACACAGCTCTTTGGGTAAAATGAGTTTTGAAATAATGATTTTTTGAAAAATATATGATTAAAAAATAGGCAAAAACTTTGAGTTTACGTACAAAATATTTAAAAATGAGTTCAATGGTTGTCAAGCAGGGACTAAAGAAATACCAAGAGGGTGGGGGAAGTGAATTACCCAAATGGTCAATGAAATTTGTAAAAGGTTTTTACGAGGTCATTGAACTTTAGAAATCATCTAATTCGTCACTGAACTTTGCAAAATGTTTTCACGAGATCATTAAACTTTAAAAATTATCTAATTTATCACTGAACTTTGTAAAAGATTTCCCAGAGGTCACTGAAGAGAAATCTTTTGCAAAATTCAATGATCTCGTAAAAACTTTTTACAAAGTTTCGTGATGAATGGAATGATTTTTAAAGTTCAACGACCCCGTGAAAACCTTTTGCAAAGTTCAGTGATAAATTGGATAATTTTTAAAGTCCAGTGATCCCGTGTAAACCTTTTGCAAAGTTTAATGACCATTTGAATAATTTACTCGCGTGGCGAAGGGGGTGTTAATTTTTTCTCTTGCATCGTGTGTAATTATACAAATTTATTACAAGTCAATATTCCTGCGATAAATATTTTTATGAAATTTGACATGAAATTAAAATATTTGCAATATCATAAAATAAAATATGCGAA
Source organism: Olea europaea var. sylvestris (assembly GCF_002742605.1). Lineage (NCBI taxonomy): Eukaryota > Viridiplantae > Streptophyta > Magnoliopsida > Lamiales > Oleaceae > Olea > Olea europaea. The sequence continues at coordinate 8,948,660 of NC_036258.1, read as the reverse complement.
ATATGCACACAATTATCTTGAAACTCTTCGTATTAAACGAGAAAAAACTTTGGTTAAACATACTGCAAATTGTTATTAATTAAATTTCCTAATTCTTATTGATTTTACTATTTCGCGGCTGTAAAAAATTAGACAAATTAATATCAGAAAGTCTTTGCATAAAACTCGTTAAAATGTTTTTCCGTGAAAGTCTTCACCCCTACACACTGTCGCCACAAGAAAATCCTGCACAGTATCTTGCTCGAGTGAATTACCGAAGTACCCCTAACGAATATTAAACGGGCCGGGCCTTTCAGCGACGACTACGATCTTCTGCTCAAAATCCCATTACTTTTCTAGCATCTCCTTCAACCTCTCTCTAGAACGTGGTACTCGTTTACTTCCTCTCTCTCTAACTGTATATATTCAATACTGTATGTATATGCAAAAAAGAATTGAGTTCTGGAAGTTTCTGTAGATCTTGATGGATAGACGAAAGAGTTCTACGGCGACGGTGGAGCCGCCGATGAAGGCTAATGAAGCTAGCTCGTCTTCGGATAGTCAGGAGTTGAAGTCTAGTAACGTTGATGATGGTGGTGGTGGTGATCCTGCTCCAATTTCTAATTTAGGCAGTAAGCTTTCAGGTGCGGATGATTACCGTCAGTTTCTTGGGAAATTTGAAATATTGAAATTTATGATTGGTAGTGTTAGTAATTGGGGCTATAAGAGAAGGCAATTTTGAATTTTGAAAAGTTTATGTATGATAATGTATTTGTTTAGGATGGAGTAACACTGTCTGATGATTGTGAAATTATAGGAAGTGTTTTCAGTTAATTTAAATGGAATTTATTGATTTGGGTGGCTGTAGTTGGATGATTTGCTTCTCATGATTTCACAGTTTAAATTTCTTGGAAAATTTGAAATTGTGAAATTTATAATTAGCGTTAGTAAATGGAGTTTGGAAGAGAAAAAGATATTGAGTATTGATGGTTTTTATGTTTGAGAATTTGTTATGGTTTACTGGTGGAGTAATTATGTGAAGTTCTTGGAAGTGTTTTTAGTTAATTTAAATTGATTTTCTTGATTTGAAATGGTTGTAGTTTATAATTTGGTTATTTCGCATGTTAGGGAGTGGAGGAGGGAGTTTTTCCAGAGTGAATACAACGCCTCCCGCAATCATGCGTTTTGATATATTAGAACCAGTTCCAAGTGAAGTGAAGTTGGAACGATCAAGAACTGATAAGCAGAGACATAATGTTGTATTGGCCGAAGACGCTGCACAAATTTATGATGAAAAAATCACTGTCCAGCAGAAGGTAAAAGATTCTCACATATGTTCTCTTTAGGCTTGATTTAGTATTATTGTAGAATTTAAGAAAATAAGTTTAGCTATGATGAAGAAAGAAGCAATTACAGGAAGAATCATTTAAGTATCTAATGAACTTTTGTTTCAGAGTTGTTTATAATTATGTGTTTATGTATTATTATCATTGATAATTATAACATGTAATATTATTAGACATTTATCTATGATAATATCAACATAGTTATTTATAAAGGAGAAAATAATATCTATTAAATATCAAAATTAATAAAATTCAAACAATGACATCTATTAAATTCTACCCTGAATTTTAATCCATCAACGGTTAAGAAAAGGAAAATAGAAGAAAGTTTTTAGCATGAATGGAGGAGGAAGCTTTATTATTGTGGAATACTAATACATGTAGAATATTGACAAACTTGGAACAAGAAAGGTATTGATTCTATTCATGAGGGTTAATATTGATCTTCTTAATGATGGATAATTTGATAAGCTAAAAGCTGAAAAAAGCTACCCTTTTGCCATTTCTCAAAATCTGCTAGTAGAGATGGTACAGATTCTTTTATAATCATTTTTCTGAAGTAAATGTCTAAAATAGCTGTAATTATTTGACAATCAGAACAATTCCAAACGGGGTCTTAGTCTTTTCATTTTCAACACGGTGCAGTCATTGCTTTTGGTAGTGGTTGCTGCAATTCTCTTTGATAATCTCTTTGTGATAGCTTAGTGTATCCTGAAAACAACAACACGTTAAGATTATTCTCCATGAAATTATCTGTGAGAATCATTTTCCCTGTAATGTTTGATCTGGAGTCTTCTGTTATGGAAGAATGAAATAAAATACCTTATTGATTTTGATATGTCTCTACCTTGACTAACTTTTTTTCAGTAGGAGCTTTTATGAATAGCTTAACTGGGTCTATCAGAGACATTCCTTAACCATCCACTTGGACCTTCCCCTAATTTTAGTCTCATTTCTCCCACCACCAAATTAATTTTTGTATAGCATATTTCACCCATTTGTAGTATGACCACTCATAAAGTATCTGATCACAATATCAGGTAACCATTTCCATCACCCACTTTAAGGGCATGCATTTGACCCTCTTCGACTTTTCAATCCTTATTAGTAGTTGAACCTAGAAAACAGGGGTGTCTTAACTCTGTTATCTCCTCGTTCCCCACTATTACAAAATAACAGCCCATCTATTCTGTAATATGACCACTCATGTAAATATCCAATATATCTTTATCTTCAAATTCCATTAATCACCATTTGTGTTGCATGGATACTTCAATTAGGGTAAGTATAAAACTAAATTCATACTATGTCCCTGTTTGGTAGGGATTAAAATTAGATTTAGTAAATTTTGATAAAAGTTAATGAAATGTGTGTCTGAAAGTTGTGGATCTTATAAAATATATAGCTAAAATTAATTGTTGACTTTGATTTAGATTAAAATCTAGATTTTAATCCCTAGCAAACAAGGGCTATATAAATAAATAATTTTAAAAAATTTAATCAACGCATCTGCGATGTGAGTTTTTACTTTTTTGAGAAATCACGAGTTGGCATGTTGTTTGTTGAACACACATGTCCGTGTCGGTACATCATAGATTACCATATCAGTTTGCTATTCCCAGCTACCCACTTTAATTATATGCATTCACCCGCTTTGATTTTTCTTTCCTTATTAATAGTTGAACCTAACAGGTAAAGAAATTTCATTTTTTGGGGAACACAGTCCTGCATCTTGACTCTGTTGTCTCCTGATTCCCCACTATAATGAAAGAACATGCCATCTATTCGGTCTTAATTCTACTTAATCTAAAGCCTTGAGTCTTGAAGTGTTTCTTGTAACTTCAGTTTATTCCCCCATTTATCTCATTTATTGAAGTCATATCATTACCAAAAAATATTTAAGAAGTTCCCTAATTTAGGATAAGTTAGTAAGATTAATTCATACAAAAGTAAAAAGATAAGGATGTAGTCCCATTGTTAATCAAGTTGCACCTGTTACCTCTAGTTTCTGAAAAAATAATTCTGCAGTTTAAATGCTTTTCTCATGGAGCATGGCATTATCTATGGAAACCTTTTACTGGCATGACATTTGGTTACACTAGATGTATTGCATTCCAGTTTCTGTATTTGTAGGCAAAACTTCAGATATGCATGTACTAGGCAAGATGGAAGCAGGTGCTTTTGTTTTTGTTTTTTATGCTTTCTTTTCATCTGAACATTAATATGGCCAATGCTTACAAAAACAACAAAGAATCAGCTTCCTTTTTTCATGTTACACAATTCATACTTTAGTGTCAAATCACCTTTTAAAAATTTGTAATCTAATCTTGTATTGATTCTGGATATACTATCTAATATAATTTCATCATTACAGAGCACTTTTAGACGGCTAATCTTTCATTGTACTTACATGCCTGGGATGTTGTTAAATATTTAAAACACTGCAGCTCAAATTGTTGAAGAGAATTGCTACTGTCAAGCATGATGGTACTGTAGAATTTGAAGTTCCGGGAGATGTTGGACCTCAAACGGTTGGAATTGGTCAAGATAATGTATATAGTGAACTTGATGATGAACCTCTTGATGCAACAGAGCTTCAATATATTCCTCCAATGCAAATTGTAATGCTCATTGTTGGGACTCGTGGGGATGTACAACCATTTGTTGCTATTGGCAAACGACTACAGGTACTTTTATTTCAATTGACAAGCCTGGATTCATTTTACTAGCAATAATCCTTGAACAAACCTTCAGTTTTTAAAACACCTTCCTGTTAAATTAGAAAGGTGAAAGAAACTATAAAGCACAGAAAGGAAGAGAATACTTTTACATTAAAAGCTATTGTTTAGATTTCTAGCCCAGCATTTTCTTCCAGTTGCTTTCGAAAATTGTGACAAATGAGGCACTTTTAACCGCCTGAATCTAAAATTGTATTTTAAAGTTAATAAACCCGACAAAAATTTTGATTAGAATTAGGGGTCTCACATGTGTGCTAGATCTCCATTAGTAACCATACTATGCTGGTTCCAGTGCTCAGGATGGATGCAAATTATCACCTCTCTCTCAAAATTTCCTTGCTATTCTGCCATGCAGAAAAGCTAATGTTGACTTGACTGCAACTGTTGTGTTGTTTTTGAGTCCATATCCACTTTAGATTGTTGTTTTTTCCCTGCCATGAAAGTCCCTTCCAGTTGATACCATAGTAAAGAGCGAATGCTAGGATTTTTTTTATTTTTTGTTTTAAGAGACCCCAGTGGACTTTGTTCCTCTGTATTTTTTAATGACCTTTAGTAAGTCTGCTGGTCAAACATACATGTTGTAAATCTCTTATTTTCTTTGTCTGGTCAGCATACAATTTCCAAGGTGATCTGAATAAATTTATTCAGATTCTAGTGGACAAAGAATGGATTTTTGTCGAAGTGTTTATATAGACTTTACTGGTATAAGTTCCTCTGGCATGGGAGTTATCAAGATAGTTTTTCTTTATTGGATGATTTTGAAATCTGAGAACAAATTCTTGTTGTATTCAGCTGGAACTTGTCTTATAATAGCTTATTTGTTCCACGGGATTTGGTTTGAAATGTTAGATCCCAAATAAATCTTGAGAAATTCAGTAACATCTAACTCATTTTTTGATTAAGCTTCTGCTTTGGGGTTCTATATAAAGTTGTTGATGAGGATGGTTGGCTGCAGGATTATGGGCATCGTGTTAGACTGGCGACTCATTCAAATTTCAAAGAGTTTGTCTTGACTGCTGGGTTGGAATTTTATCCTCTTGGTGGTGATCCAAAAGTTCTTGCCGAATGTATGCATTTGATGTTTATATTTGTCTTGCAACTGACTGTATCTTTACAAGTGTCTCTCATTATTAAAATTTGTTACTCCAGCTGGATTTTATTGTTTGAAATTTGATGCTTGTACTCTACAAGTAAGGAATAGATTAGATGCATGAAACTTGCTGTATAATCTGTTGGGTGTAACTTGATTCAGAATATGCTGTCAATGCCTCATTACAATTCCTGACATTTCTATGACAAACCTTCTAATGTACATGATGTGTGCATTTTGTGTATCATGTTCCAATTTCGTGCTCAAAGACACCAGCTATTTGTTTGTAGTGAAGTTACATTTTGATATAGTTGCCAAATTAGGTTTTTTATCTACTTACTAATGTATTTTCCCCCTCAAATGAATGAATCAATTGACTAACGACTTTAATCCTCTTTTCTGCAGACATGGTTAAAAACAAGGGGTTTTTGCCTTCAGGTCCTTCAGAAATACCTATACAGAGAAATCAAATGAAGGAAATAATAAATTCTCTACTTCCAGCATGCAAAGAGCCGGACATTGATTCTGGGATTCCTTTCAAATCTGATGCAATTATTGCAAATCCCCCAGCATATGGTTAGAATCTCTTTCTCCCCCTCTCTCCCTCTCTCTCGTCTTGATTCTTTGAGTGGCTTTCCTTTTTACTTAAAAGATTCTGCACTAGCTCTGGAAGAATTTGCAGCCAAAGTGGAGGATATGTTGAATCCAATTCTGTAAGTTGATGCCTTTCTGCTAATTGAGCAACAATCTTCTCACTTCCTCAAGCATGCTTATATCAAACTGAGACAAATTCACGATATACATTCATGTGGTTGATCTGAATATATATCATAATGATCTCCATATCAATTTCTTTCCCGGTACCTTAGTGATACATTGACTCGTGCCTTCTCTTTTGATATACATAAGTAGGTTATGCCAAGTCTGTCAGTTTACAGATACCTTTGCCGCTACCCACCATCTATTTCGTTGATTTCTACCACGGTGTTTTCTCTAATCTAGAACCCCCTGTTTGCGCACATATTTGCTGCTTTGCTTGGCTTCTCTCGAGACGCATTGTTTCCCCTAATTTCCAGAAACATTATTCTAATGCTGTCCATAAATATACTGTTTCCTAATGGCCCTTCTGCTTAGTCCTTATAATTTTAGCTAAGCTTAATGAGTCCACTTCCACCTCTGATGATGTTAGTTGCTTTATCTTTCTTATAGTAAGGCCTTCATGAAGAGCCTTTACCTCAGTCTTGAAGCTATTGCAGCTACTGTAGGATAATGGAAAGCAAAAATCTGCTGACCATCAAGACTTCTCACTATCCTACCTCCTGCTGCTTGGCCTAGTGATGACTTGTAGTGTCACCATCTATGTTTAGCTTATATGTTCCTTAAGGTGGTATGTGCTAACGGATTATCTTTGGAATAGGGATTGGTATCCTTTGCCATACTGACTTGCAATGCTTTCATCCCCTTTCCAATTACTTTTCGGTTGCAACCCAGCCTTTACGAGCAGCTTAATTAAGTCTTTTATTCTCCAAGTTATCCTCGTTGGTAGCATTGGTATGAACCTAAATTTTCTCATTTCTGTCATTTCTCGTGGTCCATAGGATCCATAGCATATATAGTGGCAGCAGTATCGTGATGCCAAGGAAATTTGATATCTTTGTTGCACAATGTCATAAACTGGCTATGTGATACAGGAATTTAAAGGATGTTGAATGGGTTTTTCAATTTCTGATTTCCTCCCAGCAAGATTTTACAGGAAACTTGCCATTAATAGATTGTATCCAGTATATCTGATCCTTTCTCTCCTATTTTGTTATCCATTAATAGTTTGGCAATGCCCCATTCTCCTTGTCCCCAAAATTCAGAAACCTGTGCAGTTGAGCCTTGCAGATGTGCATGTGCTTGTGCTACAGCCAATGAAGAGTTTCCAGTCTGTTGATCGTCCCAGAATGATATATGGCCATTTCCCAATTTTCAAGCTATAAACTCTTCCACCTTATGCCTTACTAATCTTTTCAGTTCTAGTACGATTGTTCTGTGTGTATCATGGCTCGTAGATTGTCTAATCTGTGATCTTAAAAGTCTTGTTATGCAAAAGTCGTTTTCCTTAATTGTATCTATTGCAATACAAAAGAATGGATCTTGGTACTAACCTAGAGTAGAACCTTTGCAGGGCATACACATGTTGCTGAGGCATTGAAAGTGCCAATTCATATATTTTTCACTATGCCATGGACGTAAGTCTTCTCTGGATCTTTTGACTTGGAAAGATGTATTTTATTCTTTTTAGTTTGGCAAAGATATGCAAAATTTTTCTTCATGTCACTCAACTTATTATCTTGTTAAATGGTGAAACCAAATGATTCCATGTTAAAGCTTTTTCTGCCAGGCCAACTAGTGAATTTCCTCATCCGTTGTCCCGTGTAAAGCAATCTTCTGGATATAGAGTGAGTTTGCTAAGCGGTTCTTTTTGCATTTCCTCATGATACTGTTATTTAAAATTTTGCATTATCTGATCATCCTTGCTTCCCCCCTCTCCTCAAAGAAACCCCAACTTGAAATGGAAAAAAAGAGATAGTACCTTTTTCCTCATCCATAAAACTGGGGTTTCACTAATTGCATTTTACCATACATGACATATTTCTTGCATCAATCATGCAGCTATCGTATCAGATTGTTGACTCACTGATTTGGCTAGGAATACGGGACATGATAAATGATGTTAGGAAAAAGAAGCTGAAGCTACGACCAGTTTCATATTTGAGTGGTCAGCAAGTTTCAGAGTCGGATATTCCACATGGATACATTTGGAGTCCTCATCTTGTCCCTAAACCAAAAGGTAGTTTGTTAACATGATAGTTCTCTTTCTCGGAATAATCTGTTAATAAGATTTGAGCACTTGTTCCATTGAAACAGCTGGATGTTATTATTAAACCATAAAGTAAATTATTCGTAAGTGTTACAGCTTGTGAGTCCTGTTTCATTTTCCACAGGCATTATCAGATTACATGGTTACCAGTGACACTAAACAATATCTTGTTTGGCAGATTGGGGAAATAAGGTTGATGTGGTTGGATTTTGCTTCCTTGATCTCGCAACAAATTATGAACCTCCCGAGTCACTTAAAAACTGGCTTAATGCTGGTCCAAAGCCTATCTATATTGGGTTTGGCAGTCTCGTAAGTTTCTCGGGCTCTCTTATATGTATTTGATCCCGTCTTCCCCAAAGAAAGAAAGAGTAACCTTTGCGGTAGCTTTCTCCTGTTTCCTTCTAATTTTTTTTTTCGGTATGACTATTTATGTTGAAGTATATATTAATAAAAATTGAACTACATTTGTTTTGAAATTTAAAAAAAATTGAGTAAAATAAATGATGTTTATTATTATGTTGTATGTGCATGTGATGCATCACTTTTTATCATTGTCTTTGTGTTCCTACTCTCTTTGGTTTTCACTCTTCACTTAAAATCGTGTTTATCTTATAGTTTGTCATTTTGTGTACAATTTGCGTTTTCACCCTTTATTTCATCATTTCAAGTTATTTATTTTAACTAAGTGTTAGAATGGCATCCGTTCTCTCGAGCTTCCCTGACTTGACTTCTGTTTCCAAGAACACAGTAATCACCCCTAACTTTTACTTAATTCCTATATCTTAGCCTGTTCAAGACCCAGAGAAAATGACACAAATAATTGTTCAAGCTTTAGAAAAAACTAAACAGAGGGGGATCATCAACAAAGGCTGGGGTGGACTTGGCAACTGTAAGTTTCTTTTTTCCTTCTTTGATCTGTTCCACTTTTTTATATGCTTTCTTGTTATATATACTTATTTTTTTGTAAGCCCATCAAAGGTTACTGTATATATTACGATAAAGCTTCTTCTCAGTGGCAGAACCAAAGGACTTCGTATATCTGCTGGATAACTGCCCTCATGATTGGCTTTTCTTGCAATGCTCTGCTGTGGTGAGCCTTCTTATTTTCAGTTGTTGCTTCTGGTCTATTGGAAAGTGAAGCATGATTTGGTTTTAAAAGGTTGAGCTTGAGCCCATCTGAATTTGTTTGTTCTCTTGTGGAATGTCATTAACCCATATATGTAATGTTCCATTTTTTTTTTTAAATTTTGATTTATGCTAGAATTTTAAGGTTGTTCTCACTTCTCAGTTACATGCAAATTTTCCACTTTAGACATGAGTTAGCTTGAGTTATTAACTTTGTGAGAACTTGTATAAATGAATACATCATGTCAGGGACCAAACTATCTTTGAGCAGTTTCTGCTAAAGGCCTAGATAACATTTATTCCAAGGGAGCAAGAACAAGGAGATCCAAAATCTCAACCGATACAATTAGTGGATTATCTGCAGTTTTGGAGTTTTTTGAATAAAGGAATTGCATAATAAAGATCTGGTTTTTACCAAAATTCTGCCTGCCTGTGCCAAACAGCATTGGTTATAGCATTTCAAAGATTGTGTATCTACTACTGCATCACATAATATACATTTTTTTCTTATGATTTTCTTGGTTGTCATGACACAAGGGAAGTGAAGTATGTATGCACATTATGGCACAGACTCGGATTTCAAAGCAATATATGAATTTGGCGTCTACAAAGTGATGGTTCTCAACACGATTACTCGAGACACTGTTTGAATAATGGGAAAATAATGAAGGAAATGTTTCTCAGGTAGAAGCAAATTAAATAATGAGAAGTTTCTTCGGGCCAAGAAATGGTGGGAAGATGACCCTTCCCGAGTGTGTTCCAATAATTTTTACTAAATGAACACACGAACAGTTTAAACACGAGTGCCTGCACTTTGCATTTTATCATCTAATGAAAATAGATGTAACTTCATTTTCACGATGATTTTTGCTTACCCCCGATATTCTATGTCCTCAGATTTTATTTATTTATTTATTTTTCAATTCAACATCTGTTGTGCGTCCAAGGTATGTTGTATTGGGTGAATGATGCTTTTGCGTGAGGACATTGCTTTTGATTGGATATTATGTCTTATAAGTCACGTGGGTTATAATTTCACTCATTGCCTAGTATATTTGTTGTGGACAACCGTCCAGTCAATTTCAGATAATTTCTGGGTTTTAACTCAATGATTTGGAGTAGGTGCGTTAACATATGTGGGTTGGTTTTATATGACTGCATGACACTAGCCAATTTTGATTGTTTACTGACAATTGTATTTATCACTTTATGTCGATCAGCTACTGTGATCACCTGGATCCATTTCTAATATATCCATGTTCTTTATCAAAGAGTAGTTGGAGAATATCTGTATCGAATCTTTTGTGCTTCTGGAAGTATTAATGCTTGTATCTTGCAAAGTTCTTCTATTACTGCCATTACCTGTGTCTTTTCATTTTGACATATCCAGCACACACTCCTTACTCTGGTACGAGAAGTGGTGAAACTCTGAAGCTTATGGTTTTGTTTCCCTGCGTTTTTTTCATTTTTGGGGTGGGCGTGGGGGTTTTTGGGGTTAGGTCTTGTATTTGTCTGTTGAAAGGTTAATGTCTTATGCAAATGTTGAAATCTGGAGTGTTTTTTTAGCTATAAGAGATGATTTCTCTTGTTTCCAGGTGCACCATGGTGGTGCTGGAACAACAGCCGCTGGTCTTAAGGCAGCGGTAAGGATACATCTTCTATCTTTTGTGTTTTTGATCTTAAATACTTCTTGATTTTAACTTTTCATTGCAATACAGTGCCCAACAACTATTGTCCCATTTTTCGGTGACCAACCATTTTGGGGAGAAAGAGTCCATGCTAGAGGCGTAGGTCCTCCACCAATTCCAGTTGACCAATTTTCGCTTCAGAAGTTGGTTGATGCAATTAGATTCATGCTGGATCCCAAGGTATCATATTTCACTTTTTTTCTTTTTGCATTCTTATGTTGCAGTTGCTAAAGCGATGCGAGAAGTGCTTGCATTTGTTCTTTTACAGTATTTCTCCTGTGAAGAATGTGTGAAAATTTCAATTATAGTTCCTGCAACGTGTGTTTTTGTTCTTGTCAAGAGATTTCTTTTCCCCTTTTTTCCATATCTCTTGGATGTTGTTTTATAATGGGAAAGGATAGCAGAAGTATTTTTATGTATTAGCTGGGCACAATGAGTTGGTTTGCCTAAGCTTTAAAAGTCCACTTACAAGTTTAAAATAAATTTTTTTTTTTTAATATTTTTTTAAAGATCAAGGTTGGAATTAAAAAGTTTGCTTACAAGATTAAATAAGCCTTTTTATAGATCAGTATTGAAATTAAATGAAATTAGTAACAGTGAAGTCAGTTACTTTCAAATTAAGTTAAATTTTCTTTAAGAAGCAATAATAAAAAAAGTAACATATCCAAACATGTTTTGAAACCAAAAGTTACCGTAAAATTTTACTTATTTTGAAGCTCAATAAAACATGTTTATTATGTATAAAAAAAAGGTGAGGATACTTTGAATTGAATATAAACTGAAGAGACAATATGCAGGTCAAGGAGAATGCAGTTGAACTTGCAAGGGCAATGGAAAATGAAAACGGGATTAATGGAGCCGTGAAAGCATTCTTTAAGCATCTTCCTCGCAAAATACTTGAGCCTGAGCCAAAACTTGCAGATTCAAGTTTTTTCTCTATTCGTGGATGCTTTGGCTGTTCCTAAATTTTGAGTGAAGAGGTTGACCTCTCGTGTGCATTCTTTAGGATTAATGACAGTAAAGAACAATCATCCTTGTAGTATGTCCTATCAAGACTCCAAACCTTTGTTTATAGTGATTGTTACTCACACAATTACTTTTCCAAAATTGATACAATTTTGGTGCATATTACATGTTACCGTCACTTATTATACACAGATTTCATTTCTTTGTAACATAATTATTTTTTCTGCAGTGATGAGCTTGCGAAATTTTTTGTTTTGATAGTAGTTTGCTAAAATATTTAGTGCAATTGAATATGCTTATAGATCTCTCTTATACTTCATTTTCATCTCTTTATGATATCTGGAAGCCACAAGATAGCGCTTCAGACAATTATCAGATTATTTATGTATTTGCTTCACCGTGAGTTTTTGATGCGGACATCCATTTATTATTTATTTTCTATTTGGACTATTAGTTATATTTTATTTGGACTATTGTTTATGTTTTCGTTATTGGGCTTGTTTAGTGGGTTTGGCCCAAACCCTTCTCTTTAGGGTTTGTGTTCTGCTATTTATTTTTGTTTTGTTTCTCATTTGAGACAGTTGATGATGAATTAGAATTGAAATATTTTTTGGTGGCTTGCAGCCGTTTTCTCCCTCCCCTCTCTTCCTCTGGTTTCTTCTCCTCTTCTCCCTTCTCTCTGTTTCTCCTCCCCGTTCCTTCTTCTTTCTTTCTTATTCATCCTACATCAAATTTGGTATCAGAGCCGAACCATGGATAATTTCTTTTCTTTAATCCAAAAATTATTTATATTTCTTTCCCAAAATCTGTTGGAACAGCACGAACTAAAAGAATATTTGGTACAGGCAGCAGTTTTTTTCTTCTTCTTCTTCAATTTTCAATCTTAGGTGGAAAAAAAAAAAATCACTGTTCACGGGTACTGTTCACACCCGGAATTTCAGTTTTTTTTAATAGATTTTTCAGCAGTTTCAC
>NC_036258.1:8882330-8935471 GCF_002742605.1 Olea europaea var. sylvestris | reverse complement strand
CTCACGTAATTGGATCCATTGACCTCGTTAAATCTCACTTTAACCTGCTTATTTTACGTGATTAGGTTTTGACTAGTATTTGACCATTGCTTTATTATTTTACATATACCAGCAGTACTAGCTTGTTTATAATTTTAGTCCCAAAATTTAAATTTAAAAAAAAAAAAAATTAGCTCAAATTTTCATTTTCCATTACTCGCACTTTTTGTTCGTTGATCTCTCTATTGCATGTCATAAGTTGCTATTACAGTGCATGTAGTTACATATTGGTCATCTTGTCACTTCTAGCTCTAGTACCTTAAACATGAACCCCTCAATCTTAAGCGCGAGCTTTTCCTTCGAGGTGTCACTACTCTTGATCACGCTTACTCTTTAGCTCGAGATTATGAGTTGATTATTAGTACTCCATATGAAAAGCGTGGTCATCGTCGCTCACCCATCTCATTAGCGTCGTCTCATCATAAGTCTATCATAAAACCGTCTCCGTCTAATGTTCCTCCTATTTGGAAAAATAATTGTAAAGGTTGTGATAGTCCAAGATCTTCTTTTCCATGTAGAAAGCATATGGACAATCATTCTTCGGTGTCATTGGCTCCAATTCCTCCCGTTAAGTCCCTTCTAGGACCTCTCCCGTCTGATATTCCTCCAATTTTGAAAAATAAGGGTAATATTTTTTATAATCATCATTTGGCTTCATTGGCTCCACCTCCTCCCGTTAAGTCCCTTATAGGACCTCCCCCTTCTAATGGTTTTCCAATTTTGAAAAATCAGGGTAGAATTTCTGAAACTCCAAGGTCTTCTTCTCACTTGTTGTGCGTCAACTGTAAAGACTTTGGTCACATTTCTTCTAAATGTCCTAATCGAACCCTAGTCATGAAAGAACGAAAGAATGTAATAGAGGAGCCGTTAGAAGATCTAGTCTATGAACCTAAACTTGAAGATTTTGATGACTTGGATAATAGTGAGGACACTTCCTTAGGTGGAATCCAGACTCTTCTCGAGACTTTGGATACTATATCCCTTATGTCCGACAATTCTCGATCACATGTTATATGTCATACCCATACCCAAGTTAAAGAGCTTGATGATGTCACCAGTCACCCTTGAAAAATCCAGTCACCTGTGGTTAACACTAAGGCAAAATTATCCACCACTGACCAACCTCAAATTGATGGTCAAAACAAAAGTGCTAACCAAAATCCTGACAATTTATTACAGTCTCTAGTCCAGAAAAATATTAGGAATTGGGACTTGATCCCTCCAATTGTTCAAATTGCATATAACGATCCAGTAAACTGGTCTTTAGGTCTAAAACCCTTTGAAATTATTCTTGGTTGTGAACCTTTGAAACCTCTAGATCTTATTCTCGTGCACCCACATGCTTGTGTGTCTATGTCAGTTGAGGTAGTTGTATCACATTTTCATAGCTTACATATTGAGATCAATAAACAATTTGAAGCAAGTAAAGCATTTTATAAACCTCAAGTTGTTTGGCATAAACAATACTTTGAATTTAATATTGGGGATTATGTTATATTACAAGCGTGTAATGCTGGTCTTTTTAAAATTTCAAAGCATGTTGGTCAAAATGCCTATGTTAATGACCTTTTATCACATTATGACCACCACCCTATTTTATTTGTTACGGACTTCGATGCTTACAACGGCTATTTTAGCCCTTCTGATGACCCGTTTCTATTCCCACATGAGAATTCCCACACTGACTCTTTTGCTATGTCTGCTTCAATCCCACATATCACAGCACACAAAAATAAAATTGATGTTATTTTGGATGAACAGCTTGTGTTGACCAATAATAGAGAGATTCAGTACTTTCTTGTTCGTTGGATGGATCGACTTGATTCTGACGGTACATGGATTCCCAAAGAAAGACTTCAGCAGTGTGAGCCAAATTTATTGGAGCTTTATAAGTGTCAGCAAAATTCTCACTCGCCTAAGTTATCTTGGTCAGTTCATGTTTTTGCGGGTAATTTGCAATTGGCATTGTCACCATTTGTGAAATTTCGATATTTGGTTCGTCAGAAAGATCGTCTCCCATGGCATGACTTGGAACCTTTAGCATCATATTCATTGCAACATTTTGATTTATCCACTCGACGGGGTCGAGTTTTTCTCCCACCCCGGGAGAGTTGATGCGGACATCCATTTATTATTTATTTTCTATTTGGACTATTAGTTATATTTTATTTGGACTATTATTTATGTTTTCGTTATTGGGTTTGTTTAGTGGGTTTGGCCCAAACCCTTCTCTTTAGGGTTTGTGTTCTGCTATTTATTTTTGTTTTGTTTCTTATTTGAGACAGTTGATGATGAATTAGAATTGAAATATTTTTTGGTGGCTTGCAGCCGTTTTCTCCCTCCCCTCTCTTCCTCTGGTTTCTTCTCCTCTTCTCCCTTCTCTCTGTTTCTCCTCCCCGTTCCTTCTTCTTTCTTTCTTATTCATCCTACATCAGTTTTTCAGGCCATTCTTGACATACTAAGACTGGCCTAGGATGCCCTGGTTTGGCCTGCACTTCCCTGCCATCTGGGCTGGCCAGGTGTCGAAAAGCATGAGGCCTGGCATCGCCCATTCCAGCTTGTGGGTTGACATGCCAGGACCATGCTTTTTTTACCATGTATATGAAGCTGCTTTCAATACCGATCTGCTGTTCTGTTTTAATGCTTTTGCTAAGATTGATACTCTCTTAAGATCTACTCTTCTTGAATGGTTCCCATTTGAATTCATAACTTGGTTCTTTAATGCCTGTGTTATTGGATGTAGAAAATGGCAGGTTGGTTTTATGGAGAACTGACAATGCAGTGCTTAACTATACTCCTGATATAAGGAAAAAAAATGCTGGTCTTGCTTTGGGAAAATGGGCCAGTGTTTATTTGTGTATATATCCCAGGGCATGCAACGAATAGATGAAAAAATGACAAAGATAAGTGAAGTTGGCGGTGGAGAGTCAGATGAATATGGGGCGAATAGTGGCTGTCCCCATAACCATTTATTGTACATCTGAGAGAGCTTTGGGGGGTGGGGTGTTGCAGGCTATTTGCAGTAGAGATAAACGTAGCTGGAATACAAATGCAATTACCTGTCTGAACGTGTGGGGACTGGACTCTAGGCTTTTTAATCACTCAATTCCTCGATATGGGCTGTTGGAGTTTACGACTACAGATATTCTTGACATGTCCATTTGGTATGCTGGACTGAACTGTGGAATCGGACTTTCGGCTTTTTGAACACTCAGTCCGGTTGGGATCATAGGAGTATACAAGTCGGACATGTTTGGTATGCTGCACTTAGACATAAAGTATTAACAGTTTCAAGCAAAACTCACCATGAAGATAAGTACGAGGGACTGGAACTAAGAATTAAAGAAATGCCTGCAAAAGAAAAATCCAAGATTCCTTTAAACCTGATCAACAGTCAGAAGCAGAGAGGTAAAGATGTAACTACGTACATGTATGTGTATGTATATGAAAGAGAGTAGGGTTGTGGGGATTCCATTTCCCAATCCATGACATTCTCTCTCTTTTCACCAGTCACTCTCTCTGCCTCAGCATGCAGAAATGTATTGTATTGGAGGATGGATCCTTGCACACTTATCTTTCTCTTATCCCCCGTGTTCCCAAGCCCATACACGTCCTCACCCTTCTTATGCCAATGCCAATGCACATGCACTTTTTTCTTATAAATTCAAACACACAAACATCTTTTCACATTTCCCAACTCAGTTTCTGAACTCCTTTTCATAACTCTATTTTTATCAGATCAAAAACCCAACTTCATACCCAGCTTATTTGTACCTTCTTGCTAACATTTCTACAGGTCTGTTCATCTTTTCCACGCCATGGTAAATATATTTGTGTTTGTGTATGTTTGTGTGAAAACTAATATAAGAAAAAGTTACTTTTCAAGAATTTGTACATATCAACTCTTTGATTTTTAGGTTCTTTTTTTGACAAGCTCGTGGAGACGCGTGATCAAAAAGCTACTTTTAAGCATAGCCAAACATGTATGGTATTACTAATCATCTTCTCATAACAAGTTTTTCCAATGCAATTATTTTTCTTCTGATGCAGGAATGGAGGGTGAGAATATAATCCATGGTTCACCAAAAAATGCAGAAGATGAAACAAAATCATTTCCTTGCTTATACTGCTCAAGAAAATTCCACAGTTCACAAGCTTTAGGAGGCCATCAAAATGCTCACAAGAAAGAGAGAAATGCAGCGAGAAAGAACAAAAGGGCTTCTGAATACAATTTTCCTTCACTCTCTGTGTCACCACCATTACTATTTTCTCCAAACTATCCCATTGGAATTTTGAGCCCTTCTGCCTATATTACTGCTCATGGTGCCACTCTTTGCCAATTCCAGAACGAACAGTTTGGATCATCTGGGGCTGCCTCGCGAATCCAAAATGACGTAATAAATCGCAGTAACTATTTGAATAATGTGTATCAAAGTGAATCAGATGATCAGAGCTTCAAGAATTGGCAAAGGAGTGTAAGATGCAATGGATTTAGTGAAGAATTATCAAAACAGACTATTAATCAAAGTATTAGGGGTGCTGAGGAGAGAGCAAATGATCAGAAGAATCTTGATTTGTCTCTTCATTTATAGACAAACAAGGATTTTTTGTTAGATTTCCATTGCACTTAACAATGGCAGAACCTTTTTTGTTCCTAAGCCATATGTTTTCTCGTTTCTTTTTAGGTTTGCATTTAATATTTGTCTTTTCATCAATAAAGAATTCGTTATTGTTGTCGTTAGAATTTAGATTTTGAATTGATCATTCCTAGTAATTTTTCTTAGTTACAGAGTGGTTCATACTTGTTCAAGAGCAACTTTCACTTGCCGCGATAGGTTTCACTATAATGAGAAAAAGGACGTGATAACAAATTATAGAAGAGTGAAGTTCCATCCCCAAAGGTTAATCTATTATGTGGTGAAATCCAATCTCCACGTGCAAGTTGAATAAAAGAGTAACGTCCCAGAATTTTTTTGGAAGTTTCGAAATTTTCTATGAATTTTTAGAATTTGATTTATAATAATTAAAATTTCAGCCTAAGTCAAAAATATAGTTTAAAAAAATAATATTTGCACTACTGCCCTTAATCCTCCATTTCAAATATTTCATAAACCAGATTTAAATTTTATCTGATAAATTATGATCATAGTAATCGAATTCGATTATCACGCAAGTCTAGGATAATGATGGGTTTAAACTGTACGACAAAACCACCCACTGGTAATGCAGTTGGCCTGACAATCCTCCGGAGGTACATTGCACACTTCACCATATACTCATTGATAGCAATGATTTTTAATTTATTGAGAAATTTGCCTTTGTGGATCATGTCCCCATAAGAGAAATTGCATCATAATCTTGGAATTCCCCTAATATCTTCTCTTTTTCTTGTGCTTTAGTCTTTAGAAATGCATCATGTTATGTGAAGTGGATCCAAGGTGAATGTCTTCAGCTTCTTGTCCTCTCAAGATTGGGACTAGAGGCATTTCTAGGCAAAGATCCTCTCAGGCGAGACTTTTCCATATATTAGACGCGAACATGTAGTTGATCATTCCACTATATGAGTTTAAATTCAAATTTTTAGACATTGTTGTGGAGTAATATTGCTGCTCTTATGTCCATGCTTTGTGTTACCATAAAAAGTTTAGCAAGCCTTCACTGACCCCAATTGGTCTTCAGGTGAGATTGTTGAAAACAAGCTCCCTTTGAACACATCTTTGTTACCTTAGTTATTAAAATCTAAAGTCATAACGCAGACAAATTATGTTTAGTGTGAATGAGGAAATTATAATAATTTTCCGCACATTCGATGCAGAGCAAATTTTTGGGGCATTATCTATAAATTACAGAATACAACCTTCCTCGAAAACAGGGGAAAAAATGCTAAGAAAGCATAGGAACAAATTATCATCTACTTGCATGCGTCTTTCATTAGATCTAGCAATGAATTGTAGTGTAATTTACAGTTGAATAAAAAAGAATGACTCAGAAAGGAGTGCCACTTCCACTTCGAGTTTCAGCGGGGCTGTATAAAGCAGATGTTAATCAAAGAAGTCATTCACGATTAAACCAAAATTTACACAACCATTCAAAACAGAAATTTAAATGCAGAAAGTAAAGTGAAAACACAAGGATTTTTCGGCCGAAACCCCAGAGGTTCAGCTTAAAGCCTAATCCCCTGTTGAGCATCCATTATAAAACGGATCTAGCTCGGTTGCACTAAAAGCTCAAAATATGGAAGTCAAAATACAGAAATACAGATCACAAGATAGTCACAGAGACTTATATTTCTACACGAAGGTGATTGGACTATTCTTCTCACAGGAATCACTCAGCTCACTCAGATCTATTACAAACCACTACCGAACTCAAGAATCACTCAGATTCTTGATACTAATCACTCAGAAAAGTTAAGCATTCATACAATCAGTAGTATTACAGTGAGATTACTGTATTTCCTCACTATTATCTCTCAAGGAATCATATCACAGAGGAGAAAACTAGAAGAGTTTTCAAGAAGGAGCGTATAAACTCAAAAAACGGCAGAGAGAAACCCTTGAAGAAAAAAGTGACGATTCAGCTGAAGAAATGAGTCCAATCAGAGTAAATAATATCAGAAGCATCCAGAAGCCTGATCCAACGGCCACCATCATCACACGTGTCATGATCCAGTATAATGTTGTTATTTAAAAAAGGGAAGAAGTGTCAAACTTATTGAAACACGTTTTTGCTTTTAAAAAAAAACTGTGGAAGCAATATGACCAAAGGTCCAGGGTTCGAACCCAACAGCAGACCTATTCCTTGGCCGATTCTCTTCCAACTGCCTTGTAACCTCGTCCATTGTAGGCCGAACAGAAGCCACCGGAGCACAACATCCCATTGCAAGTTTTAACGCTTGAACAAGCCCTTCTTCCATAGGATTCTTCGTTGCCTTCAACAGCTCCATGTCGAACACTTCCATTGTTGTTTCCTCCAGAACTGTCACTTTCACTAGTGAAGGAAAATCAACAAACTCTCCATTTACTCCATTCTTACCTGGCCTTTTTCCTAGTAGAATCTCGAGTAGAAGTATTCCGTACGCATAAACATCTGTTTGGGAATTGCATTTTTTCATCTTCTGAAGTTCCGGAGCCTTGTATCCATGGGTTTTAGCTTGTGCAACTATTTCATCAGCTACAGATGGAATCATTATCTTGTCAAGTCCAAACTCGTTGAGCCTGGCCACAAAGAAATCGTCTACTAGAACATTTTTTTATCTAACATTCCCATGAGTTATTGGTGTCTCAAGACCATGAAGATGAGCTAGTCCTTTGGCTATTCCCAAAGCAATCTTGTGTCGCCTAGCCCAATTCAGCACTGGTTTCCCGACTCTGGATTCTGCATTCAAGAAGCAAATATAAGAATAAACAATTAAGCTTGTATTCTAACACGTCAAGAACACAAAGCAAGTAATAATTGTTTTGAAAGCTTGCCTTCTAGAATCAATAAATGCAATTTATACCCATTTGTAAGTCCAATTATCCATTTTACACCACATGCTATCTAAGTAAGTGAAACCTGATCTGCCATGCCTAAGCATTATCAACACTAATGTGTATGATGGAGGACATAAAAAAAACTTATATTATTTGAATAAATGGAAGCAGTATGTTTCTCAATGCCTAAAACCTATTGAATCGTCAATTCCCACGTGAGGAGAAAACATAGTGGCAAATAGATTGTCTGTGTATGGGTTCTGCAGCTGGCTTGCAATATAAGGTCAAAATTTATGAAGGCTACACATGATTATACTTGCACAAGAATTCATATTTTGGTGTGTCCTCTGCCAAGGAAAATTGTGTACACTCCCTAAGGAAACACATATTCTTTTGATGGAACAAGTTTTGAGGAAGCTGAACTGCACATACTAGGATTCCTCAAAAAACTTAGTACTAAGAGTATGTTGGGACTTCCAATTCATCGATAATCCTAATTATGATAGGAATCAGTGTCCATTGCAAAATAAATAAAATTTCACAAGAGCTAAGCTTCTATAATCTACGTGTGAGATTCGAACCATGGTATTTTGCTTCCAGAATTTTATTATACTGTGAAGTCGTGTTTTGTGGAAATGCAACTCTATTAAATTGGCACTTTTAACTGGATGGCGACACGTGGCTGAACCATGGCTATTGGATTGAGTCT
Organism: Olea europaea var. sylvestris; assembly: GCF_002742605.1. Taxonomy (NCBI): domain Eukaryota; kingdom Viridiplantae; phylum Streptophyta; class Magnoliopsida; order Lamiales; family Oleaceae; genus Olea; species Olea europaea. The sequence continues at coordinate 8,927,248 of NC_036258.1, read as the reverse complement.
GGAACCTTCCATTATAACGTGCTGTTTCACTTGACACTTTGATTACTCAATTATGCGTTTAACTCTTGGTTTTTTGAGAGAGAGAGAAAAAAACCTCTCGTTTGGTTAGGGTTTGTTCTGCTCGATTTTGTAGCTCAAATCTCCGATTTGAGGTCTTAAATGTGAAAGTCTTAGTGATTTCATTTAGATATTCTGAGTAATTATCTGTAATGGTTTGTGTCCTCTTCTGTTGTGATGTTTTGAGAGGGATGCAGTGAAGTTTCTTCGTGATTCTTCGAAGGTTTTGAGTCGATCTTGAGAGATAAGTATCTTTATTTCATCTCAGTGTATTTGTTGAACTCTTGTAACCCTTCGTTGCCATTTTTGGCTATTATAGTGCAATTGAGATAAATCAAGTACGGGTGTGTAACTTGGGAGAATCTAGCTGGAGAGATCTGTGAAATCTTATAATCTGATCTTATTAATTGGTTTTCTGTTGATTGATTAAGCTTGCTCTCTCTGTTGATATTTTTTGATTGCTGAAATCCTGTATTATTTTGTGATTTATTGTGATTTCAAAGTTGGCAATTTAGGGTTTCTGTTTACAACTGTTCTGATTTTTTGCTAAAATCCTGTTTGTAATAACTTGCATGCATTATGGCTACTGCAAAATTTGAAGTGAGTCAATTTGATGGTAAAATTGATTTTGATATGTGGAGCCAGAAAATGAAAGCCATTTTGATGCAAATGAAATGTGCTAAGGTATTAGATGATTCATGGCCTGAGGGTTTAGCACCTAATAAGAAATCTGAACTTGAGGAAATTGCTTGGAATACCATATTTCTGTATTTGTCTGATAATGTGATCAGAGAGGTAGGTGAAACTACTACTGCCTTTGATCTTTGGGCCAAACTTAAGGCTAAGTATGAGACCAAAACCACTCCAAACAAATGTTTTCTTCTAAAACAATTTTTCTCCTTTAAAATGGATCCTGCAGTTGACATAAAAGAGAACCTTAGTAGGTTCACAAAACTTACCCAAGACTTGGCCAATTGTGATGAAAAACTTTCAAAAAATCATTTGGCTGTAGTTATGTTAAACTCCATAAGTGACAAGTATAAGGACATTAAAGTTGCCCTTGAATATGGTAGGAAAGAACTCACTGTTGATGATATAACCAATGCTTTAAGGAATAAAGCTTTAGAAATTAAGGCTGAGTCAAGTAACAGTCATATTGGAACTAGTTTCTTAATTAAAGGAAAATCTTTTGAAAAACCTACACAAAATTTTAAGTTTTCAAAAACTAATAGAAGATGGGTTGACAAAAGTAAGACAAAAAATAATGCAAAAGGTAAAAAATATTATTATTGTGGTAAGTTTGGCCATTTTGCAAAAGATTGTTTTAAAAAGAAAAATGATTCAAAAGAAAAGGGCATTGATGGAATTAATGCACTGGCCTATGATAAAACTAAAACAGAAAATGGTTTTATGTTAGCAAGTGCTGAAAAATGCCTAAGTAATGAATGGATACTTGACTCAGGATGTTCTTTTCATATGTGCTCCAACAAAAACTGTTTTATAAATTTAGACTGAACCAAAAGGGGACAGGTTATAAAGGAAAACAACTTTGCATGTAAAGTTAGTGGAATTGAGACTGTCAAATTATTACTAGAAAATGGTAATGTTTTGTTTCTAGAAAACACAAGACATTTCCCAGATTTGAAAAGAAACTTAGTGTCCTTAGGAATGTTAGATGACAAGGAGTTTAACATAATTATGGGTCAAGGACATATAAAAATTCTTAGGGGAAATGACTTGGTCACTTCAGCCCCTAAGAGACATGGCCTTTATTGTCTGAATGCAAAACCTTTGCTTGGTTTAACTGCTTCTATTGTATCTAAAAACTTTACTTTGGCAAAACTATGGCATGAAAGGCTTGGTCATATTGGTAAAAAGGATTCAAAAATTTTGCATTCAAAAGGTGTTTTTGGAAAACATAATCTTGGTAATTTTGACTCCTGTGAACACTGTATTTTGGGAAGGCAAGCCAAACTTCCTTTTCAAAGTGGAATTCATAAGTCTAAACAAAAACTTGAGTATTTGCATGCTGATTTGTGGGGTCCTGCTTTTGTCTCGACTTTAACTGGTTTTAAATATTTTTTACTAATAGTTGATGATTTCTCAAGAAAAATCTGGATTCATCTACTAAAGTTTAAAGATGAGACATTTTTTTCTTTTAAGGACTGAAAAATTCAAGTTGAAAACCAGATTGATCTTAAAATAAAATATTTAAGAACTGATAATGGCTTGAAATTTTGCAATTCTGAATTTGATAATCTTTGTAAGGAATATGGCATCATGAGACACAAAACTGTTCCACACACACCACAACAAAATGGAATGGCTAAAAGAATGAATAGAACTGTGTTAAATAAAGTTAGATGCATGCTATTAAGTTCTGGACTGCCTAAAATGTTTTGGGGTGAAGCAGTTAAAACTACAGGTTATCTGATTAATAGAAGTCCTACTAGTGCACTAAACTTTGCTATTCCCGAAAATGTGTGGTCAAATAGTCCTGTAAATTACTCTTATCTGAAAATATTTGATTGTGCTGCCTATGCTCATCAAAATGTTGGTAAATTAGAACCAAGATCATTAAAGTGTGTCTTCTTGGGTTATGATGAATATGTTAAAGGATACAGATTATGAGTTAAATCTGAAAAAGGTTATAGAGTAATAATTAGAAAGGATGTAGTCTTCAATGAATCCTTGATGCCATGTCTTGAAGGAAAAGAAAATAACTTGACTGAAAAAGATGTTCAAATTGAGGTGGAACCTTCCTGCAGTAACCAGAATATTTCTGTAACTACTGCAAAAGAAAATGAAAATGAAGAACATGTTATTTTACCTGAAACTGAAGATGAAACTGAACATGTTGAAGAGGCTGATTCTGTAACTCTTCCCCTTGATGAGTATCAACTCACAAGAGATAGGGAGAGAAGGCAAATCAGACCCTCCACTAGGTTTGATAGTGACACCTTTGTATCCTTATTTACCTACCAAGACCTCATTGAAAATGAACTAAACACTTTTGAAGAAGCCATGGAATGTAACGAAAGAAAAAATTGGAAAATGGCCATGGAAGATGAAATGTCTTCACTCCTTAAAAATAAGACATGGATTCTAGTTGATAAGCCCAAAGGACAAAAATTAATTGATTGCAAGTGGATTTATAAAATAAAATCTGGAGAAGGTGATGATAAAAACATAAGATATAAAGTTAGACTTGTAGCAAAGGGTTTCACATAAAAAGAAGGTGTGGACTATACTGAAATTTTTTCTCCTGTTGCTAAGTATGTTACTATCAGATGTTTACTTGCACTTGTTACACAATTTAAATAAGAACTTGATCAACTAGATGTTAAAACTGCTTTCCTATATGGAGAATTAGATGAAATAATATACATGAAACAACCAATTGGTTTTGAGTAAGGTGATCCTGAAAACACTGTTTGTTTGTTAAAGAAATCCTTGTATGGCTTAAAGCAGGCAGCTAGGCAGTGGTACAAAAGATTTGACACTTTTGTCTTGAAACTTGGATTTAAAAGAAGCCAATATGATACTTGCTTGTACTGCAAAGGTAGTGGAGTTGAAAACTCATTATATCTGATCCTATATGTGGATGATATGTTGTTGGCTAGTTCCGATAAATCAAAAATTGATGATATTAAATCAAAGTTAAGTTCTGAGTTTGATATGAAAGACCTTGGTGCTACTAAAAGAATATTGGGCATGCAGATTTGGAGAAACAATGATAAAAATATGCTATTTTTAAATCAATATGACCATGTGTCTAAAATCTTGAAAAAATTCAACATGCATGATTGTAAGCCTGTAACACTGCCCCTTGCTAGTCATTTTATATTATCTTCTGAATTTTGTCCTAAATTTGAAGATGAATATGCCAGAATGTCAAAAATTCCGTATGCTAATGTAATTGGTTCTGTAATGTACTTGATGATATGCACCAGACCTGATCTTACATATAGTATTAGCATTCTAAGTAGATTCATGAGTAATCTTGGTGAAGAACATTGGCATGCTTTGAAATGGTTATTGAGGTATCTAAAGGGATCATCAAACTTAGGTTTAGTGTTTACATCAGATAAAAATGGGATATGTTTGAAAGGCTATACTGACTCTGACTTTGCTGGAAATAAAGATAATAGAAAGTCAACCTCATCCTATTTTTATACATTATGTGGTACTGCCATTAGTTGAAAGTCTCAACTTCAGAAAATTGTAGCTCTATCCTCTACTGAGGCATAATATATAGCAGCAACTGATGCTGTTAAGGAGGGGATTTGGTTAAATGGTTTATTGACAAAAATGGGTTTTAATGATAATCTCACTGTACTATTTTCTGATAATCAGAGTGCCATTCACCTAAGCAAAAATCTCATGTTTCATGACAGATCAAAACATATTGATGTTAAGTATCATTTTATAAGAGATATAGTCTCAAAAGGTGAAATTAAGATTGATAAAGTTTCTACTCATTTTAATCCATCAGATATGGGTATAAAAGTAATTCCATTAAACAAATTCTTAAACTGTTTGAAACTTTTATCTGTTGATACTTTGTAATTTTTGTACAAGTAAATAGAGCAAATGATGATGAGTTAAGGATTTGCTCCTGGCTGCACTATAGTTCCAAAATTCTGGTAGCAAGGTGGAGAATGTGAGATTCGAACCATGGTATTTTGCTTCCAGAATTTTATTATACTGTGAAGTCGTGTTTTGTGGAAATGCAATTCTATTAAATTGGCACTTTCAACTGGATGACGACACGTGGCTAAACCATGGCTGTTGGATTGAGTCTGGAACCTTCCATTATAACGTGCCCTTTCACTTGGCGCTTTGATTACTCCATTATGCGTTTAACTCTTGATTTTTTGAGAGAGAGAGAAAAAACCCCTCGTCTGGTTAGGGCTTGTTTTGCTCAATTCTGTGGCTCAAATCTCTGATTTGAGGCCTTAAATATGAAAGTCTTAGTGATTTCATTTAGATATTCTGAGTGATTATCTGTAATGGTTTGTGTCCTCTTCTGTTGTGATGTTTTGAGAGGGATGCAGTAAAGTTTTTTCGTGATTCTTCGAAGGTTTTGAGTCGATCTTGAAAGATAAGTATCTTTACTTCATCTCAGTGTATTTGTTGAACTCTTGTAACCCTTCGTTGCCATTTTTGGCTATTATAGTGCAACCGAGCGTAATCCAACTTGTTGGATGCTCAACGGGGAATGTAGGCGTTAGATGTGGTCGCCGAACCTCCGAGGTTTAGGCCGAAAGAAATCTTGTGTTGATTCTTTAATTTTCTGCACAGTTTACTTTTGGTCGATTTCAATTTCTAATTTCTCGGTTTAATATTGTGTGACCTTTGCCTTACACTACGTGTATACATAATACTAATTTGCACAATTTTTACACTAGAAAAAAGCAAAATTATCAACTTACCATGTAAAAGATCATAGAGAGTTTTGTTAGGTAGATAGTCATAAATGAGAAGCTTTTCCCCTCTTCTCCCCTGATAGAAAGCTCTCAAAGGAATCAAATTCTCATTCCGAATTCGTCCCAGTTGCTTAATCGCAGGCAAACACAAACTTCTATCTTTACAACTACCTTCTGTCAACAACCTTAAAGCAATGGTTCCTCCATCGGCTAAATTTGGCTTGTATGCAGTCCCATAACTCGTTTTCTCCATAACTTGCCCCGTTGCATTCAAGACATCCTCCAATGTCAAATGCTCGCCTCCCTGAAACAAGAGTAACTTCCCTTCACCACCAACACCGCCACCTTCGTCATCCTCTCCTTCCTCGAATTCCTCCTCTTCGTCCACATTTTTCCGTTTCTTCCCTTGAAAATACCCAATCAACAATGAGACCAGAACTACCGCTCCAGTCATCAAACCAATGACAATTCCAGCAATTGCACCGGAACTCAATACCGAGCTTCCATCACAAGATCTCAAGGGCTGCCCACAAAGGCTAGGACTATTCCCCTCAAAAACCTCCAACCCAAACTTTGATTCTTCAAATTTTGGCAACACCCCACTAAAATTATTGCGTGAAAGATTCAGTTTTTCCAATTTTAGCCCAGTAATACTCTCTGGTATTGGACCAGAAAACATATTATTCCCAAGATCAAGCTCTTGAAGCCCATGAAACCTAGTAATGAACTCTGGAAAATTCCCAGAAAACGTATTTTGTCCCAAATCAATAAAATGAAAATCCTTGCAGATAGCATCTGGTAATGCAGGATCAGGAAGAGAGCCAGATAAAGAATTACCATGAAGCCGGAGTGAAACCAGGCGACCGCAGAGGTTCCAAATGGACGTTGGCAAAGACCCAGAAAGCAAGTTGTGGCTTAAATCAACATCTGATAAAGAAGAACTATACCCAAGCTCCAAAGGAATTGTCCCAGAAAGTGTATTTACACCAAGATAAAGACTTTCAAGATTTGAAAATTCCCCTATCTCTCTAGGTAGTATTCCTCTGAGATTTGCAGATGGGAGTTGAATAGAAATAAGGTGCAAAAAGGGGTCTTTGTATAGAAAAAGACTGGTCCATTGTGGCGAAGAGAGGTCAGTACAAACAAAATTAGTGCCATTGTTGGTGGCCCATTTGAGGCCTCTCCACTGACAAAGTGGCACAGATGCATTCCACGTAGACAACAGGAAATTCTCCGAATTCCCCTTTAGTGAAGGCTTGAGCATTTGCAAAATCAACGCAACGTCTGAAGCAGAGTTAGAGAGAGTAAGAAGAAGAGCAATGTAGAGAGAAAAAACCTTCAGGGCCTCCATGAAACTAGTGTGACAAAAGGAAAAAGCATTAAAGAAGAACAAGATGATCAAACAGAAAAGTGATATGGGGGTAGGTACTTGCTTGGGTGTTTCTTCTCTTTTTGGGAAAGCTGACAGTGTGTCGACCGTTAGTGAACACAACTTTGATTTGATTACTCCTATGAAATTATGTTATGTCATTGTCCATCTTTCATTTGCACGCCGTTTGGCCTTTGGGGTGTGTCCATTGGCAGGAGGAAATAGTGGATGGAAAAGGAAAAGTATTTCTGTTTTATATGCTGTCCATTTTCTGTCAAGGACGTAAAATTTTACTCTTTCTTTGAAGTTTGATCAGTGGAGATTAGGCGCATCTTTTGTAAGGTTTAAAATTATTTCTAAGTTGATCAAATTTTATATTTTTCTACTTCATAGGACTCATAATTTTTATCTATTTGTGTCTATTATTCATGCATTTTGAAAAATTCAAAACTTATATATAAATAAAAGGTTTGCCAAATATGAATTGTCATGTCAACTTTGATAACTCAAAGTTGTGAAGTTTATTTACAAACCTGTGCATTATAGTTCACACAATTTGTAAAGTTCAAAATTTATAAGAAAACTACATAATAATATGATGATTGCTCACTTTCACTTTTTATTTTTACACCTTGTAAAAATTTATAATTTAGTCTACGTGGACATATTAAACCTTTGTTTGAGCCACATTATTTTCATAAAAATGCATTTTTTAATAGTGTATTGATGAAAAATGTGTTGTTAGAAAATAAAAAAAAAAGTTTTAGATTTGTGTATAATGTTATTTTATTGAAAAATGTGTGGTTGAAATTATATCAAATCACTATTTAATTTATTTTTTTTAAAGAATATGGGTCAAATAGGGCCTAAAAATAGGTTTTTAGTAAATTTTGATAAAATTTGATAGAATGTGTGATTGAAAAGTGTTGGGTCCGATTAAATATATATTCAAAATTAATTATTAACTTTGATTTAAATTAAAATTTAAGTTTTTAATCCCTACCGAATAGAGGGTTAGTTTGAACTACATCGTTCCAACTCATTGTAACATGAGTTGGTCATCGTACACGGTACAACACCTATCCAAGGTTTTTAAAAACTTGGATCTCTTTCAAGATGATTCGAGACATTGTGACGGCATATTTCGTCCTGGTTTGATTATGCTAAAAGTAAAAAATTGAGTAGATTTTTATAAATATTTATGAACTATGTGGTTGAAAAGTTAATAAAAATATGGGTCCGTAAAATATGTGATGAGGATATTTTGTACATTTTTTTAGGCTATTAAATTGAAGTATTTGTTAGTGATTTGGATAAGTTATAGCTTAATTATGTACTCCCTCCGTCCTATTTATATAGGTTGATTTTCCTTATTTTCTTATCTCAAATATATAATCATGTTTCTTTGTTGAGAATGTTTTATTTTGTTCGTTTACTAATATACCCTTATTTAATTTGTCTCGTTATAATCAATTTTTTCACTTAATTTTGAAATTAAACGAATATAAAAATGGTAACTGGGAAAGCCTTTTGGCACAAATTACTTTTTGAATAACATTAAATAAGATTTTTTTGATCAGTGTGAAAAATAAAATAAGCCAATATAACGGGACGGAGGGAGTATTAAATATGTTTATTAAGTTGAACTCAATCCAAATTGGTGAAATTGGAAGAAATGAACAAAAAATGGGTAAAAATAAAAGAAATTCAAAATTTGGGAGCCGAAATGTAAACATTCAATAGTTGATTCGAACCGTAAAATGATGATTGAATATTACATATGATCAATTGGAGGTCAAATGAGTGAAATACAGTTGAAATATTTTCATAAATCAATATCCAACCAACGAAGTTATGCTCCGAATTTTTAGCCTCAACTTGAGACCCATTTTTCGGATAGCAAATGTTCAAATGGAAAAAATTCTAATTCTAGACGACTTGTAACTCTTTGAGGTATATTTCTAATGCACTTGAATCATCTTAATTGGATATTGAAAAAAAAAAGTTATGATCAAAATATCGAACGCTGTTCAGGGACGAACTTCGCAAACATGAGCAAGCACGTGGGCCATTTTTGGCGCTTATGCGAGATTGAAATTTTAATGACCTTAGAGCCATTTGGATCAATGGTGTGCATGCGATAGTTATGCTTGTGCGCACGCACTGGCCATTTTTGCAAATGAATCAACAGTTTCCTTTCGCGATTCAAACTCTTTTGGAACTCAAATTGGACGCGATTTTGACCTAAATTCGACTCTTATAAATAGAGAACTAGGGAGAAACGTTACTTTTAAGAGAGAAGATTAGGCTCTAGTAAGAATTGAATGCCAATTACTTCAAGAAATTGAAGAATTTAACTTTGAACTTGAAGATGAACATCTTTTGTATTCTTTTATGACTCATATGATATTTTTTTATTATTCTTCTTATAATTTATTTAAAACCATGCTAGGCTAGATCCCTTTTTTTATTTGATGAAGATGAACCACATTGTTTATTTATTTTAAATTTAAGACTATAGTTTAGTTTAATTTTTGCTTTTATTGATTAATTTTGCACACTTACTGCATTATTTAATTGATTGGCATCAGTTAAATAATTATTTGCTTGTTGTCGTGTTAAGAGACCCACAATAAGTTTTGAACGCAACAAAATAAACATATTTGCAATAGATATTAGGAATAACATTTATCACTTGTGCAATCATCGGGATAATCTAAAATTTAATGCGTCCTAACCATTCAAATTCGAATAGAAATATATTCGGATCATGGTTATGATATAATTAATTTGTCTTGAAAAAGAAGTTAAATACATTAACTTTATTAATTGTTAAGAAAGTATGAACAGAATTAGATTATAAATCAAGAATTAAAATAGATAACAATAAGTAGATTCTAAATCCAATACAATTGTCCATAATTTGATTAGAAAAAACCAAATTTTTATTTCTTTCTGTTGACCTCAAAAATTGGACCTTCCACGTGGCGAACCGAGAGTTACTCCACGTATTCCTCCTTGCGCACAATGAACACACTGTCGGACGCACACGATCGAGACCAGCGAGGGTGGTGGCGGTCGTATACACTCCGACGGTCAAGTCAGGTTCAGGTGGTCGGAATAGTACCCAGGGGTTGTGCAAGATAATAAAGGGGAGGAGAAAATATATATATATGCTTGTTATGGAGTGCTATCTAGTAAGAGTTTCATTACCATTGCTTTTTGCCAACCCTTGGGTATTTATAGGTGGGATGAACTGTTGGATGTGGGGCACGTGTATACATCTGATGGTATGAGGTGTCTACTCATAGGCGTCAATCAGCCGCGTCTGTAGAGTGGACGGATAATTGCTTCTCCCGAGTTGAGTTGATATAAAGTTGATAAGTCACATCAACTAGTCTCATGGAGACGTCAAATCAATTTAAACCTTAGGGGAAGAAATGATCTTGGAAAATATCTCCTTCTAAAATTGGCAGCATATTTTCTGACAGAGGTCTCTGGAGTGCACTTCGCCTCGACATCATGGGCGAGGGCGCTTCGATCAGTTCGGCAGAATCGTTTGTGTCTTGCAGAGTGATAGCAGGTCGGAGATCACTTCGGAACCACTTCGAGTGGGTGTCAGCAGATCGGAGTGCCTGGTGGTGGATATTTCGAGGTGGTTCAGATAGGGGCGTAAAAGTGGTCCCCCAAGTCCAGGTATGAATATTTATATCATGGGTGGGCTTGCCTTTCTGATCGGATGTGTATACCTCGGTATGTGGATCGCGACGTGTGGGAGATTGTGGTCGATCTTCTGATCTCCCCGAAGCGACGATCTTAGGCAGATGCTCTAAAGCTTCGCTACTGCGTAAGGAAAACACTTACTTATGTGAGACCGAAGTGCTGCAAGACTGGATGATGTGTAGGAAGAAAGTCAACACAGCGACCGAGGCGATGACCTACAGTGGACTCGCGTCAGATGCGTCTAAGCTTCGTAAAGGTGAGTGAGGAGCTCATCTACGACCGGTGCGCTGACTCACTTGGGACGATGCATTGGGAGATGGCTAAAACTTTATAAAGCTTAGGAGGGAACGCAGCGACCGAGACGATGACCCACAGGGAACTTCGCGTCAGGTGCATCTAAGCTGTGTAAAGTTGAGTGGAGAACTCATCTGTCATCGATGCGCTGACCCACAGGGGACGACGCGTTGGGAGATGGCTAAAACTTTGTAAAGCTTAGGAGGGAACGCAGCGACCGAGGCGATGACCCACAAGGGACTCCGCGTTAGGTGCGTCTAAGCTTTGTAAAGTTGAGTGAGGAGCTCATTCGCCACCGATGCGCTGACCCACAGGGGACGACGCATTGGGAGATAGCTAAAACTTTGTAAAGCTTAAGAGGGAATGCAGTGACCGAGGCGATGACCCACAGGGGACTCCGCATCAGGTGCGTCTAAGCTTTGTAAAATTGAGTTAGGAGATCGATCCGAGGCGGACATCTGACGTTAAATGATTTGACACCCGTTACGTATTTCTAAGGTGACAGTTGGGTGCCATGCTCATTCCCCTAAAAGCCTGCTGCGGCTACTTATTGTAGACGACTGGTGGTGACCGAGGTGATGCATTTTGTGCAAGCGTGAGGGTCACAGCAAGATCTTGGGCGTAGATCAAATCTAGCGTTTCATTTCAACGGCCTAGATTGATGATACGACGGATGGCCTAGATTGATTTCATTTGAATTTGACGGTGGAGATCAGCTAGAGTGTTCTATAAAAGGCAGGCTTTGAGCGTCTTTGAAACTTTTCACCCTTGTGCAAACAGAAAACTCACTTTGCTCTCAAATTATTCGCGATTTTCGACGTTTTTTGAGCGTTTCCGACGAGAAATATCAATTTTCAGTGACCTTACACCATTTCCTGACCATTTCCGGTTGGGGAACCCTCTAAATTCGTAAGTTTCAGTATTTTTTGGGATATTTATTTTCTGAAAAAAATGGCTTCTGAGGGAAGTTCTGGTTCGGGAGGGGGCTAGAATTAGTGAAGATGGATGAGCCCACTGTGGCGACCTCTTCTGAGATAGCCGAAGCGATTATTGGGGGGAAGAACATATGGAAGAGGCCGGATAGCTCGGCTGATACTTCTGTGCACTGGGGGACGTTGAATTACCCCTCCAAACTAAAGGAGGCCGACCTAGAGAGACTTAGGATAGAGTATAGGATTCCAGATAGCATAAATTCGATCCTCCTCGAGCCTGAAGAGAGGGCTTGCTACCCTAGGTTGGGGTGCGTGGCCATAAGTGAGGCGATTCTTAGAGCCGGTCTTAGGCTTCCAATCTACCCTTTCTTTAGGATGATACTTAGGTCCTATGGGTTAGCCCCGACCCAACTCAGCTCGAACTCCTGGAGCCAAATGGTGGGCTCCTGGATGTTGTGGAAAGAGGCGTCATTCAGGGTTGAGATGCCCTTCTCTGTCTTTCAGACCCTTTATATCCCTAAAGTGACAGCTGGGAAGGATAAGACCTGGGGCTGGTATTACCTTACCTCATGGGGTTCCCATACTCCATTCGTGCTCAATCTGTCGAGCTCCATCAAAGAGTGGAAGGGCTCGTGGTGCTAGGTCGTAGGACGATGGGACACGATGGAGGGGGACCCCCTGGCGCCTCTTACAATCCCCACGAAGTACTCGACACTTAATGAGTATCACAGTTGCGTTTCTTTATATTTCTCTTCGGTTCGGATCGTGACTAACATTTGTATTTCTTTTGAAGGTACTCTTCCTCGGTGCGAACTGTCTTCTGAGGACTTCGACACCATTTGCATCATCTATCAGCTACCTCAGAAGAAGAGGTCATACCATCGGCTGATCAGAAAAAATCTACAGTTCGTTACACACGACCTGATGGCATCTCAAGGTAACTGTCCCGAAGCCTTAACCCTTCCATATTTCTGAACTCTTTACACTTGTACTGATTCATTGTTTGTTCTTTGCAGATAACTTCAACAAGAAGATGCCCATACGTCCCGACTTTAAGACCATCCAAAGGATGATGGCAGAGGCGAGGACGCTGAAGACCTCCTCGTCTACCTACAAGAAGCAAATGGAGGACCTGGTGGACACCAGTAAAAGGCTCCAACCTCCGACGAAGGAGGAGGTGCCAGAGGACCCCGCAACGGATCTATTGCGGAAGGGCAAAAAAAGTGCCGCCCCTTCTAAATGCCCAACTGTGGCGAGACCATCCCCTATTCTGAAGCAGACCACAATTCCAATCGGGGTGGCCATTCCGGGGAAGAGGCCTGCACCAGCAGGGTTGCTACTGCTTCGGCCACTTCGCCACTTGTTGCGGTGCCTATTGTCCAAGTACCGGGGTAGCAGTGGAGAAAAAGGGTCCCGTCCCTCTAAGGAGGTCGACTTCTTGGGCACCAATCTGGAGGAGCCGTTAAAGAAGTGTTGGAGGCTCTTCCTTTGGAAATGGCTGCAGTGGCGATGGTCCACAACAAGTACTGGACTGAAGAGTGGAGGGACCACATAGCTTCCTGCACGTCGAAGACTTGGTGGCGGCCAACAGTGCTTGCGTGGCCCCACTCTTAGCACCAGCATTCAACTGAAGGGCTTGGTGAAGGATTTAAATGCTAAGAGGGAGGACCTCGTCAAGCGCCTAGAGAAAGTGATGCACTATGGGAATGCTGTGAGGAAGGCCCAGGCCAAGGCCACTGAAGAGGAGAAGGGAAGGAAAGAGGCCGAGGCCTAGCTATCCGTCGCCAAAGCTGAAGTGAAGCGGCTGAAGAAGGATCTATATGAGGTGGAGTGTCAGGTGGCTGCCATGACTCGACGAGTGGATCACACCAACGAGCACCACCGGCTCGCCACGGAGGCTCTGGAGGCCTCAAACAAAGAAAAGGCGGAGCTGAGGCAAAAGGCGGAGGCTCAATCTGAGGAGATCGCCTGCTTGAAGGAGGAGTTGAAGTTGGCAGGGGTGGTGGTGGTTCAGAATTTCATTGACCACTTCGAAGAATACCCCTTGTACGACGACTTCGCCAACTTTTGAGCCTCCTAGAGTGCCCAAGGCTTGCTGGGTCGGCTAAAAGAGGTCCACCCCACTCTGGATATCTCCACTTTGGAGGCGGAGTTCGGGGGACCAACTAGAGGCCAGCATGACAGGCTTGCTGAAGAAGCTCCAGAGGCCCTGGAGGAGGTCGAGGCAGAAGTGGCCCGAGAAGACCCTCCAGTAGAATAGGGCCAACTTTTGTAATGGCTTCGGCCTTTTTGTATTTTAAATTCAAGTAAATGAAATGAAATATGTTGTTAAGTATTGGTGCCTTTGCTATTTTATTGTATTGATCTATTTACCCTTGTGCGAACATTCAAGACTAACCGCCCCTTAATAATAACCAGTTAATAACAGAAGATCGGATCACTCAAGTTAATATGAAGTGGACCACTTAAGTAAACATGAAGTGCCTCTTAGCGTTAATCACAATTTGGGATCGAATCTCTTAAGTAAACATATTGAAGGATTGGGGAAACAATTTACTAACCAATGTGACACAAAATCGAAGTTTCATTACTTTGACAAATTACACCGCACTTTACCAAGGCAATTTCAGCACTTAGTAAACTAGGGAATTTACAACTGAGATCAGATCAGAACACCCATTCACTAGACAATTTTGAGATCGGATTGAAACAAAGGCTCATCATTAATAGTACTTCTTTAAGTGTTCAATGTTCCATTGATGAGGTAGTGCCTTTCCTGCCATATCTTCATGCTTCCAAGCGAAGACTTCCAAGTTCCTTTTCAGGAAGCTCATCATCTCTTCTTTTGCTTCGGGGGACAGTGCCTTCCCTATACGCAAGACCTGACTGGGGTCTTCTGGGTTGGCAGAGAAAGTTTTCAGTTTTTCCACTGGGGTTGCATTTGGTTTAAAGTCAATTATTCGGGGATTTAACTCATCAAGAGTGTGCCCTTGTTCAGGGTCCTCTTCCATGTCGACGTCTTCCTCTTGTTCAGAGGTCCGCCCTTGTTCAGGGGCGTCGAGCATTTCCACGTCTGTATCGGTTTCAGTGAGAATCTCAGTTAGGATTACATTAACAGTTCAGAGCTCCGACTTTCGCAGGGAGTTTATGGTGAGTAATGGCTGCCCCATCCACCCACTTTTCCACAAAGGCCTTTCACCAAAATTTTTGTAACAAAAAAAAAAGTAATGTAAACAAAATTGTTATGGTCGAAAATACCCCCCTCATTTGCAAACCAAGAGAAGAGAAATAGAGAGAAAAAAGAAGAGAAAAAAAAGTAGTCCGGATTCGCCGCCTACCGACGACCCGGACCTGACCCACTTCGACCTCTTTGGACACACCTTGATCAGCCGGAGAACGCCATTTTCTGGAAGGTTAGACATGTTCTCTATAAATAATTTCTTTGAAAATGTGAAAGTTTGAATGTTTAGGATTTGAATATGAGTTAAATTCAATTTTTTATGGTTGAAATGTTTTTCTCCAGCCCGTTACAGACCTCAAAATGGTCCGTTACGGACCATTTGGCCAGTCCGGACCCGACAATGGTTCCTTTTTTTTCATGAATTTATTTTAATTTTTATGTTAAAAAATGCAATTAAATATGAAATAAATAATATTTTAAGATAATGAACGAAATTTTTAAAGATAGATTAAATAGAATTTTAATTTTTTGTTTTGACTTAAATATATGTTTAGTAATTAAATATACGAGATAAATAATAAATATATGGTTAGTAATTAAATATATGAAACAAATAAGATACATTTTAAGAAAATTAAAATAATTAATTATGGAAACAATTAATATAATTAATTAAAGAAATACTTAAATGAAAATATTAATATATTTTAATTCAAATAAATAATCAAAATAGAGTAATTAAACGTGAAATCAATAATATACACAATTAACGAAATATTTAAATAATAAATGAAATTGAATAATAATTTTCTTACTTAACCAATTAAGATAATTAATTAAAGAAATAGTAAAATAAAAAATCGAATAAAATATTATTATTTTTCTTCAAATAAATAATTGAAATAGAGTAATTAAACATGAAATCAATAGTATACATAATTAACGAAATATTTAAAAAATAAATTAAATTGAATAATAATTTTCTTACTTAACCAATTAAGATAATTAATTAAAGAAATGGTTAAATGACAAATCGAATAAAATATTATTATTTTTATTGAAATAAATAATCGAAATAGAATCATTAAATATGAAATGAATAATATGCATAATTAGCGAAATATTTAAATAATAAATTAAATTAAATAATAATTTTCTTACTTATCGAATTAAGATAATTAATTAAAGAAATGGTGAAATGAAAAATCGAATTAAATATTGTTATTTTTATTCAAATAAATAATCGAAATAGAATAATTAAATATGAAATGAATAACATACGTAATTAACGAAATATTTAAAGAATAAATTAAATTGAGTAATAATTTTCTTACTTAACCAATTAAGATAATTAATTAAAGAAATGGTTAAATAAAAAATCGAATTAAATATTATTATTTTTATTCAAATAAATAATCGAAATAGAATAATTAAATATGAAATGAGTAATATACGTAATTAATGAAATATTTAAAGAATAAATTAAATAGAATAATATATTTTTTACTTATCGAATTAAGATAATTAATTAAAAAAATAGTGAAATAAAAAATCGAATTAAATAGTATTATTAACAAAATATTTAAAGAATAAATTAAATTGAATAATAATTTTCTTACTTAACCAATTAAGATAATTAAATAAAGGAATGGTTAAATGAAAAATCGAATTAAATATTATTATTTTTATTCAAATAAATAATCGAAATAGAATCATTAAATATGAAATGAATGATATATACATTCAGATAATTAACGATATATAATTTTTAATGAAATATTAAATAATCAAATATGTGAGAATTTTTTTGTTTAACTGTTTTAATATGTGATTGGATGAATCTATTTATTGCTTTATTAATATGAAATCTGATTGGTTAATTTTGAAGATACGATATTTTATTTATAATCTCTTGTATATGGTTTTAACATGTATTATTTTTGTAGGATGGAATATCATATGGACAATGATCTGAGAGCTTATTTGGGAAAAGTTACGACGTATTGTAACTTTTCCAGTTATGCAACAGTGATTGAGGGGTTTGATGAGGAGCACATCGACATACTTCATCGGTCGTTTTTATGGTCCTTCTATCCGTTGAAGGACGTGCAGTTCTCTGGACAGATTATTGATTCGTTATTACTCCGGTTGCTTAAACCAGTCGATGACGATCAGCTTTTTTTGCTATGGGGGACGAGAAGGTATCGAGATTCTCGATCCTTGAATTCGCCCTCATTACAGGCTTGAGATGTATTGGAGAAGAAGAAGCGAGAGCCCGTATTATACCAAATAAAAGGTTATTGGATTTATATTTTGGAGGTAAAGGGCCGATTACACCACCACAGTTAGAGGACGCATTTAGGAGATGCGATCACATGTTAGACAAGCTGAAGCTAGGATTGGTGTATATACTGGAGAGTATATTGAGGTGTCGACATCGTAGGACGTCGATTGACCTTTTTTCATTGGATGTTGTTGATGATATCGATGCTTTCAACAACTTTCCATGGGGTCGAAGATGTTACACCGATACTCTCCACCTATTCAAGAGAGTACATATTACGCCAAAATCGGAGAGGGGCGACCGCAAATATGATGTATATGGCTTTTGCATGACTTTGCAAGTAAATATTCAGCTTAACGTAATGCGTGTTAAACTTTTTTATTAAATGTATAAATAAATTTTTTTTTGGGTAATTGTTGCAGTTGTGGGCATATGAAGTTATCCCTGCTTTGGGTAGCAAATGGGCGATCAGAAGGGAAACTAGCTACCCACGAATGCTTCATTGGCGAGCACATGAGAAGCCATCGGCTAAAAATTTGACAGCTATCCTCGACGATCCTCAGGTGAGTATTATATATTTGCAATTTATATTGTACGTACATTAACTCGGCTCGATACATGCTCGTTAACATGTTGAAATATGATATGTCAGCTCGAAGTTCATGTTGAGTTGGTTGTTTCGATGGAAGAGGAGGATCAAATATATGTATGTGAATTACATGTTCAACCTATTGAAAACGATCCAGTGTTTGAGTCCGTTCCGGATAGAAATAGGGTACGTTTATTTAAGATCATTATTTATTCTGATTTATAATATTCATGTGTGGATTATTAATATTAATTGTCTTCTCTGTGTAGGAGCATCATCCAGTAGAACGACGAGCACTTCCATGTAGGAGATCTCCTTCACCTTCACCGATGAGATCTCCGTCGCCTCCATCGATGAGATCACTTCTACCGCCATCATCACATTCTCCGAGGAGATCTCCGTCTCCCGTACCCACCCACCTTCCACGTGGATCGCCTGCACCCAGTCAGACTCGTCATTCAGATAATTTCTTTGCACACATGACTGGTATTATTAGAGAGGAGCTGGGAACGATGCGACGTGATTTTACGACAGAGGTAGTAGCACTGCGAGAGGAGATAGGGGTGATGCGACAGGATTTTACGACAGAGGTAGTAGCACTGCGAGATGAGATTGGAGTGCTGCGACGAGATTTAGGAGAGCTTCATACTGAGGTTGCAGCACTTCGGGGCGATGTAGCAGGCTTCTGAGGTTCTGTCAGAGGGAATGTCGGGGAGACTGGTGTTCCTCGAGATTGGTGGGCAACGGCCGCAGGATTCAATGAGTTTTTTGATTCGGTGCCGGAGCCCAGGAGGGAGGGGGTGGAGGTCGGGTCACCGG
Organism: Olea europaea var. sylvestris; assembly: GCF_002742605.1. Taxonomy (NCBI): domain Eukaryota; kingdom Viridiplantae; phylum Streptophyta; class Magnoliopsida; order Lamiales; family Oleaceae; genus Olea; species Olea europaea. The sequence goes on along the minus strand of NC_036258.1, from coordinate 8,908,571 downwards.
AGGAGGCCGGGATGGCCGAGGTGGAGGTGTCGGAGGAGGCCAAGATGATAGAGGGGGTCGAGGGAGGGACAGGGGTGCCGGAGGGAGAGACAGGAGTGCTGAAGGAGGTGACCGAGGAGGTAGCGGAGGGGACACCAGAGGTGGTAGTAGAGGGGGATGAGGGGGTTGCGGAGGACGCCAGAGATGACGGATGACGATGTAGTATTCGTGTCAGAGGGGGCGACGGAGGTGCCGAAGGGTAAGAAGAGTGCTAATGACGCGCCAGAGCTGATGGTTGGTAAGAGATCGAGATTACCGTCACAATACATTGTTTCCCCATACACGGCCGAGGCGAAGAGAAGGGGGTTTGTGGATGGGACGTTCCCCAATCTTTTTAGTGACGTCGACCCGGTCAGACAGAAGGCGTTCGATGATTGGTTTAAATCCCTCAAGTCTGAGTAAGTATTTTATGATTTTACTACTATTTTTTTTGTATTTTTCGTAACTTTTTTTCATTTTTCAGAGATAGTTATACCATAGGCTGTATGACAGTGCCCAACCCTAAAAAGTGGTTCGAAGATGCACTGACGACCTCAGCTTGGCTCACCGATGATATAAGTTTTTTGAGTTTTCATTTATTATATTTATAGAAGTTCTTGGTTCATTTACTTAAACGACTCTATCTTTTTTGTTGTTGTTTTTTTTGTTTCAACATATTGACTTGGCTATGGAATTGTTACGCGATCGGGCTCGGAGATACCCGAGATCTTATGACAGTCCTAGTCGAGTTATCCTGAGCTTTGAGTTTGTTCGTATCGTAGATATTGAGCATCATGGGCTCCTAAGCAAGGGAAATGAATATGTTCTGTTCGAGTACATGCTAGAGTGGGTGATTGGGCTACAGCCGAGGTGCGGAAAGCCGTGGACGGATTGTACACATATGTACATTCCAGTAATCGCGAACTCACTCTGTTTTTCAGTGAAAATCGTATTTGCTAATTCCACTATGTATATGTACGACTCTGATCACAGCTGTTTGACACAAAGTCAACTAGAGCAAATACATGAGCCAATGGCTGTGATCGTGCTCATGATGGCTAATTAGGCGATGATTCGAGTAAATGACAAATTAGCCATTGTGCGGAACATGACGACGGCAAAAACAAGAAAGATCCTAAGGATTTAAAACTTTTTAATTTTAACATTTAATTTTCAGTTATATGTTATCGAACTAATATATTCTTCTTCGGTTGCAGGGGCGACTGTGACTTATTTGCAATAAAGTACATTGAGTTTTTCAGCATTGGTCACAATGTTGATACAATAAATCAGTCTTGGATTGATATGTGGAGGCATAAATTAGCTTGCGACTTGTATGAATATAACTATGATCCTTAGTGTATTGTATATTATTTTATTGAAATGTAAATGTTGTTTACTTTAGTACGATTCGTGTTGTAATGTAATAATTTTTTTAAATATTTAATTAACAAAATATTATTATTTTAATTTACATTGTTGTTGTGTCTGTAATCTCTCCATATTGTCAGTTAATATATATCGTTGTCTCACTTGTATTAAAAGAAAAAAAACAAAATATTATTATTTTAATTTACATTGTTGTTGTGTCTGTAATCTCTCCATATTGTCAGTTAATATATATCGTTGTCTCACTTGTATTAAAAGAAAAAAAACAAAATATTATTATTTTAATTTACATTGTTGTTGTGTCTGTAATCTCTCCATATTGTCAGTTAATATATATCGTTGTCTCACTTGTATTAAAAGAAAAAAAACAAAATATTATTATTTTAATTTACATTGTTGTTGTGTCTGTAATCTCTCCATATTGTCAGTTAATATATATCGTTGTCTCACTTGTATTAAAAGAAAAAAAACAAAATATTATTATTTTAATTTACATTGTTGTTGTGTCTGTAATCTCTCCATATTGTCAGTTAATATATATCGTTGTCTCACTTGTATTAAAAGAAAAAAAACAAAATATTATTATTTTAATTTACATTGTTGTTGTGTCTGTAATCTCTCCATATTGTCAGTTAATATATATCGTTGTCTCACTTGTATTAAAAGAAAAAAAACAAAATATTATTATTTTAATTTACATTGTTGTTGTGTCTGTAATCTCTCCATATTGTCAGTTAATATATATCGTTGTCTCACTTGTATTAAAAGAAAAAAAACAAAATATTATTATTTTAATTTACATTGTTGTTGTGTCTGTAATCTCTCCATATTGTCAGTTAATATATATCGTTGTCTCACTTGTATTAAAAGAAAAAAAACAAAATATTATTATTTTCATTTAAATAGGTAATCGAAATATAGCAATCAAATATTAAATAAACAATATACACACTAAAATAATTAATGAAATATAATTTTTAAAGGAATATAAATAATCAAATATACGTGCCAAATGAAGATAATTCATGAAAGAAATACTTAAACGAATTCTCGAAATAAGTGCTATTATTTTTATTCAAATAAATAATCGAAATAAGTAATTAAATATGAAATAATTAATTTTTTACTTAACCAATTAATATAATTAATTAAAGAAAAACTTAACCAATTATACATTTATTATATTTAACCTATTTTTTTTATTCAAATATGCTGTTAGAAAGAGTAATTAAATAATGTAATTAAAATTACATCCGATTTAAATTGAGAAAATAAAAATCATATTACAAATAGAGAATACATATAATTTATATAGATACTACACATCCGTCGAGTCATTGTTTAGTGGGATCTGACTTGTACAAAATTGACGTGTATGCCGTGTAGCGCCACACCTCCCACACTTACGCGGTTGTGGAAACTCTCCTGTCGATGGTATTCTAGACGTCCGTCTACGACCAGAAGTACGGGGTCGAACTTCAGGTGGCAACAAATTATTAAATGCTACAATATAATCAGGAACTTCCCACTCGACTTCATTTGGTAGAGGAAATATAGTTTCGGTATACGCTGCTCTCCAAAAATCAGCTATGTAATAATGACTGCATAAGCTGTGTGGTGGAAATCCTCTATACATAGCCACTGCGACTGCATGCGCACATGGAAAACTCTCCAATTGAAATTGTCTACACGTGCAGGTATTGTCATTCAAGTCTACAATGTATCCAACATTACGCCCGCATCTCATGGAAAAGCGAAATTGATCTAATGGTTCCACAAATAGAGCTTTTGCCACTTCTAGAGTTTTGAATAGTCGATCTTCCTGTGCCGAAGCTAGCACACTCATGCAATTCTGGGATTCCTCACGACGGTCATAAAACCACTGTTGCAACTTGCTATGAATATGTTCAATCATTGCGAGAATTGGTAACTCTTGATCCTTCTTGAATAATGCATTGAGCGACTCCGCATTATTCGACGTCATCATGTTGTATCGACGTCTTGGAAAATGTGATCGTGCCCAATGTTCGATCCTCATATTTGATAGATATTCCCATGTACTTTCGGATTTATGTTCTATTTCGCCCATGAACTTTGTAAACTCTTCAAAACTATAAGCTTCTGCAGCTCTCCTAAACAATGCAACGATGCCACTGCCCCGGTACCTAGCTTTCAGGTTGCCCTGAATGTGGTACATGCAATAATCATGATGTGCTTCCGAAAAAATTTCGGCTATACCATTTATTATTGACTGCCCCCGGTCAGTCACAAATGCAAGGTTCTCGATATCCCCAATTACTTCTCTCAGTTTCGTGAAGAACCAACGCATTGCTAGATCAGTCTCTCCATCGACAATGCCAAATGCAAGAGAGTAAATTTGGATGTTGGCATCTTGACATGTAGCAATAATCAACTTCCCTTCATATCTAGCTTTTAAGGCTGCACCATCAACTAGAATTAGAGGTCGTATCGCATCTCGAAAACCTCTAATGCATTGTCCAAGAGCTATAAAAAAATACTTGAAGCGATTCTGCCCATTGGTTTCAATAAAAAACGCCGAGTCAGAATTAGTTCTCACCATGTTGTGGCAATACCTGGCCAATTTGGCATAACTCTCCTCTGTCGAACCCATTAAATATTTCAATGCACATTCTTTTGCCTTCCAGGCCTTCTGGTAACTCATAACTACCCCATACTCTCGACGGATGTCGTTGATGATATCTGTAGGTCTGTAAATCGTCCGTGAGTCCTGAAACTTGTACATTATCTGTCGACCAATAAACCATGATCGAGCTTGCCTATAATCATTTTGATGAATACCCACTTCACAAGTATATTCCCGCGCATACTTGCGAACTACAAAGAACTCATTTGTGTCCATTTTTGTCGTTCTCAAACGCCAACTGCAATTATTGTCCACACAAATAATTGTATATGTAGACTTGTTTGATTTTTTTACCTTAAACTCAAAATTATGTTTCATTGCAATTCGGTGCACAGCTTCTTGCAAATCTCTTTTCGTGTCAAACAATTGATCGACATGCAAATCTTCATCATCAGGAACTATACGCGAACAATTAGAAGATCGTGTACTCGGCCCAGCATGTGAACTTTCACCGGACTCATGTCTGTGTCTAGATAAAGCAATCAAATCCTGATTTGTAAATGGCCTTTCATCCTCGTTGTCTTGAACTTCCTCGTAAATCATTTGTGTAACGGTGACATCATGGCAAGTAGCAACTGTCCCAGGAATAACCACATCATCATCATGAGCAATCTCAACAGTATCCCAAAAATCATTCTCGTTACGATCCTCTCCATTGAAAACTTCGTGTTCACTATCGGGGACATTTTTCTTTAACAAAGTTACGCAAATAGGAGTTGTCTTTTGACCTTGGTTCAATTGAATTACATACTTTATTTGCACTTCAGAAGTAACCTTCAAAGGTGGAATCAAAATTGTTGAATGCTTTTGAAATAAAAATCCCAATTCCATATCCTACTGAGAGGAATCGACGTTAAGCATGTTTTGTATTTCATTGTACATTTCTGTAAAAGATGTATTTTTTGTTATCAAAATAGCAGCAACCCCTTCTCCTTCACTCATCCATTTTCATTCCTATTGACCATTTTCTTTCATTTGAAATTCGCCGAAGTAACAGATTGAGACACATGCTTTTGCCATACCTACATTACGAATTAAATAATTATCAGCGACATCATAATAATCATCTAAAATATACTCATGCTCGTTGTTCTGGAAGTGTTCCATAGTTTTTTACACTATAGAACACAATTAGTAACAAAAAAAGAATCAGTAAAAAAATTTAATTCGATTATTTATTTGAATAATTTGAATTAATATTTAATTCGATTTTTCATTTCACTATTTCTTTAATTAATTATCTTAATTGGTTAAGTAAGAAAATTATCATTCAATTTAATTTATTTTTTAAATATTTCGTTAATTACGTATATTATTCATTTCATATTTAATTATTCTATTTCGAGTATTTATTTGAATAAAAATAATAATATTTAATTTGATTTTTCATTTCACTATTTCTTTAATTAATTATCTTAATTCGATAAGTAAAGAAAATATTGTTCAATTTAATTTATTCTTTAAATATTTCGTTATTACGTATATTATTCATTTCATATTTAATTATTCTATTTCGATTATTTATTTGAATAAAAATAATAATATTTAATTCGATTTTTCATTTCACTATTTCTTTAACTAATTATCTTAATTCGATAAGTAAGAAAATTATTATTCAATTTAATTTATTATTTAAATATTTTGTTAATTATGCATATTATTAATTTCATATTTAATTATTCTATTTCGATTATTTATTTGAATAAAAATAATAATATTTAATTCGATTTTTCATTTCACTATTTCTTTAATTAATTATCTTAATTCGATAAGTAAGAAAATTATTATTCAATTTAATTTATTATTTAAATATTTCGTTAATTATGCATATTATTCATTTCATATTTAATGATTCTATTTCGATTATTTATTTGAATAAAAATAATAATATTTAATTTGTCATTTAACCATTTCTTTAATTAATTATCTTAATTGGTTAAGTAAAAAAGTTATTATTGAATTTAATTTATTTTTTAAATATTTCGTTAATTATGTATATTATTCGTTTCATATTTAATTATTCTATTTCGATTATTTATTTGAATAAAAATCATAATATTTTATTCGATTTTTCATTTTACTATTTCTTTAATTAATTATCTTAATTGGTTAAGTAAGAAAATTATTATTCAATTTCATTTATTCTTTAAATATTTCGTTAATTATGTATATTATTGATTTCATATTTAATTACTCTATTTCGATTATTTATTTGAGTTAAAATATATTAATATTTTCATTTAAGTATTTCTTTAATTAATTATATTAATTGTTTCCATAATTAATTCACTAAACATATATTTATTATTTATTTCGTATATTTAATTACTAAACATATATTTAAGTCAAAAAAAATAAATTTCTATTTAATCTATCTTTAAATATTTCGTTCATTATCTTAACATATATATTATTTATTTCATAATTAATTACATTTTTTAACATAAAAATTAAAATTGATTCAGAAAATAAAAAAAAAAAAGAAAAAAGAAAAATTCGGGTCCGGGTCTGGACTATGTGGTCCGTTACGGACCATTTAATGGTCCGTATGGTCCGTAACGAACCATAATTCGTTCTGGCGATCTGTGCCGACCTTTACTTCAATTCTAATATTATTTTCTCTACCATTTAAAAAAATATACGACTTCAATAAAAACAAAATTAAATACTAGGAAAAGATACTTACCGAATTAAAGTGCTGAAATTTAACGAAATATTTTTGTTGAGGTTGATAACTGATAAGTTTATAAAATTTTGAGGTTGAAGTGGATGAAAAATGAAAGAGTTTTTACCGTGTTAGAGTAAACTGATGAAAAGAGTGACTTCGTTTTCAAATCTCAATTGAGAGGTGTTTGGATTTTAATTTGTAACTTTAGGATATTTTGGTCTTTTTAACAGATTTCTATTTTTGTAATTGTATAACTCATTTAAGGGTATTTTTGTTTTTTACACAAGAATAGGCCTTTGTGGTGAATGTCAATTTTTTTTTTTTTGGTTAAAGTAGAAAATTGGTTGCTTAACATGGCTAATATTAAAAGTACCCCCCCTGGAGCCCATCTGATCGCCACAGACTGTTGCAATCCCATGTTCAGTTGGGAATTTCATACACAAGCAGTTGATGGATGTGACGGCCCAAAGATCTTTCAAAACGCGTCTGCCCAATACTTCATGATAGGCCGATCTGTGGTCTACCACTAAGAATTTCATCAAGTGTTGGGCCACTAGAGGTGCCGAACCCATCTCGACGGGCAGAGTGATCCGCCCTTGTGGGATAATGCTATCCCCAGTAAACCCGAATAGTGGGTCGGTCATGGGGATCAATCCATGTTCAATCTGCATTTTGTCAAAGGTGGAGCCGAACAATATGTTCACCGAACTGCCATTGTCGACGAGCATGCATTGGAGCCCGTTTCTGGCTACTACGACTCTCATAATCAGTGCCTCGCAATGGGGATGGTGAACTCCTTGCGCATCTTCTTGGGAGAAGGTAATTGGGGCCATTCTGTTGGCTTCTTGAGACTCATTGACAATGTAAGTGATCATTGGTGGGTCCTTTGCTTCCCTTGTATAATTCCCTGATGATTTGGCCCCAAGAAAATGGGGCCTGATCTCTCTGCCTGGACTCCCCTTGGTCCCTTGATTCTTTTCTCCGAGGTGACTGCTCTCTGTGTTTTCGATCTCCCCTGTTTGGGGAGACTGATATACGAGGATATTCATTCCTCCTGAAGGGATGTGGGTCGATCCGATCTGAACGTCAAGGAGCGTCTCTGCATTCGTTGGTGTAATGCCCATAGAGTTGATGGAAAGTGCAAAACCTTGCTCCTTCCAAGAGTCTGTTTGATCGCTTCTTCTTCTTTTTCTTGCTATCGTTTCTTCCTGATGGCCCCGCTTCGCTAGTAGCATTTTCATATGCCAATACTGGCACTGTATTTAGTGTGGCGGAGGCCAGTGCCTGCCCGGAGGTGGGAGCTATTGTGTGTCCTGCCTGAGTCCATTGTTAAGTAACAAGGTGTGCTGCGGGTCCTCGATCTACCTGCCTCTGAGGAGGAGGAAGTTCCTGTGTGGCACGGTTTCGGTGATCAATCATTTCTTCACTCACGATTTCAACTCTCATCATTTTCGTGAGTTCGTCATAGGTGGAAGGATTATTGCTGCGCACGTCCTTTCAGAATAAAGTGTTCATGTTGAGGCCGCCTTTCAGAGCTGAAAGGACTTCTCTGTCAGTGACCTGTTCGCAGTATGTGATTTCGTCCGTAAATTGGGCGAGATAGCTTTTTAACGTCTCTCTAGGGGCTTGTCTCATGTCTTGCAGGCGTTGCACTGGGACCTCTTCTTCTCTTCACGAGAGGTACTGATTCAAAAATGCCTTCTTCAAATCTGGTCAACTTTCAATGCTTATGGGGGAAGCCTGTTGTATCACACTTCGGCGGCTCCACCTAGTGTTGAATGGAAGGCTCTGCATTTCAAAGCAGGCGAGGCTCTCCTGAGACTCATTTTTGTCATATACTTGGTGAGGTACTTCTCCGAGTCCCCCTTTCCTTCATACTTGGGGATCTTGGGGGCATGAAATTTGCTGGCATTGGGAAGCTTCGAATTTCTCTTAAGAAAGGAAGGTTATCATCATCATCGTCAATCTCATAAGAACGATAGGGCCCATTTGACCCTTCATCATCTTGAATGTTTTGGGGAGGTGGAGGTGCTTCTCCTCGACTCCCCCAATCGACTAGGTTCCTCTTGTCCCTTCTATTCCTAAGAGGAGGAAGAGTCTGTTCTTGTTCCTGGTCTGGACGAGCTGATCTTCTCGCTGGGCGGACCCTATTGCTAGGATCCTCCCTAATCCGGTCGAAGACGCTTACCGATCTCTTTTCCTCATATTCTTGAGGGTAATTGTCCCCTAAGTGTGGTTTTGATGGCTAGTTCCCTTGCACATAAGATGTGGCTTCGGCGTTCGCTTCTCTTTCGAGGGGGCATTCTCTGTGCTGACTGGTATGGCCTCGGGAATGAGATACTGGGGCTTCCTGCACTGGGTAAGATTCTTGGGGCATTTGAGAGCCCTGGTGACCTCGAGCTTGCATGAGAAGTTCATGCATCGCCATATTCTGAGCTGCGATATCTCTCATGGCTGCAGCTATTTGAGCCATTTCTTTAGTGAGCATGGCTATTTTTTCATCTCGACGACGCCGTTGATGGGGTCTCTGGTGAGTAACATTGTTATGGAGCACCTCCTCTTCAGAGGCATCTCTCATGGGGTTGTCGTCTTTATGGCTATAACTCATCCTATTTCCTTTTTCAAGGGTGGTAAAAACTTGGATTGTAACTCGACTTTGTTCTTTTTCAAGAACATGCCCTTTTCAGGGTTAGTCGCTAGTTTTCCGGTGATCTCTCCGGTGGAGAATGTAGAACTTTGAACGAAAAATGTTTCTCATAGACGGCGCTAATCTGTTGACCTTGAAAATTGGACCTTCCACGTGGCTAACCGAGAGCTACTCCACGTATTCGTCCCTGCGCACAATCAACACACTGTCAGACGCACACGACCGGGACCAGCGGGGGTGGCGGGGGCCGTATATACTTTGACGGTCAAGTCAGGTTCAGGTGGTCGGAACAGTACCCAGGGGTTGTGCAAGATAATAAAGGGGAGGAGAAAATATATATATGCTTGTTATGGAGTGCTATCTAGTAAGAGTTTCATTACCTTTGCCTCTTGCCAACCCTTGGATATTTATAGGTGGGATGAACCGTTGGATGTGGAGTACGTGTATACATTTGACGGTACGAGGTGTCTGCTCATAGACGTCAATCAGCCGCGTCTGTAGAGTGGACGTGTAATTGCTTCTCCCAAGTTGAGTTGATATAAAGTTGATAAGTTACATCAACTAGCCTCATGGAGACGTCAAATCAATTTAAACCTTAGGGGCAGAAAGGATCTTGACAAAGATCTCCTTCTGAAATTGGCGGTGTATCTTCTAACAAAGGTCCTCGGAGTACACTTCGCCTCGACATCATGGGCAACGGCGCTTCGGTCAGTTTGACAGAATCGTCTGTGTCTCGCAGCGTGATAGCAGGTCGGAGATCACTTCGGAACCACTTCGGGTAGGTGTCTAGCAGATTGGAGTGCCTGGTGGTGGATATTCCGAGGTGGTTCAAATAGGGGCGTAACACTTTCTTAAATTATTTTAGCAAAAATCAAATAAAAACTCTTTCATGTTACATAATTCAAAATATATACATAACTAGTAAACTTGAATTGAAATTTATTCCCTCTGGGATGATACTCGTAACTCACTGTCAACGATATCGTATGCTTATAAGTTTCTCATGAACAATATGACTAAAAATGCATTTTGAAAAAAACAAATGGAAGGACAAACGCGAATTTCATTTTGCATCAAATTAAACTTGATGCTTAGAATTAGGTATTATTCCTCCTTGGCGATATCGAATATAGGGCAAACGTCTACGAGAAGACTGCTTGTATTTAAAAAAGGTCACTTGAATTTATACATGATTGTTTCAATATGTAAATAAATCGAGAATATAATAAATGCCAATTTTTCTCTGAATTCCAATTTCAATATGCCCATGCTTTGTTAGCTTACATCATTCCAGAAAGTATCTCTATGGGCCTGTTTGATAGGCTCCATTTTCCATCAAAAAGATATGTTTAATTGGGCAAATTTTTTCATAGAATTGGATTTCCACCCAATCCCTCACATGACCCCTTTTTCCAGGTTTTTAAAAAATTGGTTTTCAAAGTTATTTTTTATTTTTTTATTTTTTTATTTTTTGCAATTGAAAAAAATTCTACTCCTCTAATTAACAATTTTTATAAAAAAACAAAGTCAAATGAACACAAAAAAATAAAAAATTTCAACATTTTTTCTGGTGAAAAATTATACCAATCAAAATACATTTATTAACAATTCCCGAGAAAATAAGTTCTAGGCAATTCAATTCCTTAGAAATGATTTTCTTTACATCCAAATTCTATTATTGCAATCAAACAGACCCTAAGTGAAAGACACGAGGATAAGAACAAAGACACTTAGCCAGACTTACAAACAGAGAGTGAAGAGACAGACTGATGTGTCAAAAAATGATTAGGGGTTTTGATTTTAATTTTTCAAACTATCCAATCATACGTCGATACGTATAAAATTTAAATGTGTAGCATGATTACGAGGATAATGATAGTTGAATGTGTCTAGCATGGACAGACTCACATGAGGTGGGGTCAATTGATCCCACAATTTATTTATTTATTTTTATCTGTAAATTATTTAAACTTGTTGACAAACCTCTTTTTTTTTTAATCCCCAACTTTGTCCAATTGCACAAGCCTATTGTCCCAATTGCCCATTACCAATACTTTGCTTTTGGTCAATTCACATGCATTTGTCTTGGACCGTCCATTGCCCTAAACTCTAAAGCCCCACAGTCAAAGAGAAGAAAAAGAAGAATCGACCGGCACAAAAAGGTTCAAGATCACCAATTTGCAAATCATATTTTGGGATTTTCTTTTGTTGTGCTAATTTTGTGATTTTTCTTCCATTTAAGTAACAAATCTGTCGTCTACTTGTTTGACATTTGTTTTTCTTTCATCTAGGTAGCTCCGTAGCAAACCTGTATTAATTGAATTTGGATGTGGCTTTACTTTTTCAAGTTAACTTGGGCCTTTAATTAGTTCCTTTGAATTATTAAATTTGAGATATGCAAGTGTATCTCTACTTGTTGAAACTTGAAAAATATAGTGTTGATATGCACCATTGCTGGGAATGGCAATGGGCCGAGCCGTCGAGCCGAGCCGAGCCGGCTCCGCCCTTTAATCCACGAGCTCGGCTCGGGCTCGTGGCTTGTTTTTAACGAGCCGAGTCCACTAGCCGCTCGCGAGTTCGTGTTTTTTTTAATTTTTTAAATTAAAAAAAAAATTTTACACATTTTTTGCACCATTTTTTAAAAAAATTCAATTTTTTGGACGAACCCAGAGCTTGGCTCGTGGGATCGAGCCCCCTGCTCAGCTGGGGCTCGTCATTTGATGAGCTCGAACCATCCATGAGCCAAGCGGCCGAGCCGACGAGCCGCTCGGCTCATTTGACATCCCTAACCATTGCCTAGTTGTTCCTTAATCTCTAGCCTCTAAACTCTAGTTTGTGCCTTAGTTATCTTGAATCCTTGACATTAAAAATGTGTTTCAAAGTTCTATGGTTGTGACTCGTGACCTCATTTTTCCCTTAAATTTGTCCACTGTCCACAATAGAAATTTTGATGTGTTATGAGATTGGATAATGCATTTTTCATCTATGATATATTGTTTTAAAAAAATTGCACTTCAATTTTTGACTCCACAACATCAATCGTGGTGTCTAGACAACTCTCGTGTTAGCCCTCCGGGGCATAACCCATTGGTACAAATGACAGAAGTGAGGTAGTTTCAGCCTTGTTGACAGTCGCAGTGCGAGGATTCGATTCCTGAGATATGAAATTAGACTCTTTGTGAGTATCAGTGTATGGACAAACTCTTCTTCCCTGACCTATTGAGGCACATCCAGTGATTTACCTCCCTCACGATGCTCCAGAGACGAAGTGGTGGGGGCGCTCAAGATTGGGGTTCAACCTTTTAGACAACTCTTGTGTGCATGGAGGTGAAGAGGGTCCATAGTACATTAAAGAACAGTACTAGGAAATTAGGAAATCATGGCATATGCTTAACGCTATTTATCAGCATGATTCATAAATAACAGTTTCATATACCAGTTGAATTATTGTCTCATTCTTCAATAAATATATTTTTATATAATAAAAAAAATATTATCTAGTACAAATAATGCTAAAAAAACGATGGATTATTCTACTAAAATATATGTGATAACAATTTATTCTTTAACTATGTTTGGCTTCTGTTTATAGATTATTTGTATATATTCAAATGACTTTTTATTAACATTTTGAATTAACATTTTGAAGGGATCTACAAGTATTATCTGCATTTTCATCACTCATTTTTTTTTATTTATAATTTAAACCGTTTGTAAAACACTTCCCAAACATGCTTTTTGCCATGCTCAAATATTTTGAGTTGTTCAGGTTAAATTAAATTAAATGAATACAAATAGTGAATTATGTCAAGAGAATATAAATTTTAGAAGTAAATATTGAAATAAAATAGGAATTAATTTTTTTGAACAAATAATTAGGAATTATTATGTAGTAAAACTAGAAAAAATAATTATTGCACAATCTAATTGGCCGAACATATCAATGCCATTGCATGGCACAGTTTCAATTCAACCAAATAGCATTAATGACGTCATATAATGTTTTGTTGCACTCTTTTGAAACTGGTTCGACGACTACTCTTTCAAAACTCTTTTTTTCATACTCATTTTGAAATACATATTTTTACAATAAAATATTCTTCACGTAAATTGAAAACATTTTCCTACTTTTTTATTAAACATTTTTCAAAAATTTACTATTCCAAAACTAATTCTTAAAAAAAATAAAAATAAATAAATAAATAATTGTCAAACAAGGGCTGTACTGATTTGGTGGTTCATTAGGGGTGGTGGTTGGGGCGAAGACAAATGCTAATTAAAATGGAAGCTTTCATTTTGAGTTGTTCAGGTTAAATTAAATTAAATGAATACAAATAGTGAATTATGTCAAGAGAATATAAATTTTAGAAGTAAATATTGAAATAAAATAGGAATTAATTTTTTTGAACAAATAATTAGGAATTATTATGTAGTAAAACTAGAAAAAATAATTATTGCACAATCTAATTGGCCGAACATATCAATGCCATTGCATGGCACAGTTTCAATTCAACCAAATAGCATTAATGACGTCATATAATGTTTTGTTGCACTCTTTTGAAACTGGTTCGACGACTACTCTTTCAAAACTCTTTTTTTCATACTCATTTTGAAATACATATTTTTACAATAAAATATTCTTCACGTAAATTGAAAACATTTTCCTACTTTTTTATTAAACATTTTTCAAAAATTTACTATTCCAAAACTAATTCTTAAAAAAAATAAAAATAAATAAATAAATAATTGTCAAACAAGGGCTGTACTGATTTGGTGGTTCATTAGGGGTGGTGGTTGGGGCGAAGACAAATGCTAATTAAAATGGAAGCTTTCTCAACCTAAATAAAATATTTGGTCTTGTATCGAGAGAAAAAATGTCAAAAGCAAATATTTTTCGATCATGATCAAGAGTATCTCGCTTAGAAGTTGAGATTCTTGATTTTGAACTCGTAAAAAACTTGTCAAGTTAAAATTATTTAGTTCTTTTGAAAGATTATTTCATTTTCACTTTCGAATGGTAACATATATTTTTATGCAATATGATCTAAAAAAAAGTGAGTTACAAGTTTAAAGAAATACAAAAATAGTTAACATTGTTTATTAGTCCCTCTCATTGCTATTATTTCGATTCTATTCTTAGGCATTTCGGTTTCTTATTCGATATTTCTTTTTGTGAGGTGAAATTTGTAAGGAGGTGAAATAGTTATGAAACAACACCTCCATGCTCCCTGGTGGCGCTAGATGCTTCTATTACTTCGTTGAATGAATGTTACCTACAAAATTTGGTGGGGATTCCTCACTCGTCGTACCTCCTGCGTGAGAATTAGTATGAGATTTTAGAGAAAAAAAGATATACTGAATGTTTAGATAGCCAAATTTCGAGATATCCATACCTGTTTTGCCTTAAGAGTATTTATAGGTGTCTGGAGCCATGTAAATGCTGTGCAGTTATGGCGCCAAGTGTCTCATGTAGCCTCTTCGACTACCTTACGTTCTAATTGGGAGACCTCCAACTATCCTTTGATTGGTTGTGTCTGTGACAATGGTTAAGCGATCCACATCTAATTCATTGATGATTTTATGGTTAAGTGTTGTGTCGACCGCGTAGTGGTAGATGGCCTCATAGTGTTTAGGCCGAGCATAGATGTACAGGGCCTCATAGTGGTAGACATCCCAATATAGATGTAGAGTACTTATGGTGATTGACGGCCTAGCATTGACGTAGAGTTCTTATTGACAGCCCATCATTGACGTAGAGAGCCTCATTGTGGTAAAGAGTTCAGCATGGATGTAAAGTGCTCATGAAGGAGACCTCACCTAGTTGATCATCATAGACAATTATTAAAGTCATCCAATATCAGGTGAAAACATTGAATATATACCTAGAACAATATTTATGCAATGTCGTACTTAAAATGACCTCTTTGAGTTGTCTTTCTCTTATAACATATTTCTTTTGAAAAAAGAAAAATGGAGCACGTTTGGTTGTACTCAAAATTACGTTTCAAGAAATTAATTTAAGAATTTTTTTAAAGTAAGTTTTGATGGTAAAAACAATTTCTTTTTAAAAAATTCATTAGGCCTAAAGGTTGAAAACATCAAGCATCCAAGGTTATGATGTAGTTCACAACTTTTGCCCATGCCAGACTAATTAATTACATGTCCATGCGTTGTTAAAATGTGCCTCGGACTTTTTATGTTCAACAAATTTCAAGCTTTGGACAATTTATACGTAATGACGTGGAAGGAAAAGAATACACAAAAAAGTTGACTGTGTTTTTAAACTGACAAATGATAGAATAACATGTGACATTATATAATCTACTATATAAAACTTGAGCACATATAGCAATGCTCTAAATATGAATATTTTTACTTAATTTTGTATTTAGGATCATCACTAATAAGAAAATTAATTAATTTACTTTTCACAAATAATTAACGGTTGTCTCATATGGATAATAACAAGACTTGAACTAATCACGTTTGTCTGTTTTGATACGACATCGACACACTTCAATCTAAAAAAATTAAGTTAGACAAACAAATTTATTTACTTAATTTTATCAGTAACGTCTGGAATAATAGGAATATATCCGGATATAATTCACTAAGAAGGCCTGGTTTGTTGTCTTTGTATTAGGACGTGTAGCTAACTAGAAATTGGAAAAAATGGCACTAGATCTCCACCTTTTTGTCTGTTTGATTGACCTAAAATTGTCGGGCATCGTCCTTCACCATAAGCGATTCTCAAAAATAATCAGATTCGATTCAAGGAGATGAAAACTATGCCTTCAACCACTGAGAAGTGTATTCAAACTATGGATACACAGAATTGTATGTGTAAATGCAGCTGCAGCTTCATTGGAAGCGAGGAAACCGTTGGTGATACAGCAAGTGGAAGTTGCACCATCGGTAATGGCCATGAATAAAGAAAATAGTCATGTTGACAAGTAGTACAGTACTGCAAATCAAACAACGCATTTGGATACCCTTCACTGGATTTGACAGTAGTGAACGTGATTAAATGAAATAATTATGTTGACACCTTCGTACAGTACTGCAAATCAAACAAATGCATTTAGGTATCCTTTGTTTGAGTACTATCACGCTCCTGGCATTCTCCTTATGTTATGACTGCAAACTCATCACTAATGACCTGATGACAAATACCAGAAACTCGGATTCGGAAACCAAACTATGCCCTTTTTCCCTTTCCCGGTCTAAGAAACTACTAAATCTTCGACCCACAAAAGAATCATGGCTAAAGTTATATGGACTTTGGTTAAACTGTTTAGCCGTGGATTAGTACAATACAATCATGACATATAGTGCTCTTACAGCATTGTTTTGAGAACTCATTGTTTCAACACGAGTCGGTCTCATTCGTGCATACCTGTGCAACCATCCAATGCTGAATTGAAGACTATCCCTAAATTAAAAATTGACTCTTTGGTGCAAAATGCGCATGCTTACCTTACCACAGGAGCTAGAAGGCGTTTGAAAAACAAGATTTCCTTACTTGTACTTGTCCATAATTCTTCTTGCTTCTTCTAAACTGTCTTCAACAGAAGTAGTTCCTTCACCACCAGGTCCACCACCCCCTTTTGGCCCTTCATCCTTATTCAATGCTATGAATGTGAAATAACTTAGTCCCATTACAGCCTGCTCCCCAATTAGGAAAATCGTTCTTGATTTAGTTAAAACCACACAAGGGAGCATAGGAAAAGTTAATGTATGAATCACCTTGAAAACATACCAGAACAAAGAATGCTGTAGACAGGAATGACTTCAGTACAAAAAGTGCCAAGGTCACAGCAATTACAGTTATGGAAATCCTTGCAATCGGTCTTGGAATAGAATCCTTAAAATGGCAAAACGAAGACATCGTGCTTATCATCATTGAAAGTAAAGGGTATATACAGTCTTGGATTATAACAAGACTAATCAATAAGCAAAGCATGCTTACAGGCACAAAGCTAGTTCCTGCTTCAATTCCATCCTTTCCGACCTTCCACACTGTTTGAAAAACTATTGAACAAATTATGAAAATAAAGGCAATTAAAGAATAATGTAATTTAACATGAGAAATTGAAGAAGTGACTTGTATTAGTTTCTAGCCAAGGTCAAAGTTCATGCACAAGCAAGAATCCCAATAGCTTCTGATATAATGGAAAAGAGGTAGCAAATGACAGAAAGTGCCTAAACAAAAGCTTGATTGGCTGCTTCATAGTCTCAGAAAATACAAATATGATTTTGTTTCATCCTGTCACCCAGACTTTCTTGGCAGTTTCCCTGAATTTTTTTTGAATAACCAACGCAAATAACATAATCCCAGAAAGCAGCAAGTGCAAATAAGGTCTTAAATATGAAACTTGGAACAAGATAAAAGCACTACTACTTGATAGAATAAGCTTAGACTTATATTTTACCGATCCAATCTATAATCTCGTCAGCCAACTAGAGCCCCAATATTACAGACAGAATACTACATAAGAAACTATTAACATTTTAACCTCGATTACTATCTCTGATCATGTGGGCACACATTCACTTTTGAGAAACTTTAAAAGCTCAAGTTACAAGAGATAAATTTCTTGAAATTACCTATTCATCGTGACCTTCACGCACTAACCAGATTCAAGTTTCTTATCAAAGCTCCGAGAAGTTCACAGTTCTTGTAAATTGGTGACTTCAAATCTTGAATTTAACCACCTCGAAGCACCTCACTAATAGTTCTTCAAAGAGAGGATAAACTTGTTTATTTAAATTATAGCTCAACATTCTCTTCACGTTCTGTCCAGATTCAATTTTATTATCAAAAGTCTGACCGGTCCACACTCTCTCTATATGTAAAACAGCAAATGTTGAACTCAGGACCATATTAAACCATGTCGCTAATAGCCTTTATAGAACGGATAAACTTATTTATCTAAATTATTTCTTTGTCACGGCTCGAACCTTCAACAATGGCAGCTCCTCGCCATAATACTGAAAATACACTGAACGGGACTGAAATAGCTAAACAAGATAAAAAAGAGAATGGGGAGGGGTAAAAATGAGGAAAACACAGAAGTATTGAGAGAGAGACGAAGAGGAATTAATCCACTGTCAATTGAAAATCACAAAACCCAACAACCCAGATTCTTGCACATGGGTGTTTATATGCCTCATGACAAGGCATGTTTCACGTGAAAATAAGAAGAAAAAGAAAAGCGTAATACAACCTTTACAATTATTTAGAACCCAAAGCGACACCGTTCTATTAAACCATACTACACCGTTTAGATCTTCTAATGTTGGGTACTTCTTTGGGACTTCGTCTTCTTCATTCAGCTTGGTTTTCCTCCTCTCTCTTGCTGACCTGTGCTTCTTTATTCTCCATCCACCATCGCCTTTCACATAACAATCCTTCCCCTCACCTTGATCTTGTCCCCAAGATCTATGTATAGGGAACTGGAATTTAATCCATTCTGAGACCTTCAGGGTTGCCTTGTTAGGTGGAGAATCTGACCAATGAATGAGCCATTGACGTCCAGTGCGAGTTCTGCGATTCACCAATCTAGATTGCAGGATGTTTAAGAGGTAGCGTTCAGGCTGTAGGGATTGGCTATCACTAGGTAATTGTAGCATCACAAAATTTTGGATGAATTTTCAACCCTTCTGGTAAAGCCAACTGATATGCTACTGCTCCCACTTTCTTCACAACTAGATATGGGTCAAAATATCTCTCGCTTAACCTGTAGTTAGCTCGATGTTCCACAGATTTCTGTGTATATGAATGAAGTTTCAGGAAAACACAATCGCCTTTCTCAGAAGACCTCTCTATTCTATTTTTTTCTACGTAAATCTTCATCCTGGCCATGGCCTGAGATAGGTTCTCCTTTCACTGTTGGTTTGATTTGTGTTGCCGTATCTCCCCCACTAGCCTCTTTATTTCTGTTTTCTGAATAAAAGGGTATAGATAGGGTCTCATTCTAAATGGCTCTGCTCCCTCATTTAAGGGGATGTGATGATCGTGTAATCTAGGAGGAGGCAGCTCTATTGGATCCTCTAATACTCTGAAAAATTTGGGTATGACTTTGGCCAAGTATATCCTTAGTTTGTTCCTCTTTAATTTGGTACAGTTGTCCCACTACCCCATAAGGTTCTTTGCCATACATTTTCTCCATCTCCCTTATCTCCATTAACTTGATAAGATTTCTAGAAACCTCACTCTTCAATTTAATTACTTCACCATTGCTCTTGAATTGGACATAACGATGTATGAAATCAAAGGTGATTAGACCAAACTGACTCATCCAATCTACCCCTAGTACCATGTCACTACCTGATAATTTAAGGGCCCTGAGTTCGAACTGAAATTCCCAGGTTTGCACCTTCCAAACCACTGGTTGTCCTAATGCTCTACTCTCCAATTTATCACCATTGGTCATTCTGACTGCCACTTTGTTATTTTCATGTATGACATATCGCAGTTCTTTGGCTAATTTCTCATCAACACAACTGTGGGTACTCCCACTGTCAATCAGTATGGTTATCTTCCTTCCTTTATGCTTTGAACTCCCAGCTAAGGCATTGATAGAGATCTCCATTAACTCTTCTCCTTCTGATTCAGATTCCCATTTCCCTTCGGTTCATTTTCCTCATCTTCATCCACCAATATAAACTTCAAGGACCTATTCTTACACACATGGCCTATAGTGTACTTCTAATCATACTTGTCACAAAGTCCCAAGTTCTTTTGGTTTGAAAGTCAGTAGGGGTGATGGTTTTGTAGTTGTTTGGCGGTTTACTGATTTTTGGCCATGGTTCTTTATCTTTAGTTCCTTCAAGAGGTTTGGAAGGGTAGGGGTTCCATTTGTTTGGCGAGAAACTCCTAGATTTTTGGAATTTGTTAATAGCTTGGATGGTCAAATCCTGCAGGCTAGCCACTTCAAATGCTTTGGCTAAGGTATTTGGTTTCATCATCTTAACCATGGATTTAATTTCCCCACTCAATCCACTACTAAACATAGATATATGGTAAGATTCTGGAACATGGGGCAATGCCATCATCACTTGGGCTTTCAATTCCTCAAACCTCTCTTGATACTCAGAGACAGTTCCCAATTGTTTGATCTCACTGAAGATCTTAACCACCTCCTCACCTGTGGTCTCCACAAATCTCTTACATAACTCATTAGAGAATACACCCCAATCTGCCCCTGGATGGCTGGCAATGAACCCATCAAACCATATGTCTGCCTTGCCTTTCAAATACATCTCAGCAATCCCTAATCTAAATTCATCAGGCACTTGGCGTATCTGAAAGTATTTCCTTGCTTTCCTAAGCCATTCCCTGGGTCCTTCTCCTCCAAAGTGGGGAAAATCAATCTTAGGAAGCTTGGTGTTTCCGCTATAATCCCCTCTAGTAATTGTACTAGCACCAGTGTTACTGGCACCTGGTGTAGACATCACTACTCCGGCCCTCCCATCAACCACAGATTCCTCCACCCTTTTGTTCTTCTATTCCATTTAAAGATCCAAAGATATTTGGACCAACATGGCTACTAGTTTTTCATACTTTTGATTCATTTCTAATACATTATTTTCGATTTTCTCCTGTCCACAACCCATTACCTAAAGTGTTTGATCTGTGGAAGCCAATTTGTTCTCCAACCTGCTGGTAACGGCCTTAAACGAAGTTCCCAAATCAGCCATCTCTAAATCCAATTTCTTCAAGTGCTCGTCCACAATTTTGGCTCTAGTATCCATGATTAGCAATTGCCTAGTAGTGTACGCCCGCTCTGATACCAATTTGTCACGGCTCGAACCTTCAACAATGGCAGCTCCTCACCGTAATATCGAAAATACACTGAACTCGGTTGAAATAGCTAAGACTATGTCACCAAACAAGAAAAAAAAAAGAATGGGGAGGGGTAAAAATGAGGAAAACGCTTAAGTATTGAGAGAGAGACGAAGAGGAATTAATCCACTGTCAATTGAAAATCACAAAACCCAACAACCCAGATTCTTGAACATGGGTGTTTATATACCTCCTGGCAAAGGCGTGTTTCACAGGAAAATAAGAAGAAAAAGAAAAGCGTAATGCAGCCTTTACAATTATTTAGAACCCAAAACGACACCGTTCTACTAAACTATACTACACCGTTTAGATTTTTCTGTTGGGACTTCGTCTTCTTCATTCAGCTTGGTTTTCCTCTTCTCTCTTGCTGACCTGTGCTTCTTTATTCCCCAGCCACCATCGCCTTTCACATAACATTCTTCTTTATCAAAGTTCCGAGATGACAGCAAATCTTAAACTCATGATTACGTAAAACGGCCTCACAAATAACTTTCAGGGAGTCGATGAACTTATTTATCTAATATTCTAGATTATATCTTCAACATCACTATTCTACATAGACATCAAAGGGCTACAAGATTCCTTACAACCATAAAAGATAAACATTGCTCAGCCAATATAAACTATAAAATTCACACTACTTCAACAAAAACTGTGCATTTATTTAGAAAGAATACAGTTCAACAAAAAAAGAGAGTACCTTTCAAGAAATTGGGTTGTGCGGCATAAATGATGGGCGCAGTCTGAAGTTTGGGATTCTTGAGTTGCTTAATTTGAATACCAGAAATTAAAGTTTGCTTCTTTAATTTGAAAAGGGATTTCGAAGATATAAACTGAGAAGGGCTCAGATTACTGCAACATTTTGGCGAGTGAAGAGACACAGAAAGGGTATTTGGGAATACACCTAAAATACCAGTGGAAGCCATGCTTATGGACACAATTTTATATATTTTCGGGTGTGTGAATACAGAATTTCAACAAATTTTTGGGCAAGAATTTTATGTAGAGTGAGTTTGAAGAAGATATAAAAAGCAAGATTTTGTGAAAAATGGGTGGTATGAAAAAGAGAGGAATTTAAATTTCCGAAAATTGTCAAAAATAGCCCTAAGATTAAATATATGTGCTTTCCTATTTGTTATATCTAACATTTTTCAAATTTTAATCATCTCAAGATCGAATTGAGAAATATTTTGAAAATTTATTATATTTCCTTTTTAATTTCTTGATTAGGGTTCATGCATGCTTTTGGAGAATATGCCTATTGAAAGCAACTAACGTTATTTGACTAGAGTTACAAGTACTTACAAACTTCGGACAAGTTTATTTGAGCCACATTTTTAGAGGATAATGCATTTTTGGGATAATGAATTTTTGGGATAATGAATTGATTAATAATGTGTAGTTAAAAAAATAAGGAAAAAATTTGAATTTACATGTAATATTATTTTATTAAAAAATACGTGATTGACAAATACGAAGAGAAAAATGTATTTTTGAAATTCTTGAAATTTTCTTTTGAAATATATAATTGCCTATGGAGCGGGGGATAAATTAATCAGTTGGACACTGGACAATCTGGCTTTGTCAAAGCAAGGGATGGGGGAAAGCACAAGATCTTGATTTCTTGACCTAGAATAAAATTAAGCTGGGCTTGACCATTCATATGCTATTTTTGTTGGGGAATACACCGATTCAAATGTGCATATTGTATTCACAAAACATAACTTATATGTTCACGAAATCGAAACAAGTTTTCGACTTACCGAAATGGAGTTTGAGAAACTAACCGATGATTATTGAATTTCACCATTTTCATTCTTGAATTAAAATATGTGATTCTTCATATCGAACCTTGCATAAACCATATAAATAAAATTAATCATTTTCTGAAATCAAATACGAAGAAATGAAAATCAGAAATAAGAAAAAAAATTAGATGCAAGTGATGCGATTGGCCGAGACGAGTATAACTCTTTCCTTAAAATGAATTTGCCCCACATCGGTGCTAATGGTTTTTCGGCAATCATCTCCCAAGATACAACGACCACGTCAAGCCATAGGAGCACTCCAAATGGCTTCGACCAACAAACTCGAACGAAATTCCCTCTCTACCATAACCATGATTTTGATGCAAAAGATAATCAGTTTTTCAAAGTGTTTTATGCATAGTAAAGTGTAAAATATGGAATGGAATGAAATTTCTGAATAATTAAATCCAAACATATGAGGTCAATATATAGACGTTGAAAAAGTTAGTCTCA
This sequence comes from Olea europaea var. sylvestris, assembly GCF_002742605.1. NCBI lineage: Eukaryota > Viridiplantae > Streptophyta > Magnoliopsida > Lamiales > Oleaceae > Olea > Olea europaea. The sequence goes on along the minus strand of NC_036258.1, from coordinate 8,885,075 downwards.
AAAGACACAATCTATGGAAGAGACACAACCATTGGAATTAGTTTCTATATTTAAAGAGACGCGTCTCTTGAAAAATGATAATGCCAAAAGTCGTAATCTTTCATATAGAAAGACACCTTTTCAGCCAAATAATTTCTAGAATATTCCGTAATATTCTACGCACTTTTTCAATAATTCACGTATTTAAGTGATTTAAATTTGGCTTAATTTTTCATTCACCAAATAACACAAAATTTCCAGCAAAATTTCAACAATTCCCCCACATGAATGAAAATTAATGCAAATATCATGCAGACACTAGTAGAGAGAGAGAGAGAGAGAGAGCGGAAAAACATTGTATTAGGGATGGTAGCTTCTGGCCTTGAACCTCCCTTAGTGAAATACCATCGGACTTACTCAGCTAATTGGTGAACGTGATGTCTTGAACCATTCAGCCTTTAGTGTAAGTCAAGACAACGATACTCACACAATATCTTCCCTAAACCGTTCATGGTTCTCATGATTTGGTTCATTTTGGCCTTTAACTCTTCTTGGTTCCGCGAGTATTTAGAGAATTTAAGCCTTGAATAATTCTCATTGAAGCGGCCCCACTTCACACTCACATAGGTGACCTCCTATTAAGAGTATTCTGCCCTACTTCACTTAATTTAATTAAGATATAGGAATCATTAAAAGATTATCTTAACTTCTTGTAACTCTGCAGAAAGCACTTTAATATCATAGGAATGAGTTAGGAAATTATTTTCCTTAGTGCTTCATGGAATCCTCATAACTTAATTGTCCATTTGAACCAAGATCTTGGGATCTCCAGTCAACAAGGTAGCGTTACCATTACAAAGACTCTCACGTAGTAGATTTCAATCCCATTCTTTTCGATATGTAGTATACTTAATCTCTTGGTAAATCTCTTAAAGGTACCACAAGTTTACACTACTGAGATCATTTGCTTAATGGTATTATGTCTATGACTTATATGTCTAAATCTACCATTACATGTGATTTAGTATCTTATCAAATGTTGCTAGCCAATGATCAATTTATTTGATAGATACAATTTGTCGTCACCAAGAAATCCTCTCATGAAGTTATATGCATTATTGGCTTTATCTAAAGCTTTATCAATTTCTAAATACGGTTGGAGGATTTCTATCAAACACTACACAAGTCAATCACTTTTACTAGTGGATTTCAGAATCATGACTCTTCAATATCATCATTGAAACATTACCATGCATTTGAACTTTATGAATATTTTTCATATATTCCAATTGTTCTTGCATGTCTAAACAAACGTCATAATCGACTTTACAACCCATTTCATCCACTTTAGACTTAACATATATTATCTTTATAATTAGTATAAGAGTTTTCTATCTTTCCATCTTCATAAATATCATTCTTGATTATAAGATAGAAGCAAACGTAACTGTTAAACTGAGTTACCCCTTAAAATCATCAATTAGGAATACATATGCAATCTAGTAATGTTATATCGACAAGTTTTAAACTTTCCATTTCAAGTTCACAAGCATTAAATTTAACCCCCCACATTCTTGAGTTATATTTGAACTTAGAATTCAACAACTCTTTTATAATTCTATTCATTTATTTCTTAGATAATATCCGTATCGAGTGTTTCGTGAAAATCTAAATACTTTCAAAGTAGTGGTCGTCAACTTGCATATAACTTACTTCAATCTAATTAATTTTGATCATCCAAATTAAATCAATGCTTTCAAAACATATACCAATTTAATTGGTTTCATGATTGAAGTCAATTTCAACAGTGAAGAGGGCTAAGCATCTTGATTCACAAGAATTGCAACTTCTTTTATCACATTGTGATATTTCACATGATAGTTTCATTTCATGTCAAATAATAAGATACATATTCACCATATTCAAATTTGAACGAACAAATCAACTATAGATTGAAAAGTTGTGTTCTCAAGAGACACAGCCCTACAAAAAAAACACCTCTTGAATTATTCTCTATGAAGAAACATACCTATTGAAAAATAATTATATCAAAAGTCATGATTTTTCATATAAAATGACGCACATTTTCATCTAAATTGATCCTAGAATCAATCAATTGAATTGACCAAAACCAAATGGTCAACCATACATGTGGTATAAACCTTGAACTAGTCAAATTAATTCGATAAACTATTTGAATAATGTTCAATACCAATTCATATATGTGCGCAAGACAGTTCAATATTATTTCGAACTATCTTTGAAAACATTATGCCTCCCTTCGGGAATCCTCATTTAAATGTTTGAGGTTTATTTATCCAAAGATTTCAACTATGTCTCAATTTGCATTCTCTTCAAAGAACAATTTTCCTTCTTAGAAGAATTACACAATCTTTGCATAATATGGTTCTTATCCTTTACACTATCTATGCTCTATAAAGTATTTTCATGTCTTAATATTTTCGCAACAATTTTCACTAGAACAAATCACAATTTATCATACTTTATGCAAATATAATTGGCATAAAAGTCATCTCACTTAATTCCATAGGATTAAATGAGACTATCAATATTAATCAAAGTTAGTATAATTTCAACAAAATATGAAAAATTAACCTACTAATTTATCATGTCATATTTCATATTCCAATAAAAGAATAATCATAAAAGTTCATATATTTTCACAATTAGTTGGCATCTATTCCAGTAACATTGGAGTTGTACCAATGACCAACATATATAGATCATATTTAAATAAATATACAT
>NC_036258.1:8871683-8881900 GCF_002742605.1 Olea europaea var. sylvestris | reverse complement strand
CAAAAAAAAAAAAAAAAAAAAAAGTCTTCTATCTAACCTTAATAATATTTTTATGTGTATTTAAGGCTCTTGGGAATGGTATGCATTATTATTATAATTATTGCAATAATTTTTTTTTTATAATAAAAATGCTGGGAAGTGAGGAACCATACCTTTACATAAATCTATATATAATCCGGATAAAATTCTTACCAAATTAAAACTTAAAGGATGATATTTCGTGTCACCTTTCTTCTTGTTTTTTAGCATAACTATTTTTGTCAACGAGCAGAGCAGCCTTTTATTTTATTATTAAATTATATGTACACTATATGCATACACAATATGGTATACATACATTGTATACTCATACTTATGTACATAAATACACATATAGATATATAGTACGTTATTCAAGAATTAATATTTTTTAACTAATATAATTAGTAATTCTATTTTTGATCGCGATCTTTAATGTATCAACTCTATTGCTTAATTTATCGAGATTTTTATTGGATCGACTCTATTGCATAAGATATTCTTAATTTTTGTACACGTCTCACGAGATAATGCAATTTCTCTGGCGGAGTTAATAGGCACATAAACTAGGCAAGAATCTCCTCTATTGATTTTCACTTGTAAGAAATTGAAACTTTGAATTTCATGAGAAAAACTAAAATCACAATTATTATTTATTTCTTTTGCTTTTTTTTTTAAAGAAGTTTATTATTAGATTAGCAATATTTTGTGTTGAAACTTACGAGTATATATAAAAATATGTGAATTAGAATAAGTCTCTAATAAATGCAATGATTGAGTGTAACTCTTCAAATGTAGCCACTGTTTGTCACCCATTATTTTCAAGGTTAAAAAAATTTGAATAGTATTTTTTGGAGAATGTGTGATTAAAAAGTAAGAAAATTTTATTAGTTTGCATGTAAAATATTTTATTCTGTATGTGTGGTGGAGAATGACGTTGTAACAAATAATTTAAAATTTTAAAAGGTAACAAATATGCTCGTAATAGTTGCATAATAAAGGTTTATGACATGTAGATATGTGGCATTTGGACCAACGGTTATGTCCTAATCTTAAATGATCCAATCTACGTTAAAATGAATTTCTACCCAAAAATGCAATAATGGAAAAAAGAGAAATTAAGTCTATAAATTGGACCATCTTAATCCATTTTATTCACTCTAAATGAATGTCAAATAATTAATTTCTAATTCTTTCTTTCTCCAAAGTCTGTCGAAATAGTTTTCAAATTATTTTCAAGTTTTAGTGTTCGATATCCTCCAAATTAGAAGAGTACGGTCAAGTTTCCTCTCATCCGACAAAATTACTATTGTGCTATACTAATTTTGGAATAAATGTTGTATCTTGAGAGATAAGCGTTCGTTTCATCCTATTAGCACCAATACATCGGATAAAAATTGTCTTAAGGAGATTTGCAATCGCATGTCGCACTTCATTTCATCTCCTATTTTTATAGTTTCTAATACTTAACTGAATTTGCATTTTGCTTATTTTCATGCAAGTATCTTAATTTTAGTAAATTGAAACCATATCTAAGAATTTACATGTCAATAGAATATAAATCATGCATCTATTCTGCAAAAGTTTGTAGTAGCGAATTTTGGGACATGAAATAATAGTTCATAAGAGTGAAGATTTTGTTTAAAAGATAATAAACAATGATCCAACTCAAATGAGGATTTGTTAAGGGATAAATTCTACATCGATTAAATACTAAAATATAGACCAACATATAAGAGTTTGGATTACTTCCTTTAATAAGGTTGACATTTTAATATAAAATCTCACATCTTAATGGGTTCAATATAGAAACTCCGAACTTAGGAATAAGTCAGGCATGTACCGTGTAGGCAAAAATGCTAATCTTCTCTTAAAAAGAGAGAGATAACATAATCATTTAATGGGATATCGAATGATATAATATAAAAATAACATTGAGTTGGGAAATGGATTGGCGTGATTTCTCCAGGCCAAGGAGCCTATAATATCGAACCATAAATTAAGCAAGACATCATAGAAAAGCCAAGTTCTTGACAAGAAAAACCTCGATCCAAATTATTTTCTTTAATTTCCTTTTCCTTCCCCCGCAATGAAATCTTACATTAAAATGGTGCCGTGATGGGAAAATTTTAAATATTCGGTACACAATTTTTTTGTGACAGTTTCATTCTCTCTATTTCTTTGCATGACATAACATTTTGCAAGAAACATTAAATGCTAGCTGTATAGCTGACGACATTTTTGTTGATTATCAAATGGATCACCATAAAACGTGGAATTCTGCTCATGTTGACCTTGGCTTGGTTCGGCTCGACTCCTTTAAACATATGTCTAGTGTCTACTCGATGTCGCATGTTTAATGCCCCTTATTACAATTTTCCTATGTTGTACATTACACAAAAAATATAGTCGAAAAATAATAAGTATGTATAATCATGATACACCACCTCCGTTTTTAAATGACGTGCAACTTACAAATTAATATTTGTAGATATTACGAAGTTAAGAACATAGATACGAGTAGCTAAAAATTAGATTTTTAGTATATGTTGATAAAATATATATTTGAAAATTTGTGAATTTCATTAAATGTGGAATTAAAAATTAATTAAAAGAAAAATAAATTTTAGAAAAATGGAACAAAACATGAACCATATAAGTTCACACACATCAACAATTTTCAACTTAATATTCATTCCTAGTAATCAAAGGGTACCAAAGTTACCAATTGTCGAGTAATTTATCCGTTGTTTCTCATTTTTGTGACATATTTTATGTATTATCTGAGTCTCATACTTCTACCAAAAATAAAAACGAAATACTGACTTAAAACTATAGCAAAAATTTCCATTCCGAAGTCATAAAATTGGATCATACCAGCTAGCTCAATGAAAAGATATCAAGGCAAACATTAAAACTAGTATATGGTAAAAGCTATGTATCTGTGTTTGTTTCACACAGCTTAATTATTTGAAAATCATTTTTTTTTCAAATTTATTTTGAATCACACTTTCTTCTAATAAAATACTTTTGCATATGAGCCTGTAATTTTTCTATAATTTTCAACAACACATTCTCAAATAAATTGTTTTTCACTTCAATTAATCCCTCTCAAGCAAACACTAAAAAGTATAACTAGTTTATTCAATCACGGAGACTTCACCGCAACTATAGAGAAATAATTGAATAGTGCTATATATCTAATGCCATTGTTGTTACAATATCAGTTTAGGTGATGCTATGTAATCAACTCAATTAAATAAAAAATTAAGTGACTCATTGTTTTACCTATCATTTTAATGTCACATTAGTACTACCTAATTCGGTATATTAATAAAAGCAGTGCTAAATAGCATTATCACAATAATTTATTTTATTTCATTCATCTTACTTTATTCTTTTATGAGAATGGTGGACTAGACACTTCAAAAATTAAGTGCTTGTTTGATAGAACTTTGATAAAATTTTATCAACCAACCACATTCTAACTTCAACTACACATTTTTTGGAACTCACAACTTCATCAATATTTTAACCACACTTTTTATCAAAATCCGTTAACTCTTATCAAAAATTTTGTCAAACCACCCCGGAGTTTTCGTAGGAGGGTATTGATCTTGAATAAGAAGTCTACAACGATAAATATTAACCCCTATAGAATACCAATATATCGAGCACCAATGATGTTACACGCGGTCAAAACATAGGATAATTGATAAATCAAAAAACTGATGAACCACACAATTCATAATTGAAAAATATCATACCGTTAACATCTTGTTCTAAATGTCCTTGACATCATACGAGTTAATTATATAATTTTCCATCGGTAATGCTACCGGTACATCGGGGGGTACCGAAGCGTGTACCTAATGAACACACGGCGACCCCCCATTGGAGGAAGCGCATGTGGGACAGGTGCTTCCTCCAACCGGGGGTCGCCGCATGTCCATTAGGTACACGCTTCGGTACCCCCGGATGTACCACAAGTTTAATTCATTTTCCATACATCTTTTGTTTGTGTATACTTCTGTTTGTATATTCATAAGAATTAACTCATGATTTTAAGATTTTTATTAAAATAATAATAATAATAATGATGATAATAATAATAATAATGAACCGAAGACAAGCAAAAATAGGTGAAACATTTATAATTACTAAGTAATTAGGTTTCAGTTCATTTAGATTACAAAACAAAGTACTGTTACATTGCTCGTCTCTAGTAATACAAACACAAGGGATGAAGTCCAGCCTCTCGATTCTATGAGAATTCTTTTACAAAAGGTGGAATCACGATGTACAGAAATTAGAGATTCGAAAATTAGTACCAAGAGCCGAGTATATCGAATTTGTTCTGACGGTTTGGACGAGGGCCTCTTCTTCTTTGTACTATTTCATCGCACTGCTCGTTTGGAAAATGCAAGTGACGACGGTCCATGACCAGCACTGCATAAATTGCGCATATTTCTCCTTACGGGTTTCTTGCCCTCTAATTTCATTCCTGGCTGTCGTACCTTCACTCCCCGTATCATCTGTTTCGAGCACACAAAAATCATCTATATTGAACAATGTATAATCTACAGAACAAAGCCTCTCCCTAATGAAAAAGAAGCGAAAATTTCTTACATATTTGCCACATTTTGTGTCTGAGTAGATCACTATAAAATCTCCTTCTTGAAGTCCATTCAATCTAACAAAATCTCCTAAGAAACAGCAACCTCGTAATTAAGACATTCACAACCATTACACGTTAGTAATTAAACGCAATTGATTAATTACCTGTGTTTTCAAGAAGGTACATTCTGCTTTTGTTGTTTGGCCAAAACCTAGGCGAAAATTACAAAATTGTAAAATTCTTAAGGAATAGAAAAATCAATTTACATTGTGTATGTTCGATTTGATATGATAGAAAATTATGCGCATAATTTACCTATAGCGCATATTCCAAACACGAGATGTTCCAATATCTTCCATGGCAATTGAAATTCCATCCCTTGATTCCAGCTCCGGGAGATGGTTTTCTGCTTCTTTCTGATAAATTACAAAAGTTCAACTTTTTAAGTAGTCCATTAATTACAATAGACAGAAGAATTACAAGTGTAACATATAGATTGCAATTATAAGAAAAAAACCAATAAAAAGTTAAAAGAGATTACTTTTGGCAACACAATCCTTCCCAGATTACCAACATCACTTTGCTTTAAAACTTTCTGCAGCAAAAATTTCAGGTTCTTTTCTGTCTTCCAGCTCTAGACACAAACAAGAAAAAAAAATCTTCTTGATAACAAAATTCACATTCCTTAATATATAATTGCAACTGATCCAAAACTCGTCCTAGTTAGTGTTCTAGTTGGACAAATAAATTTCAATGTATGGGAAAATGAGAAATTCAAGGCAAGAAAATCGACCTGCTGCTGCATCCGATTCGAAGAAGCTTGCCTCTCATAATTTTGCTGCTGCAACGAGGGACGATCAGCATTATGCCCTTGAGATGCATCAGAAGAAGTGATCATCCTACCAGTTGAAGGAGAAGAGGTATGGGGTGGAGACCAGTACACCCAATTAGCTGAGGGACTACCCTGACTGATATTTTCTCCGCCATCCACGGCATTTTGATCGACATTGGTTTGATTATGATGCTGATTTTGGTGGCTATGGTGGCGGTGATGGTGCGGGTAGAGCCGCTTTTGGCGGGCCATTCTCTTCTTCCTGGCTTCTTTAGTTGCAGAAGAACCCAATCTCACTAATCTTTCACCATTCGTGTCAAAAATCTGATACGGGTTTCTGTTATACACAGCTTGGTGCTGAGGAATTCCTTGTGGAATATAGCCATTTTCGAGGTAAGGATTGTACTGAGTCGATGAAATGGGGAATTGTGATGAAGGCCAGGATTGAGCATGTTCCATCATTTGAAAGTCCGGTGGATATGGATATGGAATTCCATTAATAACTTGATTCACGGGTGGATTAACAGGAACGGGAATGGGAACAGGTACCCCATTCGAATAAGAATCGCCACGATAGGCAGAGGAAGGCGGTGGTGGTGTAAGAGCAGGCGGTGCTGTGACCATGGCCGCGGAGGAGTCCTGAATATAAGGCAGTGGAGGAGGAGGTGGCACAGCCATCCACAGGGAGGGAGAAAAACGAGCATTGGGATCAGAAACAGAATTGGAATTAAAATTGAAGTTAGGGTTTGAATCACAATCAGGTTCTTGATATTGCTGGAAAGGTGATTGGGGGCCACCGCCACCGCCACCGTTAAGCCGTTTTTTCTGAAGCTGGTATTGCTCAACCCACTCCAGTATAAGTTTCAAAAGCTGTTTCTTCCCTTCCTTATTACTGCCCAAACGCTTCGAAGCACTTTCAATGGTGGAACGCTTCAGTTTTATATTCCTCATATCTTCTGCAGAAATATGATCTTTATTTTGCTTCAACCACTCGAAAAATATAATGGCAAGTTCACTATTTCCCTGTAGGAAACTGAACCCATCATTTTCTTCATCTTGATTCTGCTTCTTCTGAACATGTTGTGACCCTTCAAGAGGAGGCGCCACCACCTCCGCCGCGGCCTGCTGGTTTTCCAAATACTCCAGAGGGTTTTCACTTTGAAAAACAGAAGATGGGTCCCAAATTTCATTACTATCAATCAGATCCATGTACCCAAAATTCTCCATAACATTAATACAATCAACATCACCTGTGGCATCTTCGGGCGGTGGAGGGATCTCCATGGAGGCTGTTGAGGACAAAGCGTTGGGCTCTGGTTTCAACTGATCACAATTATACAGCTGGAATTTCCCTCTCCCATGAGTATCTTCGTCCGCATCGGACTTCAAAACCTCAAAAGAATCCGCCCTAGATGCGGACGAGGCGGAGGAAGACGACGTCGTGGAGGTGATGGTGACGGTTGTTTTCGGCGCATGAGTCGAGGACGAGGACGATGAAGATGACATGCACGGAAAATCCGGAAGAGGAGGAAAATCATTGTAGAAAATTGTTGCATCATTCAAATCAAGTAGATTTTCTTGCTCTCCGTCAAGCCATAGATCTCTCTCGCCAAGATGACGATCTATCTCCATAGCATCATAATCATTAGGGTTCATAACCGCCATCGTCTCCTCCAATCTCACTTCATTTCCACTTTGCAGATCTTGTTCAACTAGCAAACCTTTATTCTTGATCATGCTTCCTTCGCTGAAATTCAACATACAACAACAAATTCTTAGGGGGGTTTTGGTAAAAGTTATTTTCTTGGATACATATTCTAGAGAGAGAGAAAGAGAAGAGAAAGAAAAGATATGCTGTGTACGGATAAGAAAGAAGAGTGCTTTGTAACTGATTAAGGAAGCAAGTTTAAGGGCCTATTACATAGGATGCAACTTGCAAGTTACAAAACATAAAACATCTGGGATTTCTCTATACAAAATCACCAAATCTCAAAGAAAACGACCACTCCACATTAATCTATACCTACAACAAAGAAACACTATACAAGAACTATACATACATTGATCAACTCAAATTTTCCTAGTATTCTAGGAATTTACAGAAGATTTAGAAGAAAATGAACAAGAAGCCAAGAAACCCTAAATGACAAAGTTAAACTTCTGAAACCCAACCACCCCCATGAATGGTTCTGATGTGCTCTGGGGAGTTTCAGCCTCTTTCTTTAATGGCGTTTTTTGCAAGCAGATAAGTTCAAATCGTTTTTTTTTTTTTTTTTTTGGTTTTTTTTGTGGGTTTTTTCTTAACTAAGAGAGAGAAATAGACCTTAACTTTAAATTAGAGAAAGAAATATAGACAGAGAAAGTAAAAGTGGTTTATTTGAAGAGAGAGAGAGAGAGAGAGAGAGAAATACAGCCCAGAACAAAACCTTGTGCCGGTAGTTTCTCCATTTAACTCCGGATTCTACGCCAGTATCTGTATCCATACGTTTCAATCTCAATGGTGCAACCTAGCGGTGCCTCAGCCTTTTTCTATAAATTCAAAGCACCTCAATTCTCTCTCTGCTATATACATGTACATGTACACATATCAATCTATACATGCAGCTCATGTATATACATGATTGTATACGTATAGAGAGAGAAAGAGCGTAATTGGACCGTCTGAAGAGAGAGCTCCCTGCTTGGTTAACTGAGTTTGTCGCGATTCGTGGGAGAAGCGAAGCTCTTTGGTCTTTACTACGTGTCTCTCCAGTTCTGACGTAAACCAAACTCCATTAAGAATAAATTAATTTTCTCTCTGTAACTACCAATAACCATGCTCCTGTTTCAATTTTCTCGTCATTATCTCCAAAACACACTCGTATACATACATAATATCACACACATAAATATATGCATAATATAAACACACATGCATGTGTATTTATGTGAAAACTGGTGAATTTTCAATGCATGCAAAGTATTGGCTGCTGGGTTTAATGCTTTTTTGAACATATTTTCTTGCATAAGTTCGTGTGCTGTGTGGTTCACACGAAACTGGACTTGGTAGGGGGTTCATGTCAAATCAGATGATGCCATGTAATATGTTGACTGAACAGAAGTTCTAATATCCACGTGGCATTCCTTGTAATTATCTAATTATTACGTCAAATGTTTGGCTGGATTCGAGTTTTGTAGCTATCGCAACACAGAAAAATCTTGGAGGATGGATAAACATACAATTTCATGTTGCACCAAGTTATTTTTAGTAGTAATGAAAAATGTGTTTATCTCATCTGGTGTACATAGGTAGTAATTTAATAAATTTAGGGATAATTTTATGAATTTCAAGAGATCAATAATTTAATTTTTCGATCGAAAAATTAGAAGATCATATGAACTAGTCCTACACGGTCGAGCTGCTAAGTATATGCAAGTGGACACAAAAAATTTTAGTAAAGGGAGTACAATCAAACTCTTTACAAATTGAATACTTCGTTATTGATTTTTGAATAATTTGTGCTTATCCGAGAAATGCAAATTTACATTTAAAAAAGTTTCTTCGTTAATATTTTGCTCTTCGTTTTCATATGTTTGATTTCGAATAGTCGGTTCAGGTGATCAAAAGGAAAAACATGTAACCAATATTCGATAAAATAAATACAATTTATTAAATATAAGTTAAATTGAGTATAATTAGTTCAGATACATTCTATACACAAATAGGGTAGGAGAAAATGTAAATGTAGGTTCTAATTAATTAAAAATTTGTAGCAAATGTGCTAATTTGTAGAAAAATTATAAATAAATTTTAAAAAATTAGAAGGGTCAAGGTTTTGATAAAAAGTATGAGGGAAAGAGTAAGTGAAAAATATTAAATTTATTGTGATTTTGCCCCTATTTGAAGGTGGCTAAAATCAGATTTTTAGTAAATTTTGATAAAAGTTAAAAAGTTAAGGATTCCGTTAAATATGTTATTAAAATTAATTATTAATTTTGATTTAAATTAAAACTTAGATTTTAATCGATACCAAACATGATTTATTCAATATATATATATATATATATATATATATATAAAACAAAAGTTGTCGGGGTCACGTGACCCCCTTGGGTCCACCTTGAGTATATGTTTGAAAATATATTCTGCCATGATGATGATGACGACGACGACAATAATAATAATAATAAATGATATGAATTCAAGTGGAATCCATTAATCAATTATAAAAGAAGGGAAAATTACCTAAAACCAAGAGTTTAAGATTTGATTATAAAAAATAAGGTGATTAACAAATTTTTACAAGAATCAGGCGTTAAAAACTAAAAAAAAAAAAATCTCTCTCTATTTGTAAAGGAGAAAAGGGAATGGAACCATAGTGGAACAATTTCTCCATCTATTTTCAAAGCAGAAAGCGGAATAGAACAAGAGAAGAATGAAATTCGACGACTCCCTTCTAGATTGGCACTCCCTTCAAACCGATCGGTATGATGATCGTCACCTATTAAGTATTCCCTCCATCACCAAGCTGCTACAGTTGCAATCCCCAATTTTTTTCTCCAACACCGAAATTTGATGTTAGATTCACCAGATTCTCAACCCACCCTCAACAAAGTTATTATTTCCTTCTCCGATTCCACGTTAGTCTGAATCCACTACAACAAAATTGTTATTTCGCAACAAGATATTTTGCGACATACAAAAAGCTATTGCAATAAGCAATTTAACGCGACACATTTTTAAAATTTGTAGCAAATATTGTGAGGGAA
>NC_036258.1:8836193-8868319 GCF_002742605.1 Olea europaea var. sylvestris | reverse complement strand
TTCTTATAAATATAAAAACACAAGTATACAAAAAAAAAAGATGTATGGAAAATGAATTAAACTTGTGGTACATCCGGGGGTACCGAAGCGTGTACCTAATGAACACACGGCGACCCCCCATTGGAGGAAGCGCATGTGGGACAGGTGCTTCCTCCAACCGGGGGTCGCCGCATGTCCATTAGGTACACGCTTCGGTACCCCCGGATGTACCACAAGTTTAATTCATTTTCCATACATCTTTTGTTTGTGTATACTTCTGTTTGTATATTCATAAGAATTAACTCATGATTTTAAGATTTTTATTAAAATAATAATAATAATAATGATGATAATAATAATAATAATGAACCGAAGACAAGCAAAAATAGGTGAAACATTTATAATTACTAAGTAATTAGGTTTCAATTCATTTAGATTACAAAACAAAGTACTGTTACATTGCTCGTCTCTAGTAATACAAACACAAGGGATGAAGTCCAGCCTCTCGATTCTATGAGAATTCTTTTACAAAAGGTGGAATCACGATGTACAGAAATTAGAGATTCGAAAATTAGTACCAAGAGCCGAGTATATCGAATTTGTTCTGACGGTTTGGACGAGGGCCTCTTCTTCTTTGTACTATTTCATCGCACTGCTCGTTTGGAAAATGCAAGTGACGACGGTCCATGACCAGCACTGCATAAATTGCGCATATTTCTCCTTACGGGTTTCTTGCCCTCTAATTTCATTCCTGGCTGTCGTACCTTCACTCCCCGTATCATCTGTTTCGAGCACACAAAAATCATCTATATTGAACAATGTATAATCTACAGAACAAAGCCTCTCCCTAATGAAAAAGAAGCGAAAATTTCTTACATATTTGCCACATTTTGTGTCTGAGTAGATCACTATAAAATCTCCTTCTTGAAGTCCATTCAATCTAACAAAATCTCCTAAGAAACAGCAACCTCGTAATTAAGACATTCACAACCATTACACGTTAGTAATTAAACGCAATTGATTAATTACCTGTGTTTTCAAGAAGGTACATTCTGCTTTTGTTGTTTGGCCAAAACCTAGGCGAAAATTACAAAATTGTAAAATTCTTAAGGAATAGAAAAATCTATTTACGTTGTGTATGTTCGATTTGATATGATAGAAAATTATGAGCATAATTTACCTATAGCGCATATTCCAAACACGAGATGTTCCAATATCTTCCATGGCAATTGAAATTCCATCCCTTGATTCCAGCTCCGGGAGATGGTTTTCTGCTTCTTTCTGATAAATTACAAAAGTTCAACTTTTTAAGTAGTCCATTAATTACAATAGACAGAAGAATTACAAGTGTAACATATAGATTGCAATTATAAGAAAAAAACCAATAAAAAGTTAAAAGAGATTACTTTTGGCAACACAATCCTTCCCAGATTACCAACATCACTTTGCTTTAAAACTTTCTGCAGCAAAAATTTCAGGTTCTTTTCTGTCTTCCAGCTCTAGACACAAACAAGAAAAAAAAATCTTCTTGATAACAAAATTCACATTCCTTAATATATAATTGCAACTGATCCAAAACTCGTCCTAGTTAGTGTTCTAGTTGGACAAATAAATTTCAATGTATGGGAAAATGAGAAATTCAAGGCAAGAAAATCGACCTGCTGCTGCATCCGATTCGAAGAAGCTTGCCTCTCATAATTTTGCTGCTGCAACGAGGGACGATCAGCATTATGCCCTTGAGATGCATCAGAAGAAGTGATCATCCTACCAGTTGAAGGAGAAGAGGTATGGGGTGGAGACCAGTACACCCAATTAGCTGAGGGACTACCCTGACTGATATTTTCTCCGCCATCCACGGCATTTTGATCGACATTGGTTTGATTATGATGCTGATTTTGGTGGCTATGGTGGCGGTGATGGTGCGGGTAGAGCCGCTTTTGGCGGGCCATTCTCTTCTTCCTGGCTTCTTTAGTTGCAGAAGAACCCAATCTCACTAATCTTTCACCATTCGTGTCAAAAATCTGATACGGGTTTCTGTTATACACAGCTTGGTGCTGAGGAATTCCTTGTGGAATATAGCCATTTTCGAGGTAAGGATTGTACTGAGTCGATGAAATGGGGAATTGTGATGAAGGCCAGGATTGAGCATGTTCCATCATTTGATAGTCAGGTGGATATGGATATGGAATTCCATTAATAACTTGATTCACGGGTGGATTAACAGGAACGGGAATGGGAACAGGTACCCCATTCGAATAAGAATCGCCACGATAGGCAGAGGAAGGCGGTGGTGGTGTAAGAGCAGGCGGTGCTGTGACCATGGCCGCGGAGGAGTCCTGAATATAAGGCAGTGGAGGAGGAGGTGGCACAGCCATCCACAGGGAGGGAGAAAAACGAGCATTGGGATCAGAAACAGAATTGGAATTAAAATTGAAGTTAGGGTTTGAATCACAATCAGGTTCTTGATATTGCTGGAAAGGTGATTGGGGGCCACCGCCACCGCCACCGTTAAGCCGTTTTTTCTGAAGCTGGTATTGCTCAACCCACTCCAGTATAAGTTTCAAAAGCTGTTTCTTCCCTTCCTTATTACTGCCCAAACGCTTCGAAGCACTTTCAATGGTGGAACGCTTCAGTTTTATATTCCTCATATCTTCTGCAGAAATATGATCTTTATTTTGCTTCAACCACTCGAAAAATATAATGGCAAGTTCACTATTTCCCTGTAGGAAACTGAACCCATCATTTTCTTCATCTTGATTCTGCTTCTTCTGAAAATGTTGTGACCCTTCAAGAGGCGGCGCCACCACCTCCGCCGCGGCCTGCTGGTTTTCCAAATACTCCAGAGGGTTTTCACTTTGAAAAACAGAAGATGGGTCCCAAATTTCATTACTATCAATCAGATCCATGTACCCAAAATTCTCCATAACATTAATACAATCAACATCACCTGTGGCATCTTCGGGCGGTGGAGGGATCTCCATGGAGGCTGTTGAGGACAAAGCGTTGGGCTCTGGTTTCAACTGATCACAATTATACAGCTGGAATTTCCCTCTCCCATGAGTATCTTCGTCCGCATCGGACTTCAAAACCTCAAAAGAATCCGCCCTAGATGCGGACGAGGCGGAGGAAGACGACGTCGTGGAGGTGATGGTGACGGTTGTTTTCGGCGCATGAGTCGAGGACGAGGACGATGAAGATGACATGCACGGAAAATCCGGAAGAGGAGGAAAATCATTGTAGAAAATTGTTGCATCATTCAAATCAAGTAGATTTTCTTGCTCTCCGTCAAGCCATAGATCTCTCTCGCCAAGATGACGATCTATCTCCATAGCATCATAATCATTAGGGTTCATAACCGCCATCGTCTCCTCCAATCTCACTTCATTTCCACTTTGCAGATCTTGTTCAACTAGCAAACCTTTATTCTTGATCATGCTTCCTTCGCTGAAATTCAACATACAACAACAAATTCTTAGGGGGGTTTTGGTAAAAGTTATTTTCTTGGATACATATTCTAGAGAGAGAGAAAGAGAAGAGAAAGAAAAGATATGCTGTGTACGGATAAGAAAGAAGAGTGCTTTGTAACTGATTAAGGAAGCAAGTTTAAGGGCCTATTACATAGGATGCAACTTGCAAGTTACAAAACATAAAACATCTGGGATTTCTCTATACAAAATCACCAAATCTCAAAGAAAACGACCACTCCACATTAATCTATACCTACAACAAAGAAACACTATACAAGAACTATACATACATTGTTCAACTCAAATTTTCCTAGTATTCTAGGAATTTACAGAAGATTTAGAAGAAAATGAACAAGAAGCCAAGAAACCCTAAATGACAAAGTTAAACTTCTGAAACCCAACCACCCCCATGAATGGTTCTGATGTGCTCTGGGGAGTTTCAGCCTCTTTCTTTAATGGCGTTTTTTGCAAGCAGAAAAGTTCAAATCTTTTTTTTTTTTTTTTTTTTGGTTTTTTTTGTGGGTTTTTTCTTAACTAAGAGAGAGAAATAGACCTTAACTTTAAATTAGAGAAAGAAATATAGAGAGAGAAAGTAAAAGTGGTTTATTTGAAGAGAGAGAGAGAAATACAGCCCAGAACAAAACCTTGTGCCGGTAGTTTCTCCATTTAACTCCGGATTCTACGCCAGTATCTGTATCCATACGTTTCAATCTCAATGGTGCAACCTAGCGGTGCCTCAGCCTTTTTCTATAAATTCAAAGCACCTCAATTCTCTCTCTGCTATATACATGTACATGTACACATATCGATCTATACATGCAGCTCATGTATATACATGAATGTATACGTATAGAGAGAGAACGAGCGTAATTGGACCGCCTGAAGAGAGAGCTCCCTGCTTGGTTAACTGAGTTTGTCGCGATTCGTGGGAGAAGCGAAGCTCTTTGGTCTTTACTACGTGTCTCTCCAGTTCTGACGTAAACCAAACTCCATTAAGAATAAATTAATTTTCTCTCTGTAACTACCAATAACCATGCTCCTGTTTCAATTTTCTCGTCATTATCTCCAAAACACACTCGTATACATACATAATATCACACACATAAATATATGCATAATATAAACACACATGCATGTGTATTTATGTGAAAACTGGTGAATTTTCAATGCATGCAAAGTATTGGCTGCTGGCTTTAATGCTTTTTTGAACATATTTTCTTGCATAAGTTCGTGTGCTGTGTGGTTCACACGAAACTGGACTTGGTAGGGGGTTCATGTCAAATCAGATGATGCCATGTAATATGTTGACTGAACAGAAGTTCTAATATCCACGTGGCATTCCTTGTAATTATCTAATTATTACGTCAAATGTTTGGCTGGATTCGAGTTTTGTAGCTATCGCAACACAGAAAAATCTTGGAGGATGGATAAACATACAATTTCATGTTGCACCAAGTTATTTTTAGTATTAATGAAAAATGTGTTTATCTCATCTGGTGTACATAGGTAGTAATTTAATAAATTTAGGGATAATTTTATGAATTTCAAGAGATCAATAATTTAATTTTTCGATCGAAAATTAGAAGATCATATGAACTAGTCCTACACGGTCGAGCTGCTAAGTATATGCAAGTGGACGCAAAAAATTTTAGTAAAGGGAGTACAATCAAACTCTTTACAAATCGAATACTTTGTTATTGATTTTTGAATAATTTGTGCTTATACGAGAAATGCAGATTTACATTTAAAAAAGTTTCTTCATTAATATTTTGCTCTTCGTTTTCATATGTTTGATTTCGAATAGTCGGTTCAGGTGATCGAAAGGAAAAACATGTAACCAATATTCGATAAAATAAATACAATTTATTAAATATAAGTTAAATTGAGTATAATTAGTTCAGATACATTCTATACACAAATAGGGTAGGAGAAAATGCAAATTTAGGTTCTAATTAATTGAAAATTTGTAGTAAAATTTTAAAAAATTAGAAGGGTTAAGGTTTTGGTAGAAAGTATGAGGGAAAGAGTAAGTGAAAAATATTAAATTTATTGTGATTTTGCCCTTATTTGAAGGTGGCTAAAATCAAATTTTTAGTAAATTTTGATAAAAGTTAAAAAGTTAAGGATTCCGTTAAATATGTTATTAAAATTAATTATTAATTTTGATTTAAATTAAAACTTAGATTTTAATCGATACCAAACATGATTTATTCAATATATATATAAAACAAAAGTTGGCGGGGTCACGTGACCCCCTTGGGTCCACCCAGAGTATATGTTTGAAAATATATTCTACCATGATGATGACGAAGACGAAAACAATAATAATAAATGATATGAATTCAAGTGGACTCCATTAATCAATTATAAAAGAAGGGAAAATTACCTAAAACCAAGAGTTTAAGATTTGATTATAAAAAATAAGGTGATTAACAAATTTTTACAAGAATCAGGCGTTAAAAACTAAAAAAAAAAAAATCTCTCTCTATTTGTAAAGGAGAAAAGGGAATGGAACCATAGTGGAACAATTTCTCCATCTATTTTCAAAGCAGAAAGCGGAATAGAACAAGAGAAGAATGAAATTCGACGACTCCCTTCTAGATTGCCACTCCCTCCAAACCGATCGGTATGATGATCGTCACCTATTAAGTATTCCCTCCATCACCAAGCCGCTAAAGTTGCAATCCCCAATTTTTTTCTCCAACACCGAAATTTGATGTTAGATTCACCAGATTCTCAACCCACCCTCAACAAAGTTATTATTTCCTTCTCCGATTCCACGTTAGTCTGAATCCACTACAACAAAATTGTTATTTCGCAACAAGATATTTTGCCACGTGACCCCCTTGGGTCCACCTTGAGTATATGTTTGAAAATATATTCTGCCATGATGATGATGACGACGACGACAATAATAATAATAATAAATGATATGAATTCAAGTGGAATCCATTAATCAATTATAAAAGAAGGGAAAATTACCTAAAACCAAGAGTTTAAGATTTAATTATAAAGAATAAGGTGATTAAGAAATTTTTACAAGAATCAGGCGTTAAAAACAAAAAAAAAAAAAAACAAAAAAAACAAAAATTCTCTCTCTATTTGTAACGGAGAAAAGGGAATGGAACCATAGTGGAACAATTTCTCCATCTATTTTCAAAGCAGAAAGCGGAATAGAACAAACGAAGAATGAAATTCGACGACTCCCTTCTAGATTGGCACTCCCTTCAAACCGATCGGTATGATGATCGTCACCTATTAAGTATTCCCTCCATCACCAAGCTGCTACAGTTGCAATCCCCAATTTTTTTCTCCAACACCGAAATTTGATGTTAGATTCACCAGATTCTCAACCCACCCTCAACAAAGTTATTATTTCCTTCTCCGATTCCACGTTAGTCTGAATCCACTACAACAAAATTGTTATTTCGCAACAAGATATTTTGCGACATACAAAAAGCTATTGCAATAAGCAATTTAACGCGACACATTTTTAAAATTTGTAGCAAATATTGTGAGGGAAAAAAAAAAAAATATATATATATATATATATATATATATTTGAGAAAAAAGCATCCATGAACTCCTTACTAATGGTTTCTTCTATCTGGTACTTAATGTTGATGAAAGCCGGTAAGAAGTGCATCTTGCTTGGAAAGACCCTTTCTTCAGACTTCAGAAAGGGCTATTAGATGGGTGATTCTCCCTTTCCATTGAAGTAGGGAAAGCGAATAAAGATTGTCACAAAATGATATTTGATGTCTGATTATTCTTTTGACATGTTCTTTTCTTTCAGGAGCCTCCATTCAATATTTGTGGGTGCTTTTGTTCAAACTGATTTAATCTTTAGATGACATTTTACGGACATTGCGAACCACATGGCCTTTGCTTGAATATGCTTGACTTGTGATCACACCTGTAGAACATTGATCTAAAGCTTTTCATAGTGTCATTTTCTTGAACTTCTTCTCTGTTTATATTTAAGTACATTTACTGTTTGTTTCCTCAATAAAATAGCCATATATGTGTTGGAAAAAAAAACTGAGTTATGGGCTGACTTTGGCACGAGTTTTGAGTGGGACCCGGTTGTTCAATTTGGAAGATGAAAGTTGATTTGTGTTCTCCTCCGTGAGTACATCGAAATCATATACTTACTTGCCAAAGATGATGCTCGGGTAAATGAGAAATTGAGGCTCAAAGTGTGCCACTCAAAAGGGAGTTTATGTGGGAAAAATGAATTTGTCCCACGTAAGAAAAAGATGAGAAACTCCAAAGGTCATTGCCATTAATGTTAGCCTAGCTTATAAATAGTGGCTCGTTTTCCTCATTTCAATACACCAAAACAAAAGCTTTCAAGTTTAAAATACACAAGAAATTCATTTGCATAGAGTTCTGTCTTTCTGCATTTCCGTCTTGGTGGTGGTGTAGTTCAGGTACTAGTTCAGTTCGTCGGAGTGGTTTCTACGGTGCTCGGAAGCTACTGATTTTATCGTTGTATCCTGGAAAATGGACGCTCGTTTTAAACCTCAAGCACGGACGGTGAGGGGACGGATCTGTTTTAAGGAAACTGTGTATAACACAAGCCTCAGTTTGAACTTTCATTTCCTGCAATTTCAATTATTCGTTCTGTTATTTATTGCAGTAAATTCAATAGTTGACTTGTTGTTCATTCTGTTATTATCTAATTAGTTATACGACTGTAACTTGCTGTTATATATCATCTTACCGGACAAAAGGTATATACGGTATTGAAATCGAGAATACCGGATTCCTCATTTTTCATAAACTTACCGAATTTCAGAAAAGTTCGGTCGACCGAACTAGTGAAACTTAAGATTTCCCCTACAAGTTTAAAACAGATTTTCAGAAAGGAAAAATTGGTTTCCTATATTGATTATTTCTGAACTGATTAGTTCCTTATATTTGTTATATTGTGAAAACTAATTTGTTGTTTGGTTCTTTCAGAAGACGAAATGGCAACCGGTTCCACCAACATGAATTCCAACATGGATGTGTCCCAAGCTGTAGGTATCCAAACTCAGGCTGTGGGTTCTACTATGGGTGCAGGGCCTAGTTTGGCTATAGGTACAGCTATGGCTGCAGGGCCTAACTCTATTATGACTCAGACTGTAGCTCAAGTACCAAGTCGTGTTGTGAGCCAACATGTGGCTAATGTTCCGGTTAATGTACCGATTAACCATGGGAAAAAGTCGGAGAAATTCAATGGCTTGAATTTCAAGAGGTGGCAGCAGAAAATGCTGTTCTATCTGACCACCTTGAATCTTGCGAGATTCTTAACTGAAAGTACTCCAAAACTCCAAGAGGGTGAGGTGGATATTCAAGCAATCAGTGTTGTTGATGCTTGGAACCACTCGGACTTCTTATGCCAGAATTACGTCATGAACAGTTTGGCAGATTCGCTATACAACGTGTATAGCACCATGAAAACTGTTAAGGAGTTGTGGGAGTCTTTGGACCGGAAATATAAGACTGAGGATGCCGGGGCTAAGAAATTTATCGTCGGCCGATTCTTGGACTATAAGATGGTGGACTCCAAAACTGTAATCAGTCAAGTGTAAGAACTCCAAGTGATTATTCACGAAATTCATGTCGAAGGGAGGATTCTGAGTGAAACTTTCCAAGTGGTTGCAATCATTGAAAAATTGCCTCCCGCATGGAAATATTTCAAGAATTATCTGAAACACAAGCGAAAGGAAATGAACATCGAAGAACTGATTGTTAAACTTCGAATTGAAGAAGACAACAAGAGTTTTGAAAAAAAGTGGTTCAATCCTGATGTAGCTAAGGCCAATATTGTTGAACATGGTCAAGGTAGTAAGAACTACAAAACCAAAGCGGGGCCATCCAGTGGAAAAGAGATCAAGCTGGGACCAAAAGGGGCATTCCTAAGAAGAAATTTCAAGAGAAGTACTTCAACTGTGACAAAGTAGGTCACAAATTTTCGGAGTGCAGATTGCCAAAGAAGAAGAAAGAAGTAAATGTGGTTGATTACATGGCATATGATGTGTCGGAGATGAGTCTCGCAACAATCATTTCTGAAGTGAACATGGTGGGTTCTAACCCAAAAGAATGGTGGATTGACATCGGAGTTACGAGACATGTGTGCTCTAATAAAGAGTTATTTACTGCTTTTGAAATAGTTGAGAATGGAGAGAAGTTGTTTATGGGAAATTCAGCAACTTCTGAAATCAAGGGTCAAGGAAAAGTGGTTCTGAAGATGACTTCGGGAAAAGAGTTTACTCTCAAAAACGTGTTGTATGTGCCGAAAATCCGCAAGAACCTTGTGTCCAGGTCTCTTTTGAATAAGCATGGTTTTCGCATTGTGTTTGAGTCAGACAAGGTCATCTTGTCAAAAAGTGGAATGTTTGTCGGAAAAGGTTGTGTTTCCAATGGAATGTTTAAACTCAATGTAATGGTTGTTAAACCAAAAATGAATAATAAAGTGAATGCTTCTATTTACTTGTTTGAGTCTTTCAATGTGTGGCATGGTAGACTAGGACACGTTAACTATGATACTTTACGTAGGCTAGTTAACTTGAAATGCATACTAGCATTCCATGTTGATTCCAAATATAAATGTGAGACTTGTGTTGAAGCAAAATTGACTAGGTCGTCCTTTAAGTCAATTGAACGAAATACGGAATCACTTGATTTAATTCATAGTGATAGATGTGATTTAAATTTTGTACAAACAAGAGGTGGCAACAAGTATTTCATTACTTTTGTCGACGATAGCACGAAATACTGCTAAGTGTATTTACTAAAAAGCAAGGATGAAGCGATAGAGAAACTTTTTCTCTATAAGAATGAAGTTGAAAATCAACTTAACAAGAAAATTAAGGTGCTAAGACGCGATCGAAGAGGTGGTGAGTATGAAGAATCGTTTGCTGAATTCTGTGCACAATACGGAATCATATATGAAACCACCGCACCGTATTCACCGCAACAAAATGGTGTTACTGAAAGAAAAATCGCACCTTAAAGAAGATGTGAATGCGATGCTAGTAAGTTCTGGATTACCTAAGAACATGTGGGGGGATGCTGTGTTATCAGCAAATTACCTTTTGAATAAGGTGCCCCGAAAGAAAATGGAGAAGACCCCTTATGAGTTATGAAAAGGACGAACGCCTTCCTGTAAATACTTACGAGTGTGGGGGTGTCTTGCTAAAGTGGCTGTCCCAACACCAAAGATGGTGAAGATAGGCCCGAAAACTGTAGACTGCATATTCATTGGATATGCACATAACAGTAGTGCTTATCGATTTCTCGTGTATGAATCTAAAATCCAAGATATACACAGAAACATGATAATGGAGTCGAGAAACGCGTCGTTCTTTGAACATGTGTTTCCATGCAGGTCCGAAGAAGAGACAAGTTCTTCTAAATGGACGTATGAGATTATGACTGAACATAGTCAGGACCAAGAATCAGAAGAGGAGGTTGAGGTTGAACCTAGACGTAACAAAAGGGAAAGGACAGAAAAATCTTATGGTCCGGATTTTTTGACCTATATGCTAGAAAGTGAACCTCAAAACTATCAAGAGGCTGTGAACTCCTCGGAAGGACCTCAATGGAAAGAGGCCATTAAAAGTGAAATAGTTTCTATCATGCAAAATCATACATGGGAGCTAGTGGATCTTTCACCAAGAAGTAAACTACTAGGCTACAAGTGGATTTTCAAACAAAAAATGAAAGCAGATAGAACTATTGAAAAGTATAAGGCCAGGTTGGTAATAAAAGGTTACCGATAACTGGAAGGCCTTGATTACTTTGATATATATTCTCCAGTAACAAGAATAACATCCATTAGAATGATACCTGCGATTGCTGCTTTACGAAATCTTGAAGTACATCAAATGGATGTTAAGACTGTCTTCTTGAACGGAGATTTAGATGAAGAAATCTATATGGAACAACCCGAAGGGTTTTCGTCTCCAGGGCAGGAAAAGAAGGTGTGTAAATTGGTGAAGTCATTGTATGGTTTGAAACAAGCATCAAAACAATGGTATGAGAAATTTGACAGTGTCATGATGGAGAGTGGATTTAAGATCAACAAGTGTGATAAATGTGTTTATGTTAAAGACTCTGAAAATGGTTATGTCATTTTATGTCTTTACGTTGATGACATGCTTATTGTTGGTAGCAACGATATGGTGATCAAATCCACTAAAACCATGTTAAATTCGAGATTTAACATGAAAGACATGGGTCTAGCTGATGTTATACTTGGAATCAAAATTTCAAGAACATCAGATGGTCTTGTTCTAAGCCAGTCACATTATGTGGACAAAATCCTAGGAAAGTTCAGTAAGGATGATACTGAAATGGCTAGAACCCCGATAGATACGAGTCAACATCTATCTAAGAACAAAGGTGAAAGTGTGTCTCAAGTAGAATACTCGAGAATATTGGAAATCTGATGTACTTGATGAGTTGTACAGGACTAGACATAGCCTACACAGTGAGCAAACTGAGTAGATACACGAGTAATCCATGAGCTGGTCACTGGAAAGGAATAGTAAGAGTACTAATGTACTTGAGATATACTCGTAATTTTGGACTGCACTATAGCAGATATCCAGCGGTCATTGAAGGATATAGTGATGCTAATTATATATTCGACATAAAAGACTCAAAGTCCACGAGTGGATTTGTGTTTACATTGGCAGATGCAGCTATATCACGGAAATCTTCTAAACAAACAGTGATAGCCAGATCCACTATGAAATCTGAGTTTATAGCTCTAGATAAAAGTGGTGAAGAGGCTGAGTGGCTACGCAACTTCTTAGAGGATATTCCAAGCCTGTGCCAACAATTTGCATATATTGTGATAGTCAATCGGCAATTGGAAGGGCACAGAGCAACATGTATAATGGTAAGTCTAGACATAAACGTCGTAGATATAATACCATTAGGCAACTACTCTTAACTAGAGTTATCACTATTGATTATGTAAAGTCATAGGATAACATTGCGGATCCACTAACCAAAGGGTAAATAGAGAGTTAGTTGAGAAATCATCGAGAGGAATGGGACTTAAGCCCTTGAATGGATAAGTTAATACAAAGGAAAACCCAACCTAGTTGACTAGAGATCCCAAGATCTAGGTTCAAAGGGACAACCTAATTGTAAAGACTTGATAGAATCACTGTAGGGGATATTACCTTCTGTCCATTCCTGTGATGCGACAGTGATGCGCGTAAAGATGGAGGATAAGCAATAGGCTTTTAATGATTCTTATGCATCGAAAATCAAGCCAAGTAATGCGGGTTACTTGTAATAAGAAATTACCTATGTGAGAGAGAAGTGGGGCCGCTTCTAAGGGAATTGTGTGAGGCGCAATTCTTGTGAACTCTCACAGAACCAGGCATATGTTCATGGCCAAACCGAACATAATAATGAGAACTGAAATGTGTTAGGAAGAATCCTGTGTGAAGTGTATCATCATTTACATAAACGGCAGAACAGTTCAAGGACATCGCGTCTACTGGTCAGCCAGTGAAGTAAATATGCTTTCACAAGGGATGGTTCAAAGGGTAACACCTACCTATCCTATGCAGGTTTCAACTGTTGAACTATATCATCAAGTCGTCATGTGTCACATTCATGTGTCATATTCATAAGTCGTCATGTGTCACATGCATGAGTCGCTCCCAATTTTCATTCATGTGGGGGATTGTTGGGGAAAAAAACTGAGTTATGGGCCAATTTTGGCACGAGTTTTGAGTGAGACCCGGTTGTTCAATTTGGAAGATGAAAGTTGATTTGTGTTCTCCTTCGTGGGTACATCGAAATCATATACTTACTTACCAAAGATGATACTCGGGTGAATGAGAAATTGAGGCTCAAAGTGTGTCACTCAAAAGGGAGTTTATGTGGGAAAAATGAATTTATCTCACATAGGAAAAAGATGAGAAACTCCAAAGGTCATTGCCATTAATGGTAGCCTAGCCTATAAATAGTGGCTCATTTTCCCCATTTCAATACACCAAAGCAAAAACTTTCAAGTTTAGAATACACAAGAAATTCATTTGCATACAGTTCTGTCTTTTCTGCATTTCCGTCTTGGTGGTGGTGTAGTTCAGGTACTAGTTCAGTTCGTCGGAGTGGTTTCTGCGGTGCTCGGAAGCTATTGGTTTTACCATTGTATCCTAGAAAATGGACGCTCGTTTTAAACCTCAAGCACGGACGGTGAGGGGGCGAATTTGTTTTAAGGAAACTGTGTGTAACACAGGCCTCGGTTTGAAATTTCATTTCCTGCAATTTTAATTATTCGTTCTGTTATTTATTGCAGTAAATTCAATAGTTGATTTGTTGTTCATTCTGTTATTATTCAATTAGTTGTATGATTGTAACTTGCTGTTATATATCATCTTACTGGACAAAAGGCATATACGGTATTGAAATCGAGAATACCGGATTCCTCATTTTTCATAAACTTACCAGATTTCAGAAAAGTTCAGTCAACCGAACTGGTGAAACTTGAGATTTTCCCTGCAATATGTTCTCAACTTAACATTATCTCCATAAACATATATTAGCTTATTATAACCAAATTACTCTTAATAAGAAACTACAGGTTAATACTTCTTTACTTTAATCTTTAAGTTGTACCATGACTTGACCAATTGGTCGTGAGTGAACAAATCTTAGTAATCAGCTGTCTACATAAAGTTCATTAATCTATGCTTGTACTTGTAGGCTTCCTTGAGCCAAGCCATATAATTTATTTAATCTTGTCAAAATGTTAGTGATCTATGCATGCTGTTTCTGTGTGCCTTCTCTTACGTATTGTAAGGACAGGATCACATGATATTAAAATTCAGGACAAGAAAACCTCAATCGAACAGAAATAAATTGCAGAAAATTAAAAGAACACAAAGGAATTATTTCGGTCTAAGCTCCGGAGGTTCAGTGACCACATCTAACGCCTACATCTCCCGTTGAGCATCCAAAGATTTGGATTGTGCTCGGTTGCACTAAACAGCCAAAAATGGCCATAGATTTAGAGAACGTTCAGAGAGATGAAAAATGAGACTTATCTCTCAAGTACAGCAACAGATCTACAGAGATTCACTCAGATCTCAGTCCACAAAACCTTCGAACAACACCAGATGATACAACAGAGAAATCACTCAGATTTCTTCACCATTCACACAGAATACAACAATCGAAGGAAGATCTTACTGCACTTAGTGTAAAATCGAAGATTTTACACAAGAATCACTCAAAGAAACACAGAAACACTCAGATCGCCATTTTTTCTCTCTGAAAGAAACCCTAGAGTCGAGAGTGAAATGAAAGGTTCTTGCAACGTTCCAGAAGGCTCCAGCCTTTTAACTCAAGTTAGATGAAATGGTTTAATCCAACGTCCAAGAGTAGTCCACGTGTTGGCCATCTAGTAAAGTATCAAAACTAAGTAAGTCATGTTTTAATAAAACACGGTTTCACCAAAAAATCAAATTATGGAAGCATTAAATAGGCGAACAGAGTTCGACTCCAACAATCTTCACCTTGCTACCAGAATTTGAGCCATTAGTGCAGCCAGGAGCATAATCTTACATCTTTTTCATTTGCTCCAAGTACCTGTATAAGAATCACAAAGAATCAACAGATAAAAGTTTTAAGTAGTTTAAGAATTTGTTTACAGGAATTATTTTTGTACCCATATCAGATGGATTAAAATGAGTGGAGACTTTTTCAATCTTAATTTCACCTTTCGAGACTATCTCTCTTATAAAATGATATTTAACATCAATATGTTTTGATCTGTCATGGAACATGGGATTTTTACTTAAGTGAATAGTACTTTGGTTATCAGAAAACAGTATAATGTGATTATCATTAAAACCCATTTCAGTCAATAAACCATTTAACCATATTCCTTCTTTAACACCATCAGTTGCAGCTATATATTCTGTCTCAGTAGAGGACAAAGCCACAACTTTTTGAAGTTGAGATTTCCAACTGATAGCAGTACCACACAATGTATAAAAGTAAGATGAGGTTGATTTTATGTTATCTCTATTTCCAGCAAAATCAGAATTAGTATACCCTTTTAAACTTATTTCATTTTTATATGATTTAAACATTAAGCCTAAACTTAATGATCCCTTAAGATATCTCAATAACCATTTTAAGGCATACCAATGTTCTTCACCAGGATTACTCATAAACCTACTTAAAATGCTAATACTAAATGTAAGATCAGGTCTAGTGCATATCATCAAATACATTACAGAGCCAATTACATTAGCATATGGAATTTTTGACATTCTGGCATATTCATCTTCAGATTTAGGACAAAATTCAGAAGATAATCTAAAATGACTAGCAAGAGGCAGTGTTAGGGGCTTACAATCATGCATGTTGAATTTTTTCAAGATTTTAGACACATAGTCACATTGATTTAAAAATAACATATTTTTATCCTTGTTTATCCAAATCTGCATGCCCAATATTCTTTTAGCAGGACCAAGGTCTTTCATATCAAACTCAGAACTTAACTTTGATTTAATAGAATCAATTTTTGATTTATCAGAATTAGCCAACAACATATCATCCACATACAGGATCAGATATAATGAGATTTCAACTCCACTACCTTTGCAGTACAAGCAAGTATCATATTGGCTTCTTTTAAATCCAAGTTTCAAGACAAAAGTGTCAAATCTTTTGTACCATTGTCTAGGTGCCTGCTTTAGGCCATACAAGGACTTCTTTAACAAACAAACAGTGTTTTCAAGATCACCTTTTTCAAAACCAATTGGTTGTTTCATGTATATTATTTCATCTAATTCTCCATATAGGAAAGCAGTTTTAACATCTAGTTGATCAAGTTCCTATTTAAATTGTGTAACAAGAGCAAGTAAACATCTGCTAGTAACATACTTAGCAACAGGAGAAAAAAATTCAGTATAGTCCACACCTTCTTTTTATGTGAAACCCTTTGCTACAAGTCTAGCTTTATATCTTATGTTTTTATCATCACCTTCTCCAGATTTTATTTTATAAATCCACTTGCAATCAATTAATTTTTGTCCTTTGGGCTTATCAACTAGAATCCATGTCTTATTTTTAAGGAGTGAAGACATTTCATCTTCCATGGCCATTCTCCAATTTTTTCTTTCTTTACATTCCATGGCTTCTTCAAAACTGTTTGGCTCATTTTCAGTTAGGTCTTGGTAGGTAAATAATGAAACAAAGGTGTCACTATCAAACCTAGTGGAGGGTCTGATTTGCCTTCTCTCCCTATCTCTTGTGAGTTGATACTCATCAAGGGGAAGAGTTGCAGAATCAGTCTCTTCAACATGTTCAGTTTCATCTTCAGTTTCAGGTAAAATAACATGTTCTTCATTTTCATTTCCTTCTGCAGTAATATTTTGGTTACTGCAGGAAGGCTCCACTCAATTTGAACATCTTTTTCAGTTAAGTTATTTTCTTTTCCTTCAAGACATGGCATCAAGGATTCATTAAAGACTACATCCTTTCTAATTATTACTCTATAACCTTTTTCAGATTTAACCCATAATCTGTATCCTTTAACATATTCATCATAACCCAAGAAAACACACTTTAATGATCTTAGTTCTAGTTTACCAACATTTTGATGAGCATAGGCAGCACAACCAAATATTTTCAGATAAGAGTAATTTACAGGACTATTAGACCACATATTTTCAGGAATAGCAAAGTTTATGCACTAGTAGGACTTCTATTAATCAGATAAGCTGCAATTTTAACTGCTTCACCCCAAAACATTTTAGGCAGTCTATAGCTTAATAGCATGCATCTAACTTTGTTTAACACAGTTCTATTCATTCTTTCAGCCATTCCATTTTGTTGTGGTGTGCGTGGAACAGTTTTATGTCTCATGATGCCATATTCCTTACAAAAATTATCAAATTCAGAATTGCAAAATTCCAAGCCATTATCAATTCTTAAATATTTTATTTTAAGATCAATCTGATTTTCAACTTGAATTTTCCAATTCTTAAAAGCAAGAAATGTCTCATCTTTAGACTTTAGTAGATGAATCCAAATTTTTCTTGAGAAATCATCAACTATAAGTAAAAAAATATCAGTTAAAGTAGAGACAGAGGCAGGACCCCACAGATCAGCATGCAAGTACTCAAGTCTTTGTTTGGACTTATGAATTCCACTTTGAAAAGGAAGTTTGGCTTGCTTTCCCAAAATACAGTGTTCACAGGAGTCAAAATCACCAAGATTATGTTTTCCAAAAACACCTTTTGAATGCAAAATTTTTAAACCCTTTTTACCAATATGGCCAAGCCTTTCATGCCATAGTTTTGCCAAAGTAAATTTTTCAGATACAACAGAAGCAGTTAAACCAAGCAAAGGTTTTGCCTTCAGACAGTAAAGGCCATGTCTCTTAGGGGCTAAAGTGACCAAGTCATTTCCCCTAAGAATTTTTATATGTCCTTGATCCATAATTATGTTAAACTCCATGTCATCTAACATTCCTAAGGACACTAAGTTTCTTTTCAGATCTGGGACATGTCTTGTGTTTTCTAGAAACAAAACATTATCATTTTCTAGTAATAATTTGACAGTCCCAATTCCACACACTTTACATGCAAAGTTGTTTCCCATTATAACATGTCCCCCTTTGGTTCTTTCTAAATTTATAAAATAGTTTTTGTTGGGGCACATATGAAAAGAACATCCTAAG
Organism: Olea europaea var. sylvestris; assembly: GCF_002742605.1. NCBI lineage: Eukaryota > Viridiplantae > Streptophyta > Magnoliopsida > Lamiales > Oleaceae > Olea > Olea europaea. Next base: position 8,850,160 of record NC_036258.1, on the reverse strand, counting down.
TCAAGTATCCATTCATTACTTATGCATTTTTCAGCACTTACTAACACAAAACCATTTTTTGTTTTAGTTTTATTATGGGCCAGTGCATTACTTCCATCAATGCCCTTTTCTTTTGAATCATTTTTCTTTTTTAAAACAATCTTTTGCAAAATGACCAAGCTTACCACAATAATAACATTTTTTACCTTTTGCATTATTTTTGGTTTCACTTTTGTCAACCCATCTTCTATTAGTTTTTGAAAACTTAAAATTGTGTAGGTTTTTCAAAAGATTTTCCTTTAATTAAGAAACCAGTTCCAGTATGACTGTTACTTGACTCAGCTTTAATTTCTAAAGCTTTATTCCTAAAAGCATTGGTTATATCATCAACAGTGAGTTCTTCCCTACCATATTCAAGGGCAACTTTAATGTCCTTATACTTGTCACTTATGGAGTTTAACAGAACTACAGCAAATTGATCTTTTGAAAGTTTTTCATCACAATTGGCCAAGTCTTGGGTAAGTTTTGTGAACCTACTAAGGTTCTCTTCTATGTCAACTGCAGGATCCATTTTAAAGGAGAAAAATTGTTTGAGAAGAAAAACATTTGTTTGGAGTGGTTTTGGTCTCATACTTAGCCTTAAGTTTGGCCCAAAGATCAGAGGCAGTAGTAGTTTCACCTACCTCTCTGATCACATTATCAGACAAATACAGAAATATGGTACTCCAAGCAATTTCCTCAAGTTTAGATTTCTTATTAGGTGCTAAACCCTCAGCCATGAATCATCTAATGCCTTAGCACATTTCATTTGCATGAAAATGGCTTTCATTTTCTAACTCCACATATCAAAATCAATTTTGCCATCAAATTGACTAACTTCAAATTTAGCAGTAGTCATAGTGCAAACAAATTTTCATACAAGATTAATTTGGACTCATAGTAGTTTATCCAAGAAGTCAAGAAAAGTTAATTTGTATCAAGTTTGAAATACAGTAGAACACACAGTAGTACAAAGTTTCACAATTCTCGCAATATTGGAAGAAAACAGGTAAGATCAATTAACAGACAACAATCACAGAGACTGAATTCAAGGTTTCACAGTTCTCTCCAACAAGATTCTTCAAGTGCACACCCGTATTTAATTTATCTCAGATTCCAGGGGCCTCGCAAGAGCCACTGGACAAAGACTAGTCTCAAGAGGGTTTCAACGATGCACCAAAAAATCAAGGGAAATTTAGGAAACTCAAGTTTCTGAAAATTAATTTACAGAAAATTAAAAAAGGTCTCACCAAGCGAGTTGAATAACTCGTATTGTTCTCAATCTGCCTTTTGGCAGTTCCAAAGATTCAAGACCGTTGCAGGTCCACCAATTTTCTAAGATCCAAGTATCTTGTTCCTTTGGCCATGGCTCTGACACCACTATAAGGACAGGATCACACGATATTAAAATTCAGGACAAGAAAACCTCAATCGAACAGAAATAAATTGAAGAAAATTAAAAGAACACAAAGGAATTATTTCGGCCTAAGCTCCGGAGGTTCGGTGACCACATCTAACGCCTACATCTCCCGTTGAGCATCCAAAGATTTGGATTGTACTCGGTTGCACTAAACAGCCAAAAATGGCAATAGATTTAGAGAACGTTCAGAGAGATGAAAAATGAGACTTATCTCTCAAGTACAGCAACAGATCTACAGAGATTCACTCAGATCTCAGTCCACAAAACCTTCGAACAACACCAGATGATACAACAGAGAAATCACTCAGATTTCTTCACCATTCACACAGAATACAACAATCGAAGGAAGATCTTACTGCACTTAGTGTAAAATCGGAGATTTTACACAAGAATCACTCAAAGAAACACAGAAACACTCAGATCGCCATTTTTTCTCTCTGAAAGAAACCCTAGAGTCGAGAGTGAAATGAAAGGGTCTTGCAACGTTCCAGAAGGCTCCAGCCTTTTAACTCAAGTTAGATGAAATGGTTTAATCCAACGTCCAAGAGTAGTCCACGTGTTGGCCATCCAGTAAAGTATCAAAACTAAGTAAGTCATGTTTTAATAAAACACGGTTTCACCAAAAAATCAAATTATGGAAGCATTAAATAGGCGAACAGGGTTCGACTCCAACACGTACAATGACTATTATAGTACCTTAATCAGGCTGAATTATCAACAATGCAAACTATCACTGTAAATGTTCCTTGTTGCAAGTGAAAACGCTAGTTTGCTAAACAATGTTGCCCAAGTTTTTTGGTGTTAATACTTTTGTTTTTCTGATGCAAACCATGTGGGAGGATAACAATACTAAAGCAAAGTGGGTTCTAGTAAATCAGTATTACTTCCTTGGAGATTTGCTCGAGGCTGTTGGTCATCCTCGTGGCCTAGAAAGCGGTAAGGTGAATTACGTTTATCCTTTTTGGATATGCTTTGCATCAAGCGAAATGATGTATAAAAGTAGCAATCTACTATGTTTTGTATTTTTTTCTAAAAATATTTTGGGATAATCAAGTCTATACATAATACTTTGGTCTTTTATCTATTTGGTTAACGATAATAGGATTTTTTTTAAAATTTACATTTAAAAGTTGCACGAATGATTAGGCAACAATTGTACGTCGTTGAAGCGAAAAACTCTTTGTATTGCGGAATAAATTCAGCTACAATACAACGTACGTGTCACATATATGTTTGTCCAGTGCCATAAAATAATTTGTGTAAATCTTTTTATATTGTAAAAAGAATATGCGACATATATAAATAATCACAAATCAAATTACGCAACAATTTACGTCATTACACAAACGATGACGTGACACACTTTGTGTTGCGAAATAAATTTAACTACAAACACAACTTGTTACAAAATAAATTGTACTACAAATGTTGAATGTTTTAAAATGACTTATTCAACATATACACTACACCAAAAATGGTCTATTGCAATACATAAAAGGCAACATTCGGTAGTTAAGTGTTGCTAAAAGAGTCTATTGCAACATTTCAATAAGTGAATGTTGCAATTAGTCAATGATATTGAGTTTTGGCAACATTTTTAAAATAAATGTTGCCATGATACTTTTTGCAACATTTTTGGAAAGTTGAGAAAAGTTTTATTTTTTACAACGTTTAAAAAACGTTGCGAAAGCTCTACCTTTTGCAACGTTTAAAAAATGTTGCGAAAAGGTATCTTTTGAACGTTACAAAAGGTAGAGCTTTCGCAATGTTTTTTAAACGTTGCAAAAGGTAGACTTTTCGCAACATTTTTTAAAGCAAAAGACAACTTTCGCAACGTTTTTTAAACGTTGCAAAAAATAAAACTTTTCACAACTTTCCAAAAACGTTGCAAAAGATACATTAGTTTCCTTTTTTTTTTTTTTTGTTTGGTTTAGCCCATTTATTTTTGTGAGCAGCCCATGTCCAAATAAAATTGACCCAACTCCATTTTTTGGCCCAAACAAAATTGTAATTTGAATACCCATTTATAAACCAAAACTCTCAAGCCCAAGCCCGTAATTGAAATCCATTATCCCTAAAATTCCCAAATTGAAATCCATTCAATTTTATCTCTCGCTCGACTTCTCCTTCTTTGCCTTCCAGCTCCGGTTGATGACTTCCAGAATCCAGACTTGAACTCTTCCAATCTTCCAAAGTTCCAGTTCCAGTCTTCGAGTTCCTCGCTTGGTTAGTTGGCTACTTAGCTTCGCAGTTTGCTGGAGCGATGGAGGTACAGAGCCTCGAGGCTCGAGTCCCACTGGCCACTATCTCAGACTCCCAGTGAGTTCAAACATCGAGCGGCCTCCTTCTGTCAAGTGGTTACTGGCTGGGGCCTGGGCATTTTCGTCATCGAACCAATGAGTTTGAGTTTTCTTCCCTAGTGAGTTCAACTCTTTTAGTCTTTTACTATTTACATTTAGGCATTTACTTATTATAATTTTGATGGCTTGATTTTAATTGATAAATGGTCTTTTTTATTCTACGAGGGCTGTGGGGTGTACTATAATTGAATTTCAGAGAAGTTGTTGGAAAGAGTTGGCTGTTGGGAAAGGAAAGGGATTAAGGGAATGGAATGGCTTATGAGGGTTGAGTGTTACTGTGTTAAAGTTCTTTTAAGAGGGTTTATAGCAAATTGAAATGGGAGAGTATTACTACGTAATTAATGGCTGAGTTAATTATAAGTATTTATTTGATTCTCCTCTGTTTTGCTGTGAACTTGTAGATTCAATGATGATCAGAGAAATTGATTTATGTTAGCAGTCTTACTGAAAATTATTGAAACTGCTTAAGCTCAATTGTATGTGGAAAATGAATTACAATTTTATCTTCTTCGTCTATTGAATTGCAGATTCTATTGTATATTAGTTCAATGCCTTGCAAAATTGGAGCTAACAGAAATCTATCAAGTTACAGGATGTAAAATTAGTGTTAAAAATGGTAACTATGTAATCCAAAATATTTTTTAATGAATCAGATATTTGGAGACTTGGCTTCCAATTTTTACTTTCTTTATTGTGCTTCACTGCTTTAAAAACAGAGATCTAAAGAGGAACAGCCATATTTTTCATCCACATTTTTGTTGGATTTTTCTAGGCTTTTTTACTTCTTGTGACTATGAGAATTTTACTTCTTGTGGCAACAATGAAAGGCTGGTATTTGCAGCAATTTGATGTGAACAAATGCCTTTTTACATGGAGATTTATATGAGAAAGTTTATACGGAACTGCCACAGGCTATTCTACAAGTGATCAGCCAAAAGTTTGTATTCGATAATGGTACTCAAAGTTGTCTTCTTTTATCTTTAGCAAGGATTTCAGTAGTCTAAGAATATATTTTGTTCACAAGAAGTACAAAAGATTCTTTTATAGCTATATGAGTGTATGTTGATGATGTTATAGTGGCTGGTAACAATATGGAAATCATTCATTCTTTTAAAAACTCATTTGATGACAAATTCAAAATCAAAGACTTGGGTGCTCTCAAAATATTTTCTTAGCCTTGCTATTGCTGTGTGGAACTAGCGTCGTGGTTGATTAGGTTTTATTTCCCCTTTTCCTTGGGTGTTGACAACCAAACAAACAATTTTTATACTTGTCTGCCACATGTGACATGACCAATATTCTTACAAAATATCTGAATATTCTGTTTCATTTTGATTCATAATTGTCAGGTCTTTTGGGATGATAAAACGATTTCATAAGGCCACAAAAAGACATTTGGTGAGGCAGCAATAGCTGTTCTGATGCAATTTTCTGTTTCCAAACAAGAAAAGTTCCACTTACTCATCTTTGTGCTTCACCAGATCATGTTTGAAGATGACAGCTCGGAGTTATTAAATTTGTCAAAAGAGGAATGGGAATTTTGCAACAATTAATGTAACTTGTAAGTGAATTTCCCGCCCACCAATAGGTTTCCAAATATTGATTATGCCTCTAGTTTTACGTGTACTTACCTTGCGGTCTTACTGAAAAATATTACTATCAGGGAAGAACAAAATGACTTTAGCTTAATTAAAACAAGACATCATTTCATTACTCTGTACATCAAGCCCAGAAGTTGTTTGCTATGTTGTCGTCTTACAAAAGAGAACGTGTTATTGTCTTATTGACCTTGGTCTGCTTATTTTGGCAGGTATTAGACATAAGATTCAATGTGGAGTCTAAGACTATATTTTGTTCACAAGAAGTACAAAAGATTCTTTTATAGCTATATTAGTGTATGTTGATGATGTTATAGTGGCTGGTAACAAAATGGAAATCATTCATTCTTTTAAAAACTCATTTGATGACAAATTCAAAATCAAAGACTTGGGTGCTCTCAAAATATTTTCTTGGAATAGAGGTGTGAGATCTGAAAGGGAAATTCGTAGTGCAAGTATGCAAAGGAATACTTCTTCTAGTGGCAGAGTTAGAGAACTTGAAATACTTCTTCTAGTGCAAGTATGCAAAGGAATACTATGGCATTAGCCAATTCAATTCAAATCTGGAGGTTGACCTTCACACTTTGCACATTCACTGATATTTTTAACTTCTGCTCTTCCATCTCTCTCAAAACAAGCAGCAGCTTTCCTCAATATGCATATCTGACTTGTATTTTCCAATTCAGCCGTTCTGAATTTTCTTTTCTTGATTCTGAAAAAAGAAAAGGGAGATGTTAGTCAAAATTTAGATATAATCTAGAGACTAGAATCATGAATGAAATGAACTATATATAAAGTGGTGTAATCAAACAATTATACATTCATGAACGCAGCAATTGCTTCTAGAGTTTGTCATTTAATTACAGAATATTTATATATCACTGCCGTCCTATCCAGTTGGAACAGTACTCTGAATGAAAATATTCATATTTTGGTGTTTCCTTAAAAGAAAACAAATAATCATCTGTAATCATGAATAATAATTATCTTATACATGCTCAAAGATCGTTTAAAAGCAAAGAAGGTATTAATTGAAGGGAAAAAAAAGATAAAAATAAATATGCACTGAATATCTTGGCTGACTCAGGGACAATTAGGGAAGTACCTGTCAAGTTCCATTATATCAAAATGTCACAATTTCTTAAGATCCAGGAGAACTCTTATCAAACCCTTCTATCTATAGAAGACTTATTGGGAGATTACTTTATTTAACTATCACAAGATCTAATTTGGCTTACTCGGTGCAATTGTTTAGTCAGTACATGCGAAGTCCTAGAATACCCTGTTTAAATGATGCTCAAAAGTGTTCAAATACATAAATAAGGGCACCAGGTCAAGGATGCTATTTCCTTCACATAAGACCTGCAATTTAGGGCTTACAATGACTCGAATTGGAGGGGTGTGTTTGGTCACACGAAGGTCAGTAATAGGATACTATGTTTTTATTGGTACCTTTTTGGTATCTTGAAAATCAAAGAAACAAAACACTATTTCTAGATCATTAATAGAAGCTGAACATAAATTTGGTTTTGTTCTCTTTTGTTCTCATTCATTTGTGAGACGATGCATCTTATCTTATATTTTATAATTAAGAGATACAGAAACACGTATGTTTTAGTCTAAATTTGCTTCTCCCGCACACTAAATAAAAGTAAAAAGATCACACATAAAATTTGCATAATTAACACACATTGTTTAAAAAAATTTTGAATTAGGAGACATGTTTCAACTTATAGAAAACACACATTGGGGATTTCTTGATGAACTTATAAATCTTGTTCGAGACATGTTGCTAGATAATAATACACTTCCAAACTCATTTTACGAGATGAAAAAACTTGTCAATACATTTGATATTGGCTACGAAAAGATACATGCTTGCCTAAATGATTGTTGTCTATATAGAAAAGAGCTTGAGCATGCTGAATTATGTCCAAAATATGGTTGCTCGAGATGGAAAATTAACAAACGGACAAAAAAAATTCAGAAAAATATCTCAGCGAAGGTCTTGCGTTATTTTCCTATAATACCAAAACTGAAGAGGATGTTTGGAATATATGAATTGTCAGCACAACTTCGATGGTACTCAAATAATAAAAGTTCAGACGGTAAGATTAGGCATCCAGTTGATTCATTGAGTTGGGAAATGATTAATCGAAGGTGGCCAGATTTTGCATCCGATCCTCGAAATATTATATTAGGTCTTGCTACTGATGGATTTAATCCTTTCAAAGATCTTAGCTCTAAATACAGTTGTTGGCCAGTAATCTTAACTATATATAACTTGCCTCCCTCAATTTGCATGTCAAACGAAAGTTTGATGTTGAGTTTATTGATCCCGAGACCAAAACAGCAAGGTAATGACATAGATCTTTATTTGGCACCACTTGTAGACGACTTAATGTTGTTATGGAATGATGGGTTGATATGTATGATGCTGTTACAAAGTCTACATTTAATTTAAAAGCTCTTTTGATGTGGACAATACATGATTTTCCTGCATTTGGAAATATATCTGGGTGCCCGTCAAAAGAAAAATTGCATGCCCTATTTGTCGTGAGAGTACATGTTCATTATGGTTGAAGCATGGTAGGAAGTTTGCATACATGGGAAATAGAAATTTTCTCGCGTTTGATCATCCGTTTCGCATGAAAAAGAGCTGGTTTGATGGACATATTGAACATGGTATTATGCCACAGATAAAAAATTGTGAAGAAGATTTTATTGAAGTTGATAAAATTACAAACGACTGGGGAAAAAGTGGGAAACGGAAGAGGAAGAAGAATACAACTCAATCTAATATAACGTGGAAGAAGAGGTCAATATTTTTCAATCTACCATATTGGAAGTTAATTGTTGTGATATTTCCTTCATTTTTATTCAATACTTATAATTGTGTGTAGTTTTTATAACTCCATTGGCGTTTGATTTGCAGACTTTACTTGTACGTCATAATTTGGATGTGATGCATGTGGAGAAGAATATTTGTGAAAGCATCATCAGTACACTTCTGGATGTCAAAGAAAAATCTAAAGATGGCATTAACTCTCGTAAGGACATGGAAGAAATGAATATTAGGCATGATTTACATCCTCAGAGTAGAGGAAATAAATTCTATCTACCAGTTGCTCCTCAAACCTCATCAAAAGCAAAAAAGCAATTTTTTTACAAAAGTCTTGCTAACTTGAGATTACCCAATGGTTATGGATCTAATATTGGAAATTGCATATCAGTGGAAGAATGTAAGATAGTTGGGTTGAAATCTCATAATTGTCATATGTTAATGCAACAATTATTATCAGTTGCGTTGAGAGGGTTTCTACCTAAAGGACCAAGGAATTCTATTTTTAAATTGAGTTCATTTTTCAACGAAATATGTTAAGGAATTGTAGATAGAAATAAGGTTGAACAATTAGAGGAGGACATTTCTGAAACTTTATGCATATTGGAAAGGTACTTCCCGCCTTCCTTTTTTGATATAATGGTTCATTTAACAATTCATCTTGGGAAAGAAGTTCGACTATGTGGACCAGTACAATATCGTTGGATGTATCCATTTGAGAGATATATGAAAGTGTTGAAAGAGTATGTTATGAATCGTACACGGCCTGAAGGGTGCATAGCTGAATGATATATTGTTGAAGAAAATGCGAAGTTTTGTAGCAAATACGTAACACAAGCATCTAAAATAGGTTCTAAGCCTGTACACAATGAAGAATACGAGACTAATTTCCTAGTTGCAGGGCGTACAATTTCTAAAGGAAAGACAATTATACTATCCAATGAGATGTTGAAAGTTGCTCATCGCTACGTGTTACTGAATAGTACAGAAGTTCAACCATACATAGAGTACGTTTATTAAATATAGAGTTCAATAATTTTAAATAGTTAACCATAATTTTTGATATATTTTATTCACCTTAGGATGCATATGGATGAATTGAAGAGTTTTTACAAACGACTGGAAAGAAATGAGGCTTTATTGAACAATAAGCACATTAATGCTTTTGCTGCCTGATTGGATGATAAGGTTGGAATACACATCAACAAATAAATGTCTCAAAGTTGTGCTATTTATTCTTTTATTTCTAACATTTTTAACATAATAACAGATTCAAATTCAGCTATTGATGAACAAAGTTTCGAACAATTTGAAGTGGCTTGCACGTGGTCCTAGATATCAATCCATGTCATATTCTAGTTTTGTTATAAATGGTCTTCGATTTCACACTAAAGATGCAGAAAAATCTCGTCAAAATAGTGGCGTTTTAGTTGAAGCAACGACCATATGTAGATCTAGTACAAAAGATAATGCATAAATAGTTGGGCAAGTTCTTTATTATGGAGTTTTGCATGACGTTATAGTGCTTGACTATAATACGTTTCATGTTCCAATATTCAAGTGTAATTGGGCAAATATTGTGAACGGAATAAAAAAGGAAGATGGATTCACTTTGGTTAATCTTCACGAAGGACAGAGACAATTTGAAAATGATTCGTTCATTTTGGCAACACATGTGAAACAAGTATTTTATTCTAGGGAAAATGAAACATCTAGTTGGTATGTGGCTTTGCAAACGCCACAGAGAGACTTTGATGCATCACATTTGGAAGAAAATACTAATTATGAGGTAACTATTCCACTAGATATATCACAGCCAATTATAGACAAACATGATGAAGATGACAATTATGCAAGGATAGATGTTGAAGGCGTACTGTGTGATACGTAAAGTAGTTTGGTAACTCCCTTTTTTGTAGACAACATACTTTTTACATAATGATCAATTTTTCTAGAATATTTTGACAAGTGATTTATCTATCAATTCATATTGCGATGAAATGTTGAATAACATCTATTTGTTTTGATGTTGTAGGTTTTTATTCTAGCTCTAGAGAATCTTTTCAATCCGAAATACATGTAAGTATATTTGCATGTAAAGCTTAACCCTTATTTTAATTATTGTTGTTTTATACTCCGTTCTTTTTTCAATAGGAGAAAAGTTCCAAGCTTAGCAACATGCGAACTAATCAGAAGCTTCTCCATACTATGGGTAGAAAGGGTTATCCACGTGTGACTTATGAAATGGTATTTCTTACGAACATATCATGTCTTTTTACTTAAATTGTCCAATTTCAATATATTTGATTACTACATTTGTACTGTAGAAGAAAAAGAATCCACTTTTAAAAGGGTTAAGAACAGAAGTATGGAAATATGGACATCTCAGAAAAGATGGAAAACCAATTAATGAAGCAGTTGCCGAAACATTGGTATGTCTATTATACCAATGTTCAATTAAGCATAATTTGATTTATTAGTTGCATTACTTGCTAGTATTTGATTTGAGTTCCAGATGTGCAGAAAAAGATTGAAGATTGTGCCACATCAATTTCTGATACGTCTGCCGAAGATTCTATCCTTGATGATGCTATAGCTCGAGTTTTAGGTTCTGAACGTCATGTGAGGGTTAGGGGACTTGGATTTGGAGTTGTACCATCAAAAGTGGATGGACAAATACAAAGTAGTGAGAGAGTTAGAGAACTTGAAAGCCAAATATAGATTCAGGCACAAAGGATGGGGGCATTAGAAGAAAAAATGGAAGCATTTATTAGGTTTTCTCAGCAGGTTATAAGTAGTTACTTTTTATACATTTTATGATTATATAGCTTTATATAGCCAATTACATGTATAATAACTTTTGTAATTTTTGTATTATTATACAGAATGTGGAGGATATGAATTCAACTGCTTTTACTCAAGTTTCCATTTCCTATATTATTAAATGTTTATTTAATATATATTCAGTTTGTAGCATTCTAATTTTAAAAAGAATACTTTCTGTTTATTATGAATTTGTTGTCACACCAAGGAAGTGGTATCCAAGGAAGTACTACCCCCAAGACAAATGCAAGTGTCAACTGTTGCATTGGTACATGTTTGAGGAGGAAGAAGTCGTAGCAGAAGGGAAGATTGCCACAACAGATCCAAGTGCAAAGGTGTATCACTTGCCACTCGATTGAGACTGTTGGAAGGTTTGGGTTGAGGAAGTCTATATGGGCAATTTGACCCTATACAGACCCACAAATGAATTCCGCACTCTTAGTGAAGCCATGGGAAGTACTGTTACTTGGCCAAAGAGTAGTGTTAGACTTCTTGATTAAGGTATTAGCCTCTTAGTGGCAATGATATTGATCAAGTAACATGCGACGATTTCAAGTTTAAGTTTCGATTTTTGTAGTTTCCTAATTACATTTTGGTAGTACATGTTTGGAGACTCTTAATTTTATTTTGGAAGAGATTATGTGTTGAATATTTTACAAATTTAATAAGTAATGTGTTTGTTAGTTTATTATTTTGGTGGTACATGTTTGTTAGTTTTGAATGACTTATTTGATCAAAGAACTAAATTTTTAGTAGTGTTAAGCATAGATAAAAAAAGAATGTGAATTAGCTATTGCAACGTTTAAAAAATGTTGCAATAGATAGGCTATTGCAACATCTTTTAAACGTTGCAAAACCCTAGTATAGTGCAACGTTTAGCAAACATTGCAATAGATAGGCTTTTGCAACATTTGCTAAACGTTGCAATAGACTAGGATTTTGCAACGTTTTTTAAACACTGCAAAAAGTCTTACCTCAACAACAACATCAAGCTTCGCAACATACGCTCAAACGTTGCAAATGACTTTTTTGCAACGTTTTTTGACCATTGCAATAGCCCTTTTTTTGGTGTAGTGATGTTAAACACATTTTAAAATGAATTTGATGACAAACATGACTTTTTATTAAAGATATATTACTACAAGCATGTGTTGTTGCAGAATTAAATAGGCAACAAAGGCTATACCTTTAAAATAGTATTCACAACAAACATAGTTCTCACAAAAACTTAATTGGAGCAATCTTTGCGACAAAATAACTTGTCGCCCTTCTAATTTTTTGCGGCATATAGGCATTGCGACGATATTACGGTGAGAAATATCTCATTGCTATTTCATATTTTTTGTGTCAAATGAATAATGTTGTCAGTTTGTTAATGTGATGAATGATCGAAAGTTGTAGCACGACAATACGAACAATAGACACATTGTTATTGCAAAATTATTTTTGCAATAAAATCTCTATTTATGCAACAACATTTTTTTGTCGCGATTTCGATTTTTTTTGTAGTGATCTGACGTTAGATCAACTAGTATACTCTTCACTTGTAGTATATGTTCAACAATCTATTCAAATTTGAATGGAAAAATTTTCAATTTCACTAAATTCGAAGTCTTCTTTGGCAATAAAATCTTGTTTCTTTTGTTTTTATTTGAATTTTTTTTTATTATGTCATTACTATATGCTTACAGAACTTTATAAATTTTTTTGTTGAAAAGTACTTGCAGACTGTACATATTTTGGTTACTACAGGAATATCTTGTGATGGAGAAAAGGAAGAGCAACCAACAACCATGAATGCATTTTGAGTTGATTTCTACGTTAAAAAGGTCTCAACTTGGGAAATCTTTTCAAGGGAAAACGAGTTGGAATTTACTTCTTTTCTTCATAGATGTCCCTGGCTTTCCTTCGTTGCTTGCTAGTCTAGTTTCCACTAGGATTAGAACGAAACAGTTTAAGATAAATGAGACAAAACATTTGGAGGTGAAGGTGATGATGATTGGTGATTGGTGGTGGATCGTGTTGTTAGTCTGCCGCGTGTCTAACCTAGAATGGATAACTTCCAGAGACTGGGAATCTGCAAAGTTAAATGCAGTAAAATATTCAAATCAATTTTCAACATTTCCTTGTCCGGTACCTGTTTATAATTGTTTGTAAATTATAATCAGTCAAACCATTTTTAACCATATTTTTAAACCACATATTCCTTGGAATTATTGTCGGAACTGTGGTCGGAGAAGTCGTCGAGCCACCTCCAGAGAAGTTGCCGAAGGTGGGGTGGGTGAAGAGAGAAAGAGAAGGGTTTGATGTGATGGGTGGGTGAGTTGGAGATAGGGTGGGATAAGTAAATTAATTATACTATATTATAATTAAACTTTTAATAAATTTAATTATTACCTGATTTTTGAAAAAAATTTAGAAGTTTGTTAGTTTTGAAATGTGGTTTTTAAATGGAGGATTTATGGGGTATTCCCTTATAAAAAGTCAAAAAACCCAACACTTATACAATCATGTTTGATGTACAATGATTTTGACAACATGCAACATGACATATAGTAATTGAAAAATTTTAAAAACAATTCATCCTTTCCACAACACTTTTTTAACAACTACATGTGTACAATCATTTTGTACAAATAGATTTATCCCCACTTATAACATGAAAATTGTTGATAAATTATATTTAAAAATTTGTAAAAAGTGAAGAAGATTTCAATCCAAAATAAAAAGTCAATCGTTCGCTTCACATATAAATTATTCAAAACAACCTAAACTCAATCCCCAATTTTTCTTCCAAACCGCATTTATCATTGTTAATAAAATCGAAACAACTTCTAAACGACTACAAATTGAATCAAGAATGACTTTCACTGAGCTAGCTTGCTTTCTTTAGAAAAATGCTGCCC
>NC_036258.1:8791349-8830673 GCF_002742605.1 Olea europaea var. sylvestris | reverse complement strand
ATTGTTATTGCAAAATTATTTTTGCAATAAAATCTCTATTTATGCAACAACATTTTTTTGTCGCGATTTCGATTTTTTTTGTAGTGATCTGACGTTAGATCAACTAGTATACTCTTCACTTGTAGTATATGTTCAACAATCTATTCAAATTTGAATGGAAAAATTTTCAATTTCACTAAATTCGAAGTCTTCTTTGGCAATAAAATCTTGTTTCTTTTGTTTTTATTTGAATTTTTTTTTATTATGTCATTACTATATGCTTACAGAACTTTATAAATTTTTTTGTTGAAAAGTACTTGCAGACTGTACATATTTTGGTTACTACAGGAATATCTTGTGATGGAGAAAAGGAAGAGCAACCAACAACCATGAATGCATTTTGAGTTGATTTCTACGTTAAAAAGGTCTCAACTTGGGAAATCTTTTCAAGGGAAAACGAGTTGGAATTTACTTCTTTTCTTCATAGATGTCCCTGGCTTTCCTTCGTTGCTTGCTAGTCTAGTTTCCACTAGGATTAGAACGAAACAGTTTAAGATAAATGAGACAAAACATTTGGAGGTGAAGGTGATGATGATTGGTGATTGGTGGTGGATCGTGTTGTTAGTCTGCCGCGTGTGCAAATTTGTTTGTGGTGACCCTATGTGACCAAATATATATTTATTGTGATTGGTTGTGACCAATTCTTTGTTAATTGTGACCAGTTGTAACTTGATCACACATTGTCACAGTTAATATTAATTTGGTCACAAATAGTCACACCGATTACAAATTTAGTCACAATCAATCATACTGAAGACAGGTTAGGTCACAGATGACAGAGGTCGTGGACTTGATTACATACAATGAAAAATTAGATGGTCACTGACAGTCACATCAAAGATAAATTTGGTCACAAGTAGCCACTTATAACACAAGTATGGTCACAAACAATAAATCTGATCACAAATAACACAATCAGTCATAAATTTGGTCACATACAATGGACTACTGCACCACAAATTCTGGAGATTTTTCTACATTTGGTGTGGAGTGGCATAAATAGCATCACTTCAATGTCGTGTTTCATAGCCCCCAAACTTCTATAGTAGTTATTCTCTAACGGGGTATTATTATAAATGACCTGCTACTATTCATTTTTGATAAAATGTCTATTATACCCTTAATGAAATAATTTATCNAAAAAAATAAAAAAAAAATAAAAAAAAAAAAACCAGAAACAAAAATAAATAAATAAATATGAAATTTGAAAATTATATTTGTAAATTAAATTTTGAAATTATATTATCTAAATTCATTATCTACTTTAAATCCCAAAAAGCAAGAAGAAAGAAACAAACAAAGCCCAAACGTGGTAGAGAAGTTTTAAAATTCTCTCCCCTTCAAAAATCATTTTTATCCTCGCATTCTACAATACATCCATTCCGGGAGCTACAAGGAGGAAAAATAGAACTCGAATGAAGAATAAGAGAGATCGATGCTAAGGATGAAGTTGAAACCTACCCAAATGATTTCTTCACTGTCTTGAGCTTGCCTTTCCTTTTTCGAAAGGTAGAAGGAAGACCATCGACGTTGAAGTAAACCACACCATATAATTTTGAATGTAAACCTTTTTTTCTACTTGTTGACCATAAATTATTCAAAAAATTCATTTTTTACAAAATCTATTCTTAGAAAATCTACATCAAACAGACCTCGTAACATTAACCGAGTCTACTAACTCTACTAACACGTATCTATATAATTCTAATGAAAGTGCTCGCTAGTGAAAAGTCAAGAACGTAGTCTATAATTCAAGAATATTAAATCCTAAAGAACATGTCATAGCTGTTCATCTCACAACGCATATTCTCAACCCAATTAGCAGCTATGGAAGAAGGGATTAATTACTCATAATTGATCAAAATTAATATATTCTTGCTAATTAAAACTAATAATTTTTCAAAGAATAATCATAAGATCAAAGACAACCAAATTTCAAAGCATTAGGAGGAAGAAAACAAGCAGTAAAAGTTCAATGACAAATTGAGTATTTCCAAACAGAACAAGATCATAATCACATATAAAGCCCTTCTGGGACACCCTCTTTCTTCTTGAACATAACCTTGTCTTTGGCCTTCTTAAAATCTGCATGTGTCACCTAAACAAGCAAAACAATGCTGTCATTATCCACGAATAAGCCAAAGTCCAATTTATTCACACCATGGCATAATCAATAAACTCATTTCCTTTATATAAAAAAAATAAAAATAAATAAAAAGTCAAAACTATCAAACAAATAATGCAACTTTGTTTGAGTCAAGGCACACAATGACCATTAAACCATCATCTTAGATATGACATTGTCTAACTGCTAATCCAATTTCACATTTTAATCCCAACACTACTCAGCAAGTTACCTGTTTATTCTTCAATTAGCAACTTTTGAAAGTTTCTCCAAACAAGTGATTAGAAATTCAGATCCCGAACATTAGTATACTAACAAACCGTCGCATTCGGATGAGTTACTTTTCCAATTGTGCAATGATTTTTGTTTAAAAACAATTAAATCCTGACTGAGCCCACGCTCCGAAGTGATCAACTAAATAAACAAATAAAAGAGATTTGAAGGACATCTATTGGAAGTGAATCACTACGGTCGACTGTTTGGTAGATGGATATTATTTATGTAAAATCTAAAAGAACAAGGGTAAATTAGTAACAGATCCACCAGGGAAAAAAAAAAAAAAAAACCTGTAAGACGAAATTATTATTATACGAAAATATCTTTCTGGAAGAGGAAGAATATGAAAGGAGACAAAGTGAATTTCGAAAGCAAAATGTTTTTATCAATAAAAAGAAAAACTGGAATACCCAATATAATATTTTTACCTTTTATTTTACGAGAGAAAGAGTCTGTTTCTATTATAATTACTCTATGAGAACTAGAAATTCCATATGAGATGGGCTTATCATAAGTTCCACATAGCATGAGCTAGAAGAGAATCATTTTTCTAACCAATCATGCTTTCCCCCCATATTGATAAAAAGTATAGCTTTCATATTTTAATTAAAAAAGCATGCATGACACCTTCATACGGCGCTCTCTTAAAGCAAGCAATCCAGCTTCAGTACATATGGCTTTGATATCAGCACCAGAAAATTCATCTTTTGTCATAACAAATTCTTCTAGGTTGACATCATCAGCCAATGTCATCCTTGATGTGTGTATCTACATANCAGAAAATTCATCTTTTGTCATAACAAATTCTTCTAGGTTGACATCATCAGCCAATGTCATCCTTGATGTGTGTATCTACATATATTAAAGAAAAGGTCAGAAAATCATCGAAAATGTCACTGGTGATCTGATTTAATGAGATGCATGAAATGCATACCTGGAAAATACGCCTCCTAGTCTTAATGTCTGGAAGAGGGAATTCGATTTTTCTGTCTATTCTACCAGGTCGAAGCAGGGCAGGATCAAGACTTTCAATTTTATTTGTTGCAAGAATCACCTTAACATCTCCTCGTGAATCAAAACCATCCAACTGGTTCAGCAGTTCCAACATAGTTCTCTGAATTTCGCGTTCACCACCTGAATGGGCATCGTACCTGTAAAAAGCATTCGACAAATAAACACTTATCCATGAAAACAGATACTCCCATGACAATGGTGTTTGAGGGAGCACCTCTTTGTACCAATGGCATCAATTTCATCAATAAAGACAATCGATGGGGATAAGTCATCAGCAACTCTGAAAAGTTCTCTCACCAATTTGGGACCATCTCCCAGGTACTTCTGAATCAATTCACTTCCAACTACACGCAAGAAAGTTGCTGAAGTAGAGTTGGCCACTGCCTGAAGAACATTAAAGCAAAGTGCTTATAGACGAGAATACATGGCTACAGCTTGAAAAACACCAAAGCAAGAGGTTTATGCACCAGATCACTCATAACATAATACTTTTGCTTAAAATTTGAGATTACCAAACAATTTACTAAAGATGTATTACTCCTACAATGATTTTGGCAAACCCAAGGGAAGACTAAAGATGTCTGTCTCGTGTAATGACTCTATCAAACTTCAAACCCATGGGGAGCCATTTAAATAGTGTGCGGAATTAGATGAATCCCTATGTATGTCTGCCTCCTCTAGAGGAAGGCTCTGTAGACCACGTTTGTTTCGGCTTCGCAAATAAATTTCACAAATGAACGACTCCTGTTGTTTATAAGGAATCATAACATAGACCCAAACTTTAAATATTTACATACTCTGACAAGTTCAGGTGATAAGATATGCTCACCCTAATTATATACAAGCATCAATTTTAAGATTATTTTCAATTTGTCCAATTACAAGGAGTACAAGCTTTTCCCCTTATTTGTCCCTCTTTAATGCAATTAAAAATTCCAACTTTTTATGTAAACAAGAACAGAAATTAGAATAAAACTCAGACTGGCATAAAACGATTCAATTTTATCCCACGGGACATATCGAACTCATAAAAATGTGCTGAAACCACCAGGTAACAATACACAAACCTTAGCAAGCAATGTTTTCCCAGTTCCAGGCTCTCCATAGAGTATGACCCCCTTGGGAGGTTTAATACCAATGTCTTCATATAGTTCAGGATGAGTCAATGGTAGCTCCACTGCTTCTTTGATCTCCTGGATCTGGGAATCCAGCCCACCAATATCAGCATATGACTCCAATGGAGCCTTCTCAACCTTCATTACGGACACCATGGGGTCAACATCGTCTTGAAGAAGTCCGACAACAGAAAGAACCTGCAAGAAAGCAAATTTTCTGTGGGAGGTGTGCTTAAAAGCGCATCAATTAGAATTATGGGTAGCACCCCCGAAAACCCACCCCGACCTTGGAAGTATGCCACATCGGGCCAACAAAGGCATCTTTTCTCCACGGCTCTTTTTTTATAAAAACAAAGATGCAAGAAGATCCCAAGTTTCTTGAAGTTGAGAGAATTTACAGCTTATTCCTTGGACTTTATTGGCAACAGGTTGAAGAGCCACATAATTGTAGTTTACTCGCCAAGTTTATATCAATGACATTCAGAATTTTTATATATAGAACATGTATCAAATGATACTATTTCTTCCCTAACGGATTTAGGCTTCTAGAATGGTCATCAGCACAGCAAACTTCCTCAACCAAACATTAGAAATGAACAAAATCATAAACAGCAAACCCACAAAGACCATAAATCCAAGGTCCCCACCATCACCAACATCTAATTTCAACTTTCCCGTATCTATATTTTACTGAACTTTGTGCTGCAATGGAGAAACCTTTTGTAGGGTAGGTGGTGGGGCTAGTTGCAGTTTGTTATTTCCTTTTCTTGTTTCTTTTTTACTTTCCTTCTCACCAGTGGGAATTTTGTCGAATTGGAGCAATGATTATTGCTTTGTGAAGTGGAATGGTACGGGTTTTGACGTTAGTGTGTTTCCTTGACATGGATTTTCATCAAGGGATGATTGCAGTTGCAGGTTTACGGGTGTTAAATAGTAGTGATGAAATCGTCAGCTTAGTATCCATTATTTACATTTTGTAGCAACAATGGGTAAATTTGGAGATAAAGAGTTATGCCGTTTAATGGGCGACGAGACAGTAATGTTTAATCGTGGTGAAAATCAGTATCCCAGTCCTCTCTCATCAACCTTGTCAAATGTTGATGCTCACCCAACGCATTTCCCCCAAATTTTAGAAATATCATCAGCCAAATATCCCGAGCGCTAATTCCTCAAACCCTAGCTCCACAATTCCAAAACCATAAATTCACAAAACACCAACAAATAAAGATTACCTTATTGTGCATAAGAATCGCACAGCCCGGCTCGAGCTGATCCTTATCAACAAACGATAAGATCCCGACATAGTACTCCGGACCCACAGACGACGAAACGATGGCATGATTCTCATCAATCAACTCCTCCAAGTTCCCCACACTCATGGGAGACCCACGCAAGTCATCGACCTTCGATCGGTCCTCTTCCGTCTTCTCCTCCTGGGGCTTCAACCGCTCCTGATTCGCCACGAACTCTTCTTCCATCAACAAGTAGTCCTTGATTCGCTCGAGCTTAAGAAGTCGCAGCTTGCACTTGCTCAGCGGAGTTACCGTCGGCACCCTGGCAGACGCCTCGGGTCCCTTCTGCTTCCGCTGCTTTCGGCCAACGCGAGCCGGCGGCGCCGGGGGCTCGAATTTCTTCTCCTTCTTGTCGCCGTCATTTTTCCGGTCTCCGGGGAGTTGCCGGTTCAAACCTCCGGGGGTGCCCTGTCCCATTGTCGTAACTGAGAAATCAAAACCTTGAGATTTGGCTTTTGGTGAATATTTGAGAGAGATGTCTTTCTAGTCAAGAAAGCAAAGCCATTCAGGGCACGTGACTTCCACGCTCTCCCCCAAATTTACCCCCAAAAATATATTTACCATTGGACCGTGCTACACGTATATAATGATTTCCTAACCGTTTACGCTCTATTCACATTATCAAGGTGGGGACCACGGCTCGACATTATTAAATATACGTGGGGCCCACGTATTTGTGAGAGGGGGTAAACGCTTCTGTATACTTCCTCGGTACAAAAAGAATAATCCTTTACCATTTCACCTTTACATTTTCTAATGATACTCTCTCTCTCTCTCTCTCCGCCCCTTCTTTGAAATCTTTAAAACTCATTTTTTTACTTTTAATTTAAATAAAAATGTTTTAGACCACCAATTTGTGTTATAAAATTAATTACTGTTTATATAAACTTTAGTACATAAATTTGTATTATCGAGTTATCTTTTGTTAATTAAAAAAGTGATTTTCGTTGTAAATGACCCTTATAATCACTCACTAAATAATTAATTTATACATAATCTAAATTTTACATTATTTAAGGGATACATGATTACATTGCAAAGTGTTAATGGATAAAAATTAAATGTGTACAATAAATTAAAATACCAATTTATTTAAATATCAAGGTTTTTTTAATGAAAATATTTCTCATTAAAAGTGAAGAACGATGATTTTCGTGCAACTCCGCTTAGGAAACGTGTTGAATAAATAAATACCAAATTTTAGCTCAATTTTGAGAAATGGTATATACTCCAATCTTGAGTTGAATTTTTCACACAAGTTCATTAAAATGCTACGTAGTATCATTAGTTTCACAGGTGTATTGCACCAATTTAGATGACGGTGGATTCTACACTAATAGCAAAAACGTATGGAGATCACGAGGATGATATAAGAGAATAAATGAAAGATTGCGAACAGGAGAATGGATAAAAAAGGATGAGGATGAAATTGCCACAAATGGAAAAAGATTGGGGACTCACAGTGAGATTTACCAAAAATCTTTAATTATTTTCTCGCTACAAATTGCTTTAAAAAATGCATTAAAAATTTGAACATGGGAGAATGAGGGGAGCAGATGATTTCATTATAGCACAAAAGTATACATACCATGTTAGTTTTCACACACCACTTTTCTCCTTTGTTCTCCAAGCCACAGAAATCGACATATAAACTACGTATGCAAAACGCAAAATAAACACACCCTTCACTTGCATATTTCACACAATATACAAAGAAATAATGACCAAAAAAATATCATTTCCGCTGCACCAAACAATAGATATGAATGCTGATCACAGGGTAGCATCGATAGGGGTACTGTTCCTCGCCTGTGATATCCTATTTGCATATATGGTCACCAACCGTAGTTGAGTAGCATTTAGCCCTTCCAAATATGGCAAAAATGCTTTCCCAAGCTTGATATAGGTGTCAACTAGACAGAAAACAACAGTCTGCCAACAAGGGAAAATTCATATCAAATTCAAAATCGAACCTAAAACCCAAACAGGAGTAGAATTTTAAGTGTAAGTTCTTAATTACAATTATTCATTGTTAAACCAATTTAAATCACCTTGCATGAGTTCCTTGGACTCAAATATGGAAAGTGCTTATCAACAGTTGGTGTCCAAGCTACATTTCATGAAACAACTGCGGTTTTGTTCCTAAGTTGATTTCTAGACTTCTAGTTGAAATTTCTACAAAAAACATTTACCTTGCGAACATCTGCACTCTGGTTACCGAAAGCATCAAAAAGAGCAGGCAGAAATGAAGGTAGTTGAGCCACCAGTTCCTCTTGGGAGAGCCTACTGACAATCTGTACAAGAAACGCAGTAGCATGAATATCCTTACATCATTAAAGTGAGCAAAACAGTTTTTGGGTAAAAATAAATAAATAAATAAACCTTTCCATCTCCGAAGCAAATAAATTTAGGAGGATCTACCTTTGTCAAACAGTTAATACAAATGATAAGAGTTCTGCCATCTTCAGTAACCAGCAAAGGAACAATGACCTGAAATGTCAAATACTTGATCAAGCAAAAGCAGAGAACACCAAATATGATTAAGGGATTTTGACAATTCTTAGTAGTACTTACACTTAAACATCTAAATGGGTCGTATTCAGACAACATTATAGATAAGCAGGGCTCTAGTTCATTTGAAACCTAAATTAAATAGTCAACAGGGGTAAGGCTTCGGAAAAAAACATTAAATGGAAACTCAGGAGTTTCTGAAAGAAAATTTTTACATCTGAAACGCTATCCTTTGTCACGTGGAGAAGTTTTTCAATTACAATCTCAAAAGAATCCTCCATAGCATCTTTCTACAATAAAGTACAGAAAATTTAATAAAGATGATGCTAAAAAGTACAGAAAATTAATAAAGATGGAACAAAGGGAAAGGGCTAATGGGGGGAAGAAATACAAGTATCAGTGATTGAGGCTGGAACAGCAAGAGGAAATGGAGGATCACGAGATGATGGTTGGTCAACTCCTGCACTAGGAGCAATAAAACAAAAAGTTAGCCATTCACAAAAGATTCAAGATGTTATCAATCAGGCTCATTGGTGGCAATATTTCACAATTGTAACAACCAATTACTCAAAAAATAGAGAAAATGAAACTGTGTTGAGAGAGGGAAAAGATAAGTTGAGACTAGAGAAAGTATTAGAAAAGGACATTAACTACCTAGGTCCAAACTTGAGGATCGGCTTTTCTCAGATATATCCAAACCTCTCAGCATACTTTCTATAGCAGTGACCTTCTGTTTGCTTGCATGCAGCACACTTTCCAGGCTATGATCAGTGCCTTTACCTGCAGACTTTGCTTGTGAAAGAAGTGCTCCAGAGGAAATAGATACCCCTGAGGGAACACTTGCACTTCTATCCATTGCAACTATAGCAGAAGTCCCATAACCGGAAATGTTTGAAGGTGCAGGTGTTTGAGACCTAAATGACTTGTGTGAACTCCTTTCACGACGAGAAGGAGAAGCATGCCTTTGAAGAATACCTCCATTCTCATCATTTATTACCTATACAAATATTCCGTCTTTAGTCCACAACTTCAACAGTTAGTAGAAAGGTGTAAGGTAGAGGTTCAATTAGATAAATACTTACTCTTTGAACAACGGGATCAAAGGACATAAACAAACGCCGAGAACGCTCAGGCCAGGTTTTTGTAAACATTCTATAACACATCCTTGCAGTAGATCGGACCTGTAGGTTTCAGTAATGCAATTGAAACCAAAGAAAGGGAAAGGTTTAAAGCCCAAACATTCATTCCACCAAAAATAATTGATAAGGAAAAGGCATATCATCCACCAGCTTCAAGAAACAGAGACACTTCATGATTCACAATATATACCTCACTAATTGCATCTTTCACACAATATCTGATAAGGTCTTCATAGAGATCAGCTGAGCGCTGAATTTCAGGTGCATCAGTCCAGTATTCAAGAATCAGAAGTGCATATTCACAACACCTGATCGGGGAAAATAAAAATATAAGAGATACTTCAAATTTTATTTGATGTAGAGCCAGTCTTTTATCGAAGTACTAAAGCAGAGTCATACCTTGAGCGAAGTACTGCACTTCGGTCATTCTTCGAACAGTCAACTATGCGAGGAAGCAAGCGGGGAACTTTGCAATTGCGTAACATCTGGAAAAAAAAAAAAAAAGGCTTGTTTGGAAAGTATTTATAAATAGGTTATTTTTTATAAATGGATTTAACTAAGTAGTGGATAATTGGTTAATACTTGTGGGTCCCACAAATTGTGGATAAAAATTGGGTTGACCCCCTTTTTTGACCATTTATAATTGTCAAACATATGCTAAAACAAAATACTCACATAAAGGTATACAAAATATAGAAACGGAACAAGCTAACTGAATAAGGCATACAGCAATAAAGATCTGCAAGAGTAGAAAGTGCTGCTTGTGCAACTTTATGATGGGGATCATCCAAATGCTGGAAAAACAACTTCATGACCTTCTCAAAACTCTGCACAATTTCTTGAATACCTCTTGGGCCTTTCTGCAGAAGGGACCGAATATAACTAAATGCCAAAACTCGAGCACTCCAATCTGAACCAGAACTAAGCCCCTCGCTGAATGCATCATTAAGAGAAGCTGGACCATTCGAATAACTCGATATATCTACGAGAGCAACCTGAGTATCATCAAAGCTACTCCTGTGTGGGGACATTCGCACAGCAGCATTTTTTCTTAGAAGAGGTCGTTGAAAATTTGGCATGTAATTATTCTGGGAATCCCTATGGTTAAAATCTTTGTAAGGAGCGTCCAAATATGGCGCATCAACATGAGAGTTCTTATATTTCCTTGCCTCCCTAACATCGGCTTTTTCTTCAACCAAACCTTTTTCTTGTAGCTTCTCAGAAGCTCTCTTGGCTGAATAGGAAGAAGGTGCCAATAGAGGTTCATTTCCCACACTACTGTGGTAAGATAATTTATCTGAATCTTTAAAAGCTTGAATCTGAGTGATGATATCAGATAAAATCAAGCCTCCATTGCTATTATTACCTTTAGACCGAGCAGACGTCGCATCTACCACAAAAGAATTCGTACGACCATTCGAGGCTGGAACAGCAAGAGGAAATGGAGGATCACGAGATGATGGTTGGTCAACTCCTGCACTAGGAGCAATAAAACAAAAAGTAAGCCATTCACAAAAGATTCAAGATGTTATCAATCAGGCTCATTGGTGGCAATATTTCACAATTGTAACAACCAATTACTCAAAAAATAGAGAAAATGAAACTGTATTGAGAGAGGGAAAAGATAAGTTGAGACTAGAGAAAGTATTAGAAAAGGACATTAACTACCTAGGTCCAAACTTGAGGATCGGCTTTTCTCAGATATATCCAAACCTCTCAGCATACTTTCTATAGCAGTGACCTTCTGTTTGCTTGCATGCAGCACACTTTCCAGGCTATGATCAGTGCCTTTACCTGCAGACTTTGCTTGTGAAAGAAGTGCTCCAGAGGAAATAGATACCCCTGAGGGAACACTTGCACTTCTATCCATTGCAACTATAGCAGAAGTCCCATAACCGGAAATGTTTGAAGGTGCAGGTGTTTGAGACCTAAATGACTTGTGTGAACTCCTTTCACGACGAGAAGGAGAAGCATGCCTTTGAAGAATACCTCCATTCTCATCATTTATTACCTACACAAATATTCCGTCTTTAGTCCACAACTTCAACAGTTAGTAGAAAGGTGTAAGGTAGAGGTTCAATTAGATAAATACTTACTCTTTGAACAACGGGATCAAAGGACATAAACAAACGCCGAGAACGCTCAGGCCAGGTTTTTGTAAACATTCTATAACACATCCTTGCAGTAGATCGGACCTGTAGGTTTCAGTAATGCAATTGAAACCAAAGAAAGGGAAAGGTTTAAAGCCCAAACATTCATTCCACCAAAAATAATTGATAAGGAAAAGGCATATCATCCACCAGCTTCAAGAAACAGAGACACTTCATGATTCACAATATATACCTCACTAATTGCATCTTTCACACAATATCTGATAAGGTCTTCATAGAGATCAGCTGAGCGCTGAATTTCAGGTGCATCAGTCCAGTATTCAAGAATCAGAAGTGCATATTCACAACACCTGATCGGGGAAAATAAAAATATAAGAGATACTTCAAATTTTATTTGATGTAGAGCCAGTCTTTTATCGAAGTACTAAAGCAGAGTCATACCTTGAGCGAAGTACTGCACTTCGGTCATTCTTCGAACAGTCAACTATGCGAGGAAGCAAGCGGGGAACTTTGCAATTGCGTAACATCTGGAAAAAAAAAAAAAAGGCTTGTTTGGAAAGTATTTATAAATAGGTTATTTTTTATAAATGGATTTAACTAAGTAGTGGATAATTGGTTAATACTTGTGGGTCCCACAAATTGTGGATAAAAATTGGGTTGACCCCCTTTTTTGACCATTTATAATTGTCAAACATATGCTAAAACAAAATACTCACATAAAGGTATACAAAATATAGAAACGGAACAAGCTAACTGAATAAGGCATACAGCAATACCATTTTTATGCAGTTATCTGCAGATTCCGCAATTACAAGTACTGTTATCACAACAAGCTTGAAAAGGACCTAAATGTCAGAATAAAGGGTGAGAAACATGCATAATCATAAAACACTATAGTAACTTAATACAGAGATTGTTATTACCGGAATAAACATCTCAGCACATGACTCAAAGTCACCCAAGAGCTCTTTTGATAGAAAGCATAACAAATGACATGCCTAACAAAACGGAGAAGGAAGAAAATACAAGAGTTCAGATGGGAGAAAGCAACAAAATTTATAAAATTAAACAAAGGAACATTCTATTCAAACTCGGAATTAGTTGATATAAAATCTAAATCAAAAACTTCAGCATGATTAAACAGCAAATACAGAAATCAATTCTCCCTAGCACTTATATGTTAAAACTAAGTGTAGTTAGATAGTCCATGAAGAGAAACCTCTAGGAAGTTAATGAACAGAAGAATATATGAACGGGCATGAACTCTTTGGTAAATATATGTTCTCAGAAGTAAACAAGTGCAACTAAAGATATTTGGATAGAACTGTTAACAAAGAAAGCATATTTTATGAAAATAACTTCATATTCCTCTTGCTTATGTAATGTAAGAGGTATGAAACTAGATTATGAGGAAGGGCAGAAAGAAGCTGTAGTCATGTGGTCAACTTATGTTATTATGCACCTGCTTCACTATGCTTGATCTCCGATCAGACAGTTGGGTGTTCAAAGGACCAACAAGTTGCTTAAGAAGTCCACGGAAACAGGGGTAATCAGCTGCACCTGATAAAATGGAACTCAAATTAAATACATATGTACAGCCTAACCACAAAAATAATGTCATAAATGTGGACTATAATTTACCGTAGCATCAGGTGCTCCATGTCTTTCCTCAACCAACATAAAACATCAAACAATCTTAGATTATTCAAAATCTTGCTCATGTTCAATGACTTAAAACACATTCCATATTTAGGCTCTCAAAAGGCCCATTTAATAAGAAAATAAACACTGAAAATCACTTCAGTTGCTCACCCTCATTATCATACTTCTCCAGAAACTGAAGACAACATAAAACCACAACTTTTGAGCAACAAAGCAATAAATCTTTAGAGCAAATCTTATGCTAGATTTGAATGTAACTCAATCTATTGTCTGAACTTTTCTGTTTGTATATGATTGGGGTTTTAAACTAAATGCATCCTTTGTTCTCGCTTTGCTTTAATAACCATCTGTATAGGAACACATCTCAATGATGAAATACAGTTAGTTATAACACCACACAGTAAGAAAAAGACATAAAACAAAACACCGAAGCATTTAAAATATACAATTTGAAAGTGGAAACAGAGGCTCTTAATTGTGCAAGGAGTGGTTAACAAACCTCCAATAACAAGGCCTTCAATCCTCTGCATGGCTGCAATACGCATAGACCAATCTTTATCGGGTACAAGGGTGGAAGCAATTTTTTCAAACTCCTTCATAAGCTCCTTTTCTGAATATACTTTAATTGGTTCAACAGGTTTCTCTGTGACATCACCATCTGCTAATCATAAATGAACAAAAGAAGTCAGCAAAGAGTCTGATGCTAAAAGTGTATGTTTTGATTCCTCAATGAGCTCAAAACAGAAATAGATTTGCTTTACTGCATATCCATAAATAATCGATCTCACCCTTACTGGATGATTTTAGAACATGCTATAAAGCTCACTACTCATTTAATGCAGTACAAAGATGTACAAAACAGACAGAAATTTCAGGACGGTTAAATGACTAAGGGAGTAACTACTATAGATATATAAACAAATTACAAAGATTTCTGTGGCCTCCAGCACAGGTACTAACCTCCAAAGGGAGATGCCTCACGAGTTGAGCTTTTGGCCTTAGGACTGCTCTTTTTTGGATTAAGGCTTGTAGGCTTATTCTCGCTGGCAGAGTAATTGCTCAGAATCATATCTGAAGAGCGAATGTTAGGCTCAATTTTCTCTAATCTGGCATTAATATCTTTTAACTGCATTCAGTCATCACATAACAAAAATAGTTAACTCAGCCATAGTTAAGTTCTTGCTATACTACATACCAACTGGATCGGTAAAACTAGAATAACAACTCAAAAACTTAATGTAACAAGTGAATCATCCTTAGCCACATTCTATTACCATTGGAGTAGGAAGATGATGTCTCTGCAATTCATCTTGGAATTGAGGCCCAGCCTGCGTATACATCTCCTGGGGAAAAAAGAGACAATGTAAGAACTTATTATCAGGCAAATACAAGGACAGCAGTTCTAGACTAGTTGATAATATGCCACATATTCAATAAGGAAATATAAAATTTCTCCCGTTGCCACTTATATAAAGATGCTAGAGAAACATAAACTTTACCAAAGTTTTGCAAAATAAAAAGTTTTGCAAAATGAGAAGTCCAAAAATCATATCTTACAACCTATCAAAACACAAATACTTCAAAACTATGTCACGCTTAAAATGTTAGATTCTTAAAGTCTACAGACTCCTACACTCAGATGCTTTGAATAGGTCAGTGTTTACAAGAAGTTTTAACAAGTAAATGAAGAAAATGTTTATTCAAGCTGCCAGCCAGTTCCAAACCCGCGCAGTGCCCCTGGACTTGTGAGTTCACATCAGTCGACCAAATCTGAATGACTAGCATTATAGAACATTTTGCTTAAAGCACCTTATCCCATTCAAAGACAGACAAATTAAGCACAGTCAAACTTGGCATTTAAGGCTAAACTATCTGCTATTCCATTTTACTTGTTATTGAAGCCTCCCAGAAAGTGATCTTCCCTTCTTCAATTTCAAAACTTCTTCCGTCCATTACTACCGTACTATCCCATATTTCGTAAAAGCAGAGGCTTCAGTTCTATCCCCCGCACCATCACTCCTCGTACACAGTAATAAAAATCTATTAAGAAGGTGGCAACAAACGTAGGTTATAAAATAATTAAGCATTTTTAAATAATCATACAAATTGTTTAATAGATGTCATTACAAAAAGGCTGTATAGAACTCGAAGTTAATATTTGTAGGTTTATATTGTTCTTGATATTACAAGCGTGTAGCCTTGATTTCACTAATAATCACCGTCAATCCGACAAACAAAATATTGTGACCAATTTAGACAGGGTCTCCAACGCCAAAATGCACAGATGACAAACAATAAAAAAGAATATTCATAAAAGAAAATGAGTTGTATAATGACCAAAAAAAAAAAACTTCTACCACCACTTTTTTACTTAGGGCTGTTTCATAAACTATATACAGAAAATAAATATGCAGTAGTAACCTCGATACATGATATAGCAGCTTCCCTCACACCAGGATTTGGGTCGTTCAACATCTGTAAAATCTGATATCCAAGAAGACAACAAGTAAGGTTCTGAATCTTGTTTACTCTTCAATTCAAACATAATGCATTTTACACATTCTGTAAAAACTAGGCAACCAACACACAGGTGGAAGAATAGCTCGCTGAAGAGGTAGTTCAGTGGATGCAAATAGGCCAATCGCTGAAGTGACAGTACGTGCAAACTCTTCTCGAACTCTCCAGCTTTTGTGTGTCCAAGCATATGATCCTGCTCTTTCAACAATGATTGTTGATGAAGAAACCTGTATCAAAATTAGTTAATATTTATTGATAAAGATATTGCATTATTGCTACATCTGCTCATGAATCGGCAAAAAATAAAAATTAAAACATCCAATTCCAGGAGTAAGATCCTACTGCTTCGTAAATTTAAAAGAATATTGAGTGTAGAACGGTGCACACTGGAGAAGGATTTTAAGAATGACAAGACACAAGAGCAATGACCTGTGTATAACAACAGCAAAGTCAACCTCAATATCAACAGATCCTAAGTTAGTGACATGCTAGCAGGCACACTAGACTTTGTTCATAATTCAACAGGGAAAAATTCTACATCTGGTTGTTGGGGCAGACGAGGCAGAATATGAAAGGAATATGTACCTAAATTTATACAAACTATTTATCTAAGGCCATGTTTGATTGGACACATTTTTCATGGAAAATGGAAAACATTTTCCATTTTCCACCAAAATGTTGTGTTTGATTGCTAAATTTTCTAGGGAATTCGATTTCCACATTTTCTCCCACACATGTGCCTTTTCCTTGAAAGGGTGGAAAACCGAATTCCCACCATCGGTTTTCCAGTTTTCCTTTTTTCTTTTTCTTTTTCTTTTTTTTTTAAATTTTCAGCAATGGAAACAAAATCTATCAACAATTGTAAAAAAAATTATCTATTTAAATGACAATTTTCATGAAAAAAAGACCAAATAAACACCAAAAGATTCAAAATTTCAAAATTTTCCACGTGAAAAATTATACCAATCAAAAACAATAATTTACAATTCCCAGGAAAATAATTTTTAGTCAATTAAATTCCCTTAAATTCGTTTTCAATTCAATTTAATTCCATTTTTGCAATCAAATGGACCCTAAATTTGAATCCTATATCATCACTACTGAAAACTTGTGTGACTTCAGCACTGCTGCTGCTAATTTCAGAACAAAATCTTTACTTCAAAGTAATTGCTTAGAACATTTAAGGTCATACAAAATCATTATCCTCATTCAACTTACCATCGCGGAAAAGAAACGGCTACTCTGCCATTACAACTACTGCTAATTTCATAACAAGTTCTTTTAAATTTTATTGAAAACAAACTCAATTATTTCATAGAACAATTAAACTAATATAGAATCACTATCTCACCCAACTTGCCTTCGTAAATAAGAAAAATGCTACGCTGAACAAGATTAATGACCTCATTTCTTTTTTTGGTTTGTCCTTCCTGAGCTAATTTTCTTTTCGAAAGAAATCCACCCTTACCCGACATGAAGATTCTAGGCCACTAATATTGACAGGAAAAAAGGAATTTATCTCGCTCATCTTTTCAATTCTCACCTTGAAGCTTATAAATCTACCCCATCAGATAGAATTCAACCGTAAAATAACACAAAAAAAAAAGCAAAATCATTTCGATAAAAACAAAGAACTCAATGGATAAAATAAGCTCAAAAAATTGCGCAATTGTACACTACCTCCATGAGAGTGAGCAAAAGCTGCCTGGCAGCATCCCTAACGGGCTGTTTGGCATCCCCTAACCTCTCAACCACGGCCGGTACCAACCCATTAAAGTGGAGCTTGAAGTGCTCACCGGACAACACAGCTGCAGAGGCGAGTGCCTGCAGCGCACCCTGCGATACGCGAAAGTTGTTGTCCTTCAAGAGATCCAAGCACATGTCGACGAGTGACGTCACCTCAGATGACGTCAAACTCTTCCGCGAAGCTTCCAGGAGTTGGTGCAGCCTTTCCACTCCCGCCATTCTCTCCTTGGTGTCCTTCGTACGCGTCAACTCCAATGCCTCCTCCATGGCGGCTGTGTCCGATCCTTTGCGGTGCGGATCAGATCTCTATAGCTGTCTCTAGTAGAAAGTATGCAGTTAAAAGTGTGAATGAATGTACGTGTATATATATAGAGAGGATCGAGCGAGATTGGTTGAGTGAGTTTTGCTATAATGACAGGGAAGATGAAAAAATTTGGAGTAAAATGTTTGATTACTCGCCCAATTTATACCATATTATCAGCTTAATATCTGTCTAGATTGTGCATATGAGGATAAGAATTGATGTTTTAATCGTTAGATAAAAAAGTATGTCTCGTGAGTGAAGAAGTTAAATATGATGTCTAAAATTGTAAAATGACCTAAAAAAGAAAAAATTGGTGAAAAATTATTACCAAACGAGGGTTATATACTGTAATTTTTTTTTTTTTTTTCTAAAGTGGATGTTGGAATTAGGTTAACCTGAATTATACTGAACTTGAGTTTTGGCAATAATGATTGATAAATGCCCTCCAACAACAACAACATGGATTATAAGTTTTACCAAAATTATTAAAATGAAGTTTAGGATGAAGGGTCAATCAATGAATCATATTATGTTTGTTAAACTAGTTTTGGATGGGAATTAGCATTATGACAAATTAGAGACAAAGCCAAGCCACCAAACCCTTTACTCTAGATAAGAATAAACAAAGTTGGCACTTTTCATTTTATTTTCTATCATTTTAGGCATCATTAAGCACTAAGAAATTTATTTGTGCTATAAGCACGGCAAAATTGTGAGTAGTTAAACGTCTCCTTATGTAATCGAAAAGGGTCAAATTCTTGACAACATACATAATTATATGTTATTCAATTCAACTATTTCGACTCTATAAAAAATTGTATATAAATTGTAAATTTGTAAAATAGTTTGTGGGTCTTACTTGAAAAGTTATTTTTCTAGCTTCATCAATTCGTAACATGCTCTTCGACATTTTTGAATCATTATACAAGCAATTTTGTGCATGTAATAGACCTTTGCATCTATTACATCCTATAACTAACACAAAAACTCCATTCAGCTCAATTTTGAAAAATACACGAACTCCAATTTTCCCACTATAATGTATATTTGGTGTCATTATTCTTCGACTTGATTCAATTATCTTATCAAATAGCATAGAAACCTAGGAATCCTTAATAGTTGTATCAACTAACTTCAAGTTGCGTAAATCACACAACACTCATTCACCATAAAAAAGGCAATGGTCATCTCTTTAACAAACCAACCATTCCTATGATTAGGTTGAAAAGAGAACAGACTATCCAACTACAAAATGAAATCTACAATATAAATTGAAGACCAAGCCAAGCAGGAAAATGTTTTCCTTAAAAACAAGGAAAATTAGACATATTTTTAAAAGTTGAAAAATGTTTTCCATGGAAAAAAATAGCAATCAAACACCCCAAGTAGGAATTTGGATGGAAAACTGATATTTTTCATGGAAAATAAATGTAATAAAACACACCTTTAACAAAAATAAAATATTTTTGTTATTCTATTTGATTCATCAATACATTTATTCGAAGATTCAGTATAAAATTTAACAATCAAAGAAAATGTTTTCCTTAAAAATAAGGAAAATTAGACATATTTTTAAAAGTTGAAAAATGTTTTCCATGGAAAAAAAATAGCAATCAAACACCCCAAGTAGGAATTTGGATAGAAAACTGATATTTTTCATGGAAAATAAATGTAATCAAACACACCCTTAACAAAAATAAAATATTTTTGTTATTCTATTTGATTCATCAATACATTTATTCGAAGATTCAGTATAAAATTTAACAATCACAAAATGCTTTGTTAACGTTAGTTTACTCCGTCTTCTAACCCGTGGTATTGAGATTGTATCAATATCACGAGGTACAACTTCCACATGTAATGTGTACCTACAAATTTGTTTTCAGTCACCTTTGTAAATTGTAAATTTTTATCTACTTTTAAATGAAATTGCATATTTTGTTCAAATGTTTCATCTCGGCAAAAATGTTTAGTGAATTTCGAGTTAAATGTTTTGTTAGCCACTGAACTTTGCACCATGTCACGACTTACTCACCGAACTTACAAAATTGTCTCGCTGGCCACCAAACTTCACTCTATCCAACTCCATTACGCACCGGCTAAAATCTGTTAGCAAACGAATGACGTGGCAGACGGAAAATCCATTTGGCCAGTTAAATCCTTCCAACTAGTTGTAAGTTATCCAAATCAGCATCCACGACGATGAGGAAAATAATTTTGAACCCTTACCTAAACGACTTCAGAATCTGAAAACCCATTTTACTTCCATCCCAAAATGCGACGTACAACTTCCACATGTAATGTGTACCTACAAATTTGTTTTCAGTCACCTTTGTAAATTGTAAATTTTTATCTACTTTTAAATGAAATTGCATATTTTGTTCAAATGTTTCATCTAGGCAAAAATGTTTAGTGAATTTCGAGTTAAATGTTTTGTTAGCCACTGAACTTTGCACCATGTCACGACTTACTCACCGAACTTACAAAATTATCTCGCTGGCCGCCAAACTTCACTCTATCCAACTCCATTACGCACCGGCTAAAATCTGTTAGCAAACGAATGACGTGGCAGACGGAAAATCCATTTGGCCAGTTAAATCCTTCCAACTAGTTGTAAGTTATCCAAATCAGCGTCCACGACGATGAGGAAAATAATTTTGAACCCTTACCTAAACGACTTCAGAATCTGAAAACCCATTTTACTTCCATCCCAAAATCAAATCAAC
This sequence comes from Olea europaea var. sylvestris, assembly GCF_002742605.1. Taxonomy (NCBI): domain Eukaryota; kingdom Viridiplantae; phylum Streptophyta; class Magnoliopsida; order Lamiales; family Oleaceae; genus Olea; species Olea europaea. The sequence goes on along the minus strand of NC_036258.1, from coordinate 8,810,096 downwards.
TCTAGAGCCCTAATTCACCGTACCTAATTGGAACGCACGACGTGTTGTGAAGGTAAAAATTTCATTTTTCTTGTTACCCATTTGAGCTTGAGTGACGAACAGACAGTGCGAGGGGGGATAGTGGCGCGAGGAAAGATTTTATTATTCCTTCTACCATTTTCACCGTATTTCATTGTTTGCCCATTTCCATTTATTTGTTGTTTACAAATGAAAATCGAGATGAACATGAATTTATTGATTTTGTTATGGTATTCACTTCATAAAGCCTCTGCATCTCTTGATTTTGTTATAGTATTATCTTCAACTGATTTGTAATGTTCTAAAAATAGAAAAATATATCCTGTAAACATGTTCTACATAATTCTGTAAGGGGTGGATTTGTTATACTGTTCATTGAGGCAATGCAAGTAGATAATGTTCGTGGGCAGTTTATTTTATATTTTATTATTCTAATAATGCTTCGAAGATGCTTGATTTTGTGGAGATTGCAGTGAGTTCGTTTAATTTTCTCATTTATGTTAGTTTTGTCCTCATTTGGTTTGAAATGGGAGGAAGGAACAAAGGGACATGTCATGGTTACCGGAAGGCGGGCCACTACTTGTTGGATTATCCGACGAAAAAAGCGTATCCAGTATGCGGCAAAGGAATTCAGAACTATATGGAAGTCGAAAGGAGGACTGAAAACTTCGGACGGCTATTAACAATCGCAATTATTTCAAGTGGCTTGATGCGGACGAACGTTGTCAATATAAGGGTCAATCAAGTGCCACATCGGAAATTAATGAGTTGTCGGGTTTATTGACGCATGTTGCTAAAATAAACGAAGAAAAAGACATGGATATCTCAGTCAAATTTACTTTTCACAAGGGAAAGGGAGAGACAGATATTGAGAAGCAAAATGGAGAAGCTTTGTGAAATGGAACCAATTATGATAGTCTCAAGTTTGTGTAGTTCACTGATTTAATAATATATTTGTAGACGTCGAACTTATAGTTGTAGATCAATCCCGATAATTTGAAATTCACGCTTATAATTTTAATGTTTCTATGTCACAACATTTATGGCAATTTTGTCATTTGTGGACCAATTTCATTCTCAAAATGGTTCTATCTTCTTTTCCCTCAATTGACACTTGTGCTGTGTTCTTATAGTGGTTTCAATTCTGTTTTGGTTGTAGTTGACATTTTCATTGTTCCAGTTAAACTGTAAAGGTGGTTTTGATCCATTGATTACAAAATCAGTAGCTGCTGGAATATTTATTTTGTATATACAAAATCAAATTCTGAAAGTAGAAGAGAAAATATTATCTCATTGGAAGACTATCATACACAAATCAGGACTTCCTTTGTATATACAAATCAGATTTAGCACGTAATTTTTTTCTATATAACCAATCAAAAACTACTTCCGGCCATTCAAGTAAATGACATATCAGATTTACCATGCTTCTTTTTGGAAAGGGGCAAAAACACTGTAGTATATTTTACCAAAAAACATGATAGCTCAAACAGATATTAACACTTCGGGACAAAATCAGAATTCAAAAGCCCATGTCATAAATCAAAAAATACCTTCTGGCCATTCAGGACCTTGTCAAAAAACATACCGAAGCCTATCATATATAGCAATATGTTTACAATTTACATGTCAACAACATTAACACGAGATAAAATCTAAATTCAAATTCTACTCCAAAAAACCAATGGTCTGTCGACTTTAAACACTTGGCTACTTCATCTTGCTCAGCATATGCCTGCTTCAATGCGCCAACAGGATGCAAACAAGTTAGAATACATTTTTGCGTACATATTATTATCATCACTAGACTACACCCCTTACCGTATGTTAGATTCCATGGAGAATGCAAAAAGCCTCACAACACCCGTCACAACTTGCATCAAATATAAAAAAACACTGACTTCAATTATGTGTTCCTTCTAGTACACTTCGACTTGTGTGGCTTCTTTTTCGTGGCTTCGACACTCTTGTACTACCAGATTCCAGTCAATAATGTCATACATGACATTTTCGAAGTTCACATCGTCGATTGGAACATGAACTGAGTCGAGCTGAGTGAACACCATTGCTGTATCACCAGATTTTAGCCCACCAGAAAATGGTTCACGAGATAATGTTGGGGTTGGAGTGAAGTGGAATGTTAGCTCAATCCCAAGATTGTGACTCGATGATGCTCGCTGTCTCCTTTCTGGAATCATTTTTCCCTACATTATGCAATCATTAATATTATCAGAATACTTATGCAATCTACAAAATATCACAACGAACATCAAGAAAAATAATTCAACGGAATACTAACTCGTTCATTGACTGCTCTATCGCATTGTGTGACAACTGGTTCTATGTTACCTTCAAACCAATCCTGTCCACGAAAAGTGAAAGTTAGAATACATTCTTCGAAAAATCGTCTAACAGAAGCAAGATCATACTCACAGAATCCGGAGTATCTGGCCTAGAGTCGTATCGCTTGTTGTGACCTTGCTCTCCACATACTGAATAGGTCATTTTCAAACGTCCTTTTCTCCGAATATAGTTCTTCTCTCGCGGATGCACTATCACATCTTCATCTGCTCATTTTCTCCAATTTATTTATCTCTTTCCCTTTCGTAGTATAACCAACGACGGTGGAGTAATATTAAGCATATCCAACTGTGGCCATAAATGCATACCATTGATCGGATGCATAATACTACTATAGCATCGCATATATGTCTCAATCATGTAGCAATTGTGAACGTAGTCTTTTGGATCATTTCTGCAATCCCTAATCTCTGCAACTGCATGCATGCAAGGAATGGCTGTAAGCTTCCATTCTCTACATGCACAAGTTCTCTCATGTAGATCAACAACATAAGTCCCGAAGCTGCATTCAACTTGCCATTCAGGTCCACCTGAAAAATGCAATGTGCATTCACGCGATATCTTAACATTCTTGAGCAATTTTTTCTTGATCTTCGAACACAAGCGTCATGTACATCTCATCATCTTCTCTCAACACTTTTGAATCCTATTCATAAAGGTTTGTTGTAGTGATGTCAACATTGACAAAATCATCTTTTCTCTGTCACTTCTCAAAGTCTTGTTGAAGACTTCGCATAGATTGTTATGCAGAATATCACTATTTGATTGATTCGAGAAATGTGATTTACTCCATTCTTGCGAGTGTCGTTCCGTAAGCCATTTGTGTGCCTTCTCACTAAGTTGACGAATTTGTTGTATCCAATGTTGGTAGTCAGCAACAGTGGTTAACTTGGCAGCACGCCATAAATAATTTTTAAGAATTTTACTCTTAAACCCAGCATCAAAGAAATTTGTGTACATATGTCATACACAAAACCTGTGCTCAGCCGCAGAGAACAACTCGTCTGTGACATTTTGCACCCCTTTTTGTTTGTCTATCATTAGAGTCCAACCCCTTCCATCTCCAATACTAATATCCTTAAAGAGGTATGTCAAGAACCATTGCCATGAGGTAGCATTTTCTTTCTCAACCACTGCATATGCGACGGGACAGATGCAATCATTAGCGTCAATACCAATTGCAGTTAACATAACCCCTTCGAAAGAACCCCTTAAGTGACAACCATCAATACCTACTACCTTCCTACAGCCATATCGAAAACCTATCTTACAACAATTGAAGCATACGTAGATCCCCCCAAACATTTGCTCCTGTAATGCAGTCGACCCAACATTTGTTCGTAGTACATCGGCTGCATAAGAACGCAATTGCCTAAATTGCTCTTGTAAATTTCCTACTAAAACTTCTTTAGCATATCTCCGCATTTTCCATGTCACATTTCTACTAATGTCTGTGCGGAGATCTTTTTTTACAGTTGCCAAAATTAGTTCGATCTTCCAGGTTGGGTCAACCTTGAATTGCTCTATATATCAACGCGTCAAGAATATGTAATTGTTGTGTCTATTAAATTGGTCCCGACTACAGGTATGCTCTGAAGTGTAAGATTTTACTTGTAACCTCTCTGATGCATTTATTTTCGAAGCCCATATTCGCCATTGGCAGCCTAATTTGCAAATTCCTTGGACTCTTCTTTCATCATTTGCCTTAAACTTTACATTGTACCCTTTCACTGCACCATAGGTTCGTACCGCCTCTCGGAACTCTGATGCGAAACTAAATATTTGACCCACCACGAACTGAGGATTTTTCATGTCCTGACCAAAATTGAATTCAGGAAAGTGATGACCACCATCATCTTCAGATGAACATTAGGAGAATAGTTTGTCTGATGATGATAGTTCCAATTCATCCACCTCAATATCGATGCATTCTTTTCGTTCGGGCTGGACTTCATCTTGTCGGCAATCCAATCCAATTTCGATCCCATCAATTACATTTCTAACATATTCGACGTCATCCTGTTTGGACTCAAAGTCATGGTCAGAGGTAATAAGTTTGGATCTTCCTCACAATATGTATTAAACCACATTCAGTAAGAATAAGTGCAAATTATCATAATTTAAGCCCATATTAAATTTCTTTGACAAAGGCGTTTAAATTTCTGTTTTTCTCTTTAAATTTCTGTCATACAATTAAACCACGTTTAAATCTCACAATCTCTCATACAATCTGTTTCTTTCACGAAGCCCATATAAAAAAAACTATAACACACGGAACAACAAACAGTGGCCATCATGAAGACACCTTAGCCAGGAATAAAGGTGTTTAAATTTCTGTTTTTTCCTTCTTCTTTTTCCAAAATTGGAAGAAAATTGTTGACATGATTTCAATACTCATTTTTTAAAATGCAGCTAATTGTTGAATGAAAACAATTTTATTACATTTAACTCCCAGAAGTTTTGGATAGGAGAAAATACATATATATAGCTTTAGCACACAAATGAACTCTTCGGTTGCCTAAAACATAAAACCCAAAAAAATAAAAATTACCTTCGTTTTGTCTGTCCATATAACCACCAAAGAGATGGGAACAGGTTTTTCCCACTTCGATTTGGCTCCTTGAGAGGTAAAAATTGGTTGGATGGTTGATTTTCTTGATTTGCGGCTTAGGGTTTTCTTCACTTCTTTGGGTTGTGTTTCTTGGATATGAAAGCAATTGGGTAAATGAAATCAAAGCATGCTTCAATACGAGTTCTTAAAGGCATGTTTGGTTCTGCTGAGTTGCCAATGAAGTTCATAGTTGGAAGGATTTAACTGGCCACATGGATTTTTCATCTGCCACGTCATTTCATTTGCTAACGGATTTCAGCCGGTAAGTGATGGAGTTGGATGGAGTGAAGTTCGGTGGCTAGCGAGACAATTTTGTAAGTTCGATGAGTAAGTCGTGATATGGTAAAAAGTTCAGTGGCTAATGAAACATTTAACTCATGAAATTCAAAACTATCATTTAACAACAAATCATGGTATACACAATTTTGATGTCAACCCACCATGAACATGTGGCAGCTATAGGAGACCTTCTAAAACACTACTTTGAGTATGTATGATCCTCGACGCTAGCAAAAGATTGAGGCAATGCAAGTAGATAATGTTCGTGGGCAGTTTATTTTATATTTTATTATTCTAATAATGCTTCGAAGATGCTTGATTTTGTGGAGATTGCAGTGAGTTTCGTTTAATTTTCTCATTTATGTTAGTTTTGTCCTCATTTGGTTTGAAATGGGAGGAAGGAACAAAGGGACATGTCATGGTTGCCGGAAGGCGGGCCACTACTTGTTGGATTATCCGACGAAAAAAGCGTATCCAGTATGCGGCAAAGGAATTCAGAACTATATGGAAGTCGAAAGGAGGACTGAAAACTTCGGACGGCTATTAACAATTGCAATTATTTCAAGTGGCTTGATGCGGACGAACGTTGTCAATATAAGGGTCAATCAAGTGCCACATCGGAAATTAATGAGTTGTCGGGTTTATTGACGCATGTTGCTAACATAAACGAAGAAAAAGACATGGATATCTCAGTCAAATTTACTTTTCACAAGGGAAAGGGAGAGACAGATATTGAGAAGCAAAATGGAGGAGCTTTGTGAAATGGAACCAATTATGATAGTCTCAAGTTTGTGTAGTTCACTGATTTAATAATATATTTGTAGACGTCGAACTTATAGTTGTAGATCAATCCCGATAATTTGAAATTCACGCTTATAATTTTAATGTTTCTATGTCACAACATTTATGGCAATTTTGTCATTTGTGGACCAATTTCATTCTCAAAATGGTTCTATCTTCTTTTCCCTCAATTGACACTTGTGCTGTGTTCTTATAGTGGTTTCAATTCTGTTTTGGTTGTAGTTGACATTTTCATTGTTCCAGTTAAACTGTAAAGGTGGTTTTGATCCATTGATTACAAAATCAGTAGCTGCTGGAATATTTATTTTGTATATACAAAATCAAATTCTGAAAGTAGAAGAGAAAATATTATCTCATTGGAAGACTATCATACACAAATCAGGACTTCCTTTGTATATACAAATCAGATTTAGCACGTAATTTTTTTCTATATAACCAATCAAAAACTACTTCCGGCCATTCAAGTAAATGACATATCAGATTTACCATGCTTCTTTTTGGAAAGGGGCAAAAACACTGTAGTATATTTTACCAAAAAACATGATAGCTCAAACAGATATTAACACTTCGGGACAAAATCAGAATTCAAAAGCCCATGTCATAAATCAAAAAATACCTTCTGGCCATTCAGGACCTTGTCAAAAAACATACCGAAGCCTATCATATATAGCAATATGTTTACAATTTACATGTCAACAACATTAACACGAGATAAAATCTAAATTCAAATTCTACTCCAAAAAACCAATGGTCTGTCGACTTTAAACACTTGGCTACTTCATCTTGCTCAGCATATGCCTGCTTCAATGCGCCAACAGGATGCAAACAAGTTAGAATACATTTTTGCGTACATATTATTATCATCACTAGACTACACCCCTTACCGTATGTTAGATTCCATGGAGAATGCAAAAAGCCTCACAACACCCGTCACAACTTGCATCAAATATAAAAAAACACTGACTTCAATTATGTGTTCCTTCTAGTACACTTCGACTTGTGTGGCTTCTTTTTCGTGGCTTCGACACTCTTGTACTACCAGATTCCAGTCAATAATGTCATACATGACATTTTCGAAGTTCACATCGTCGATTGGAACATGAACTGAGTCGAGCTGAGTGAACACCATTGCTGTATCACCAGATTTTAGCCCACCAGAAAATGGTTCACGAGATAATGTTGGGGTTGGAGTGAAGTGGAATGTTAGCTCAATCCCAAGATTGTGACTCGATGATGCTCGCTGTCTCCTTTCTGGAATCATTTTTCCCTACATTATGCAATCATTAATATTATCAGAATACTTATGCAATCTACAAAATATCACAACGAACATCAAGAAAAATAATTCAACGGAATACTAACTCGTTCATTGACTGCTCTATCGCATTGTGTGACAACTAGTTCTATGTTACCTTCAAACCAATCCTGTCCACGAAAAGTGAAAGTTAGAATACATTCTTCGAAAAATCGTCTAACAGAAGCAAGATCATACTCACAGAATCCGGAGTATCTGGCCTAGAGTCGTATCGCTTGTTGTGACCTTGCTCTCCACATACTGAATAGGTCATTTTCAAACGTCCTTTTCTCCGAATATAGTTCTTCTCTCGCGGATGCACTATCACATCTTCATCTGCTCATTTTCTCCAATTTATTTATCTCTTTCCCTTTCGTAGTATAACCAACGACGGTGGAGTAATATTAAGCATATCCAACTGTGGCCATAAATGCATACCATTGATCGGATGCATAATACTACTATAGCATCGCATATATGTCTCAATCATGTAGCAATTGTGAACGTAGTCTTTTGGATCATTTCTGCAATCCCTAATCTCTGCAACTGCATGCATGCAAGGAATGGCTGTAAGCTTCCATTCTCTACATGCACAAGTTCTCTCATGTAGATCAACAACATAAGTCCCGAAGCTGCATTCAACTTGCCATTCAGGTCCACCTGAAAAATGCAATGTGCATTCACGCGATATCTTAACATTCTTGAGCAATTTTTTCTTGATCTTCGAACACAAGCGTCATGTACATCTCATCATCTTCTCTCAACACTTTTGAATCCTATTCATAAAAGTTTGTTGTAGTGATGTCAACATTGACAAAATCATCTTTTCTCTGTCACTTCTCAAAGTCTTGTTGAAGACTTCGCATAGATTGTTATGCAGAATATCACTATTTGATTGATTCGAGAAATGTGATTTACTCCATTCTTGCGAGTGTCGTTCCGTAAGCCATTTGTGTGCCTTCTCACTAAGTTGACGAATTTGTTGTATCCAATGTTGGTAGTCAGCAACAGTGGTTAACTTGGCAGCACGCCATAAATAATTTTTAAGAATTTTACTCTTAAACCCAGCATCAAAGAAATTTGTGTACATATGTCATACACAAAACCTGTGCTCAGCCGCAGAGAACAACTCGTCTGTGACATTTTGCACCCCTTTTTGTTTGTCTATCATTAGAGTCCAACCCCTTCCATCTCCAATACTAATATCCTTAAAGAGGTATGTCAAGAACCATTGCCATGAGGTAGCATTTTCTTTCTCAACCACTGCATATGCGACGGGACAGATGCAATCATTAGCGTCAATACCAATTGCAGTTAACATAACCCCTTCGAAAGAACCCCTTAAGTGACAACCATCAATACCTACTACCTTCCTACAGCCATATCGAAAACCTATCTTACAACAATTGAAGCATACGTAGATCCCCCCAAACATTTGCTCCTGTAATGCAGTCGACCCAACATTTGTTCGTAGTACATCGGCTGCATAAGAACGCAATTGCCTAAATTGCTCTTGTAAATTTCCTACTAAAACTTCTTTAGCATATCTCCGCATTTTCCATGTCACATTTCTACTAATGTCTGTGCGGAGATCTTTTTTCACAGTTGCCAAAATTAGTTCGATCTTCCAGGTTGGGTCAACCTTGAATTTCTCTATATATCAACGCGTCAAGAATATGTAATTGTTGTGTCTATTAAATTGGTCCCGACTACAGGTATGCTCTGAAGTGTAAGATTTTACTTGTAACCTCTCTGATGCATTTATTTTCGAAGCCCATATTCGCCATTGGNACTTCGATTTGGCTCCTTGAGAGGTAAAAATTGGTTGGATGGTTGATTTTCTTGATTTGCGGCTTAGGGTTTTCTTCACTTCTCTGGGTTGTGTTTCTTGGATATGAAAGCAATTGGGTAAATGAAATCAAAGCATGCTTCAATACGAGTTCTTAAAGGCATGTTTGGTTCTGCTGAGTTGCCAATGAAGTTCATAGTTGGAAGGATTTAACTGGCCACATGGATTTTTCATCTGCCACGTCATTTCATTTGCTAACGGATTTCAGCCGGTAAGTGATGGAGTTGGATGGAGTGAAGTTCGGTGGCTAGCGAGACAATTTTGTAAGTTCGATGAGTAAGTCGTGATATGGTAAAAAGTTCAGTGGCTAATGAAACATTTAACTCATGAAATTCAAAACTATCATTTAACAACAAATCATGGTATACACAATTTTGATGTCAACCCACCATGAACATGTGGCAGCTATAGGAGACCTTCTAAAACACTACTTTGAGTATGTATGATCCTCGACGCTAGCAAAAGATTGAAAACCAGGGGACCATGACATGTTGGCGAGGTCGTACGTTAATGTAGTAGAGAAAGAAAGGTCACATATCTGTACCAATACGCATAATGTTGTAATTACAATAATGATACTTGAACGGGGATTCAAAACAGATGCTGAGTTGTCAACAATTGTGTGGTTGATTTTTTTCCAAACTGTTCAATAATACCGTGTCACGTATCCTCCCCTTTTTTTAACCATGTCATTGAGTCTGTTTGTATAGCATGATTGTGATAATTAATATATCTTTCATATCTTTGTACAAGTTAACTAACATGTACGTAACACACACAAAAGTGTTATGTCCATAACCAGAGTCAGAGTTGATTTAATAAAGTTTGGACCAAGGGCAACATCTCCAAGAATAATTAAAGAAATACAAAAAAAAATTAAAAAAATAATAGAGAATATATGATTTCCTATGCAATCAATGATTCAAATGGAATTACTTGTACCAATATTTTTCAGTGATCATTGACAAACTTCCATTAACAATTATCAACTATAATTTTGTCAGTGATTCTTCGTAGAATCAATTCTATGCTAATGTGGTTTTTAAATTTCTGTCATCTAAAATCTTGTACTGAAAAAAAAAATCCAAAAATGCAAACCCAATGTTGCCATACGTTTCTTGCATTCATCCTCAAACTCCTGAACTTTTTGCAAAAATTTATTGGTGTATCAATCATATTTTACTTTGGTTACATGCTTAATCAATGGAAACACCATAAATTTACACCTCCTCCAGCTCCCACGCCGTAAAACCAAATAATTAAGCTTCTCGGTGACATCATCCCTGCTCTCAATTTCACATGCAATATTGTTTTTGGTGTTGGTGACAATGGGCTCCCCCTCAATTCCCATACCTGCCCCACTCCATGGTAATATATATATATATATCCCAAAAATCATTTTCAACCACATATTCTATTGACCACAACTTTTCCATACTTTTTAATCACACTTCTTAAAATGATAATAATAATAATAATAATTTTCCACTTGGAAAAATATGTTGCAAACAAGCCTCTTATTCGCCTCTTTTCGTCCTCTATTTTTTTGCAGTAGCATAAGTTTCATGTGGATGAAAAATGTGATATACCATGCATTTATTTTCATTTATAGTCGTGTTGAGGGTTTATATCGAGGCATTGAATTGAGGCCTGGAAGTAAGAGTTTAAATGGACAATTTCTTAATCAAATCAAGTTTACAACTTTTTGATGCTAAATGTGGCGTTGATTTTTCATGAAAAACCTCTAAATCATATGATTTTTTGCACGCATTGTTTGATTCCTTCTTATATTATCCAATATCAATGTTCAAGTTTATGAGATGATCTGTATTACAATTATTGTGCTGTATATTCTTGACCCCATAAAATGCAAGAATGCTCTACTCACCAGTGTATTTGTTCTATTGGAAGTGAGTTTGGTGGCTTTTATAGCACATGATCGCCGATGGGAAAAGGTAGATTGTGTCATTTGTTGGCATTCTAATGCTGCTAGAATTTTTCTTCCACATTTCTAACCTACTACATAGATTTTTAGGACCTACCATTTGACCCCACTGGAGAACTTAATAGTGTGTGTGCCTTTATTGAGAAAAATGCAGATGTTTTATGTGGGATGGCATATCCATTATTATTATTCAAGTATGTCTAGATCATATTATTTATAACCTTTATCTTTTTATTCCTTGTGAACATTAAGGCCTCGTTTGTAAGCGATTTTGAGAATTGATTTTTTGACCATTAGGAGAAAAGTGGGGGTCACTTGTGAGAGAAGAAATCAAACTTTAACACTGTAATAGTGAAATAACAATCAAAATATAAAAATTTTGAGGTAAAAAATCACTCCCAAATGGCCCTTAATACTTAAGTTTTTAATATACATAGTTACTCTTTCAAGGTCAAGAGATTTGCTGGCTTCAGCGCTCTTCAAAAAAATGCGAACACATCGAAAAAATTTAAGAAGTTACCAAGTCATTCAGTTTCTTCTTGTGGACTGGTTATTTGTTATGGATGATTATTTAATGTAGATGGTAATTTATGTTGGAATTTAATGGTGTTAATGAAACCAGATTATCACATACTGTATATATAGTTTAGATACCAATTTTGAGCATACCGTATATGCAATATATTGTATATGCAGTTTATCGTATTTGCAGGAAGCTCACTGCATATGCAGCTTACCGTATTTGTAACTTACCATATATACTGCCTACTGTATTTGCAGCTTACCGTTTATGCTGCTTATCGTATATGCTGCATACCGTATTTGCACATATTGTTTTACCCATTTCATATATATCGTATTTTCACATACCGATTTTGCACATATCGAAATTTCATATTAATATTGCAGTAAAAATATTTCACCAAAATTGCAGAAATATTTTTTTTTTTTCAAATTTGTATTTTTAACATAAACAGAAATTAACGTAGATTAATTTCAATAAACAACATAAAGAGAATGATAATATAATAAAACTAAAACACACGAATAAATTGTAGAAATATTAAATAGTGGATGAACTTTCAACCCGAGGCTTATGCGAGCACAATTTCCTTAAAACAGATTCGCCCCCTCACCATAAGGACTTGAGATTTAATCCGAGCGTCTGTTTTCCAGAATACAACGGTAAAATCTGTAGAATTTGAGCACCATAGATACTACTACAGTGAACTGATTAGTATCCGAACAATACCACCACAATGACAATACTGAACAGAAATTGAAATGCAGACAGAAAAAATATGTAGAATATTTTTCTCCTATTTTCGTGTGTGTTCTAGAATTGCTGGAAAATGAGAACTTATATAGATAAATCTACCATTAACTCTATGGCAATAAATATTGAAGTTACTTTAGCTTTTGGGAGTTTTGGAAGTTTCAGAAATTCAAAAGTCAGTGGAGAAAGAAAGAAACAAATTGCAAAACGTGGACACTCCAAACGGACCAATTTTTGCTCTGTTTGATCCGACATTTTTGGGCGTAGGTCACGCTCGCACACAAGTTCGAGCTCCGAAGGCAATTTCAGTCCGTGATTTGCATCCCCTACGCGCGCACGTGGAGAGAGCATACACCCTTCCAATGTGCAACCATATTTAAAGTGGTTCTTGCTTTCATATTTTTCATATGTGGGATAAACTCATTTTTCCCACATAAACTATCTTTCAATGGTCAACTTTGAGCTCCAATTTCTAATTCACCCGAGCTTCATTTTTTGCAAATAAATATATGATTTTGATGCTCTCACGGAGGAGAACACGGATCAACTTTGATCTTCAAAATTGAACCAACAAGTCCCATTGAAAAGTGTACCAAAAGTGAGCCATTTACTCATATTTTCCAATAATCCCCCACACGAATGAAAATTGGAAGAGACATGAGACCGTGAGACACAAGACATGGTGATAAAGTTCAACGGTTGAAGCCTACATAGGATAGGTAGGTATTACCTTTTGAACCTTCCCTTGTGAAAGCATATTTACTTTACTGACTAACCAGTAGACGTGTTGTCCTTGAACTGTTCTGCCATTTATGTAAATGATGATATACTTCACACAAGATTTTTCCAAACACAATTCAGTTCTCATTATTATGTTCATTTTGGCCATGAACATATGCCTGGTTCTGTGAGAGTTCTTAAGAATTGAGCCACACACAATTCTCGAAGGAACGGCCCTACTTCTCTCTCACATAGGTGATTTCTTATACAAGTAACCCGTATTACTTGACTCAATTTTCGACGCATAAGAATTATTAAAAGTCAATTGCTTATCCTTCATCCTTACGGATATCACTGTTACGTAATAGGAATGGACAGGAGGTAACACTTCCACAGTGATTTTATTAAGTTTTTACAATTAGGTTGTTCCTTTGAACCTTTATAATGACTTATTCATTCAAGGGCTTAAGTCTCATTCCTTTTGATGATTTCTCAATTAACTCTCTAGTTAATCCTTTAGTTAGCAGATCCGCAATGTTATCTTTTGACCTTACATAGTCAATAGTGATAACTCTAGTTGAAAGTAGTTGTTTTATGGTATTGTGATTACGACGTATATGTTTAAACTTACCATTGTACATGTTATTCTGTGTCTTTCCTATTGCTGATTGACTGTCACAATATATGCAAATTGGCACAAGTTTTAACCATCTTGGAATATTCTCTAAGAAGTTGTGCAACCATTCGGTATCTTCACCACATTTATCTAGAGCTATAAACTCAGATTCCATCATAGATCTGACTATAACTGTTTGTTTAGAGGATTTCCATGATATGACAGCACCTTCCAATGTGAACACAAATCCACCGGTGGACTTTAAGTCTTTTATATCAGATATCCAATTCGCATAACTGTATTTTTCAATGACTACTGGATATCTGGTATAATGTAGTCCATAATCACGAGTATATCTTAAGTACATTAGTACTCTTACTATTCCTTTCCAATGATCAGCTTGTGGATTACTCATGTATCTACTCAATTTACTGATTGTGTAGGCTATGTCTGGTATTGTACAACTCATTAAGTACATTAGACTTCCAATGACTCTCGAGTATTCTATTTGAGAGACACTTTCACCTTTATTTTTAGATAGATGTTGACTTGTATCTACCGATGTTCTAGCCAAGCCAATAGCATCCTTATTGAACTTTTCTAAAATTTTGTCCACATAATGCGATTGACTTAAAACAAGCCTATCTGATGTTCTTGAGATTTTGACTCCAAGTATAAAATCAGTCAAACTCATATCTTTCATATCAAATCTCGAATTTAACATATTTTTAGCGGATTCAATCATCTTATTGTCACTACCAACAATAAGCATGTCGTCAACGTAAAGACACAAAATGACATAACCATCTTTATTGTCTTTGACGTAAACACATTTGTTACACTCATTGATTTTAAATCCACTTTCTATCATGACATTATCAATTTTTTCATGCCATTGTTTGGGTGCTTGTTTCAAGCCATATAATGACTTTGCTAATTTACAAAATTTCTTTTCCTGTCATGGTGACGAAAATCCCTCGAGTTGTTCTATATAGATTTCTTCTTCTAAATCTCCATTTAAAAAGACAGTTTTAACATCCATTTGATGTACTTTAAGATTTCACAAAGCGACAATCGCAAGTATCAACCTAATAGATGTTATTCTCGTCACTGGAGAATATGTATCAAAGTAATCAAGGCCTTCCCTTTAGTTATAACCTTTTATTACTAATCTGGCCTTGTATTTTTCGATAGTTCCATCTGCTCTCATTTTCCTTTTGAAAATTCATTTATACTCTAGTGGTTTGCTTCCTGGAGGAAGGTCCACTAGCTCTCATGTATGATTTTGCAGCATGGAATCTATTTCACTTTTAATGACATCCATCTATTGAGGTCCTTCCAAGAAATTCACAACATATTGATAACTCTGAGGTTCACTTTCCTAGCATATAGGTCAGAAAATCAGGACTATAATGTTTTCCTGTCCTTTTCCCTTTGCTACATCTAACCTCAGTCTTATCTTCTAATTCGTTGTCATGGCTATTTTCAGTCATAGTCTCATATGTTCGTTTGGAGGAGCTTGCTTCCTCTTTGGACTTGTACGGAAATACATGTTCTAAGAATGAAGCATTTCTTGATTCCAATATCGTATTTTTGTGTATGTCTGAAATTTTAGAATTATACACAAGAAACCGATAAGCGATACTATAGTGTGCATAGCCAATGAAGATGCAATCTACTGTTTTAGCCCTATACTTACCTTCTTTGGTGTAGGAACGACCACTATAGCAAGACACCTCCACATTCGTAAGTATTTATAGGAAGACTTTCTTCCTTTTTATAACTCATAAAGAGTCTTTTACATTTTCTTTCGGGACACATTATTTAAAAGATAATTTGCTGACAGTACAGCTTCTCCCCACATGATCTGAGGTAACCTAGAATTTATTAGCATTACATTCATCATTTCCTTTAAAGTACGATTTTTCAGTTCAACAACACTGTTTTGTTGCGGTGAATAAAGTGTAGTGGTTTCATGTATGATTTCGTGTTGTGCATAGAATTCAGTAAATGGTGCTTCATACTCACCACTTCGATCGCTTCTTAGCACCTTAATTTTCTTATTATGTTGAGTTTCAACTTCATTCTTATAGAGAATAAATTTCTCTATGGCTTCATCTTTACTTTTTAGCAAATACATATAACAGTATTTGGTGCTATCGTTGACAAAAATACTAAAATACTTGTTGCTACCTCTTGTTTGTACAAGTTTTAAATCACATACGTCGCTGTGAATTAAATCAAGTGGTTCTCTGTGTTCGTTCAATTGATTTAAACGATGACCTTGTCGATTTTGTCTGAACACAAGTTTCACACTTATATTTGGAATCAATATGAAACTCGGGTATGCAATTCAAGTTAATTAGTCTTCGTAAAGTATCATAGTTAACATGTCCTAGTCTACCATGCCACAAATTGGAAGACTCAAGCAAGCAAACAGAAGAGTTTGCTTTATTCATTTTTTGTTTAACAACCATTGCATTGAGCTTAAACATACTATCGAAAATATAACCTCTTCCGACAAACATTCTACTTTTCGACAAAATAACTTTGTCTGACTCAAATACAACGAAAAACCATGCTTATTCAAAAGAGACCCGGACACTAGGTTCTTGTGAATTTTCGATACATATAACACATTTTTAAGAGTCAGCTCCTTTCTCGAGGTCATCTTCAAAACCACATTTCCTTGACCCTTGATTTCAAAAGTTGCTGAATGTCCCATAAACAACTTCTCCCCATTCTCAATTGCTTCGAATGCTGCAAACAGCTCCATATCATAGCATACATGCCTCATAGCACCGGTGTCAATCCACCACTCTTTAGTGTTTGAACCCACCATGTTCATTTCAAAAATGACGGCTAACGGGTTCAGCTCCGACACATCTTGTGCCATGTAGTCAACCACATTTGCTTTTTTCTTCTTCTTTAGCACCTGCACTTTGAAGACTTGTGGCCCACTTTGTCACAATTAAAGCATTTTCCTTGAAATTTAAAATTTCGATCCTTGCTTGGTCCTTTAGCCATTGAATAGTCCAGACTTTTTTTTTGTAGGTCTTACTACTTTGACCAAACTCCTCAACATTGACTTTAACTTTAGCCATACTAGGATTGAAATACTTCTTTTCAGAACTTTTGTTGTCTTCTTCAATTCGAAATCTAACAATCAGTTTTTTGACGTTCATTTTTTTCGTTTGTGCTTCAAATAATTCTTGAAATCTTTCCATGCGGAGACAATTTTTCAATAATTGTAGCAACTTGAAAAGTTTCGTTCAAAATCATCCTTTCGGCATGAATTTCGTGAAGAATCACTTGGAGTTCTTGCACTTTACTGATAACTATTTTGAAGTCCACTTTATAGTTTAAGAATCTGCCGACAATGAACTTTTTAGCTCCGACATCCTCAATTTTATATTTTCGATCCAAAGGCTCCCACAACTCCTTAATAGTTTTCATAGTACTATACACATTGTATAGCATGTCTACTGAGCTGTTCATAATATAGTTTCGGCACAAAAAATTCGAACGTTTCCAAACATCAAGTACACTGATTACTTGAACATCTTCCTCGCCCTCACTGAGTTTTGGAGCAGTCTCAATCATGAATCTCACAAAATTCAAAGTGGTTAGGTAAAATAGCATTTTTTACTGCCACCTTTTGAAATTCAAGCATTGAATTTCTCCGATTTTTCTCTATGATTGTCCGGAACATTAAGGTATGGCCAATTGTTGAAGTCACAGTTTGACTCACAACATGATTTGACAATTTAGCCACAGTCTGATCCACAACAGAGCTTGAACCTTAAGCCACAGCAGA
The DNA here is from genome assembly GCF_002742605.1 of Olea europaea var. sylvestris. Lineage (NCBI taxonomy): Eukaryota > Viridiplantae > Streptophyta > Magnoliopsida > Lamiales > Oleaceae > Olea > Olea europaea. The sequence goes on along the minus strand of NC_036258.1, from coordinate 8,792,509 downwards.
GCTCACAACCTAATTTCCAATAGGCACACTTTGAGTCACATCCATGTTGGTTGAGTCGGTTGCCATTTCTGAAAATCAAACAAAAAAATTAGTTTATAAAATTAACAGTATAAGAAACCAAATTTTTTCCCTTAGAAATCTGTTTTAAGTTTGTTGGAATTTAGTGGTGTTAATGAAATCGGATTATCACATACCATATTGGAGTTTAAATACCGGTTTTAAGCATACCATATATGCAGCAGTTTGTTAGAATTTAGTGGTGTTAATGAAATCAGATTATCACATATCGTATATGTAGTTTAGATACCGGTTGTAAGCATACCGTATATGTAGCTTACCGTATTTGCAGAAAGCTTACCGTATATACAGCTTACCGTATATGCTGCCTACCGTATTTACACATATTGTTTTACCCATTTCATATATACCGTATTTTCACATATCGATTTTACACATCGAAATTTCAGATTAATATTGCAGTAAAAAAAATTCACCAAAATTACAGAAATATTTTTTTTTCAAATTTGTATTTTTAACATAAACAGAAATTAAAGCAGATTAATTTCAATAAACAACATAAAGAGAACGATAACATAATAAAACTAAAACACACGAATAAATTGTAGAAATATTAAATGGTGGATGAACTTTCAACCCGAGGTTTGTGCGAGCACAGTTTTCTTAAAACAGATTCGCCCTCTCACCGTAAGTGATTGAGATTTAATCCGAGTATCTGTTTTCCAAGATACAACTGTAAAATCTGTAGCATCTGAGTACCACAGATACTACTTCGGTGAACTGACCAATATCTGAACAATACCACCACAATGACGACGCTGAATAGAAATCGAGATGCAGACAGAAAAAATATACAGAATGTTTTTCTCCTATTTTCGTGTGTTCTAGAATTGCTGGAGAATGATAGCTTATATAGATAAATCTGCCATTAACTCTATTGCAACAAATATTGGAGTTACTTCAGTTTCTGGGAGTTTTAGAAGTTTCAGAAATTCAAAAGTCAGTGGAGAAAGCAATAAAAAATTGCAAAACGTGAAGACTTCAAGTGGGCCAATTTTTGCTCCGCTCGGTCCGACATTCGTGTATACACACAAGTTCAAGGTCCGAAGGCAATTTCGGTCCGTGATTTGCCCCCCCCCCCC
>NC_036258.1:8741220-8791194 GCF_002742605.1 Olea europaea var. sylvestris | reverse complement strand
GGATCAACTTTGATCTTCCAAATTGAACCAACGGATTCCACCGAAAAGTGTGCCAAAAGTGAGCCATTTACTTATATTTTCCAACAATTTACTCAGACTTAATGTAGATAGTAATTTCTCAGAGTTAATAAATAAGCAAGTTTCCCAAAGCACATGCAGAAGCTTGCAATTAAGCCCATTTCAAAGTTCATCTTGGATGTGTTACTTAATTTACTTTATATGTGATTTGAAGCCTCAAATCCAAAGATAACTGATTATTTGCTGATTGCTGAATCCCTCAGTTCTTCCAACACCTGTTTTATGTCGCCCATATCTTTAATTTTGCACCACATCCTTTTCCTAACTAAAGTTTATCCTACCTTGTCATCTTTTTATTCTATTCTGTTTTTTTAAATTGCCAGTCATTTTGCCATCTGCATTTAGCTAACACACAAATAGGGCGTTCAAGAATCCAGTTTTTATCAACATTGCAAGTCTAGAGTTTCATTGTGAATACTGGAAATAGGGGGAATCCCTGATCTTTTGGAGACTCTACATTTTGGTCTTCTACTATCAATTCTATAGAAATACTAGAAACTTGTTGGACCTTAATTTGTCAAATACTTCTAATCATGATAGTCTTGGCATAAATAATTCACTGTTGACTTCCCAAGTGAATTATCCTGGGACCATCACTATTTAGTAACTTTCAAAACTGGTTGGTTTCTTACCACTTTTTATAGTCCACGTTGAGGTTTTCTCTTCCATTTATTTCAATTTTCTATTGCAATTTTTTTCCCATTCATCCAATATGGTCTGCACTGTCTAACCCATGTCAGATGTATAGCTACTTTCTAGGGATTTAGTACTTGCTACCATGAAAGAACTTGGACTTTAGTCTTGCAAAATAATTTTCCATTGATCAACATTTTACCTGCAATCCATTCTAAAACTAGTTCTTGCCAGCTTTAGAAGATGGAAACTGAAGTTGAGTGATGGTCTCGTGAACTCCTAGATGTTAGTTTTTATAGAAAATAGAAAACTACCAGATGATGCTCTTTATGTGGTATTCGATTGTCATTTGTTAGCTGCATCTTTACTTCAGATTTTATGGACAAAATTCTTCATTCTTCTTCTCAGGTGTTATCCCTATTTCTTGCAACAATACTCATCCTTGATTTCCAGTCAGAGGGTAGACTATGATATTGAGGAAGATTATGACGCTAGGAGTAGGATAATGGAGTCACTGTTTAATCCACAAGCATCAGGGTCAACCAGGGCCACGGGCGACGATGAAGTGGTGCACAATGACATCTGGAGTTCATGGATGAGAGAAAAAGTAGGCCTTTTAAGTGGCAATAACAATCCTAATTATTGAGAAAAAGCAGAAGCAAAAAATGTCAAAAATCACACATCCTTGTTTTACATTGTAGTATCTAATATATTCACATGTAGAAAATGAGTAGTTTTCAGAGCTACAGAATGCATGTTACTGATTAAATTAATCAACCAAATTTATATGGGTTGGCAATTTCTCATATAGAACCAGTAGGATATATGACAAGATGAGAGTGGATGGGGAAGAGAGAACCATCACCCAAGCCATTATTGGGTTGTGCAGATTGGGTAGATTTCTTAATGGATCTATTCAGTTCTCCGTGGTCATTGTCTTCTCACACAAATCACTAGCATGAAATTAAGGGAAAACTTCGGAGGGAAAGAATAAACGAAGAAACTGTACTGATGTCAGCTATTGTGTGATATTTTTCCTTCTTGCAACTAATGCTCTGGACATTGGATTAATCTGAATTTGACCTCAATATTCTAGTATTAGATGCTATGAATTTTCCATCAAATTCATGTTATTGACAAAGTGATTTGCTTCTCGATACTGCTAAGATTTTTGTAGAATTTTCCATCAGATTCATGTTCTTCTCTCTTTGTTTGAGCAAACACTGTGTTCTATACCTCATGCTAAGCCTTCTCTTTTTAGAACGATAGAGGGAGAAATACTATCATGCTACCTGCATAATTACATCTAGTGCAAGTTTGCCTTGAATGAAGAAATTACTTTAAAACTCGACTCCTATGACAAGTTTTGAAATTGTAGCAGTAGTACGCTGCAATTTACTAATACAATATGTAAATTACAGCATGGGAGAGTGCCTTGAGCTGCTGTCTACGACTAACTTTTAGGAACCGTTCATATGTGAAATGGACCACTGGTTTTTAGGCCCTTTTTATTTTCTTTTCCTTTTGCATCGATTTCTCCTAGGTTGTCAAATCCATACTATGGAGTAACTGTTTCCTTTCGGTTTGTTTGTTCTCTTGTACTTTTTAAATCACCTCCTAAACTTGTGCATTGCTGCATGGACTCAACAGTGGTGATGCCAAGTCTAATTCACCGACACAAGCTTGAAGCAGTGAATATCTGAAGGCATGAATTTCCTGAAGAAGCATGTGGGGTTATCTACTTTTCATATGTAGCTCTTGGATCATTTTTCTTTTCATGTAAATAGGTCTTCAAAGCATAGATAAAGCTCTATGTCGATAGACATATTGTACATTTAGGCCCTTGTTTGGTGGATATTAAAATCAGTTTTTTACTAAATTTTGATAAAAGTGGATAAAATGTGTGGTTAAAATTAATTTTTGACTTTATCTTAGATTAAAATTTGATTTTACGTTCCACCAAACAGGGGCTTAGTAAAGTGTCGCGTTTTCATTGTGCTATGTATATTTGTGTCAACTAGTAAGTACTTTTTTTTGCTACCAATTTGTGTTGTATGTCCAATGAGTTCTTAGAAACTGTTCTGAAACTCTGTGTAAAATTAGATTGAATGAGAATCTTGTTATTGTTTATTTTGAGTTACCTCACTTTTCCAATGCCATGAACGATGACAAGAAGAGAAGTTCAGGTTTGTTGTCCCATGGAGGTCGTCTTATCATTAAAATTTTGATGCCTCACTATAATTTCAAAACGATAAAAACTCGCTAATGTTACTGCAAGAAAATCATCCATGTTTCTTGACGAGTTAAGATAGTATCCATTTAACATTTAATAATGCATATGAATAATCCAGAATGCATTTAGTCCCCAATAACTAGTTCACCCACTGCAATTTCCCGTGCCATATAAAGTAAATTCGAAAGACAAAATTGAGGGGTTGGTTTGCTGCTTTTCAATTTCAGTTTTGAAAATTATCAAAAAAAAAACACAATTTAGAAAATAAGACTAAATTTATAACTTAAATTTCAAAACGTGTTTTTGACTTCTGAGTATTTTCGGTGCAAATGTTGAAAACACCTAAACTATGAAAAATAAGCGTTTAAATAAATTTTTAAAAATTAAAATTGCTAGTAAAGCAAAAATACAAAATTCTGACTTAAAAATTCTAAAAATATAAAATAAAAGTTCTGAAATATAAAATTCTAAAAAAATATAAAAATATAAAAATTTTAAAAAATAAAATAGTTAAAGCTCATATTTGATTATTTAAATTTTCAATTCACGTCATTATTTTTTTTTTATTTCCTATATTTTGTCAACTTTAAATTATTTTTTTTACTTCTGTAGCACAACAAAATATCATAAAGTTCACAAACTTCAAAATGTGTCGTTTCTCAAAATTCAAACTAAACGTATTTTTCAATTTTCCATTTTGAATTTTGTTTTAAAAAAAAATGACAAATGAAACACATTTTCAGTAATTTTAAAAAAGACCAAAAATAAAAAATTGAACTCAAAATTTAAAATGAAACGCAAACTAAACGGCACTTGAGATTCTTCTTTTTGGGTCACGAGATTTTTCTGTCTACGCTTTGGATAGTGGTAAAAGTTTTAAAGGAATAGATATTGAAAGGTCAGTACACCTCCTTCTTTTGGCAAATAAGAATAATCCTTGTTTGTACACACTGATAAATATCGATATATTTGTCCTCTATGCTGTCATATAATTGGCATTTGGCAAGCCAGAGACAAACAGCCAAGGTCTAATGAAAATTTCCAATTCCAGCTTGAATTCTGCAGTGTTTGTCCTGTTGAGTGACCTTAACAAATGGCTACAAATAGAAGTATAGAACCATGTTGATATGTGTCGTTACGTATATATATTTAACCATTGATTTTGCCCCTCGAAAGCCATTGTTTAATTGAAATCCATGTTTTCCTGATGACTATAGACAATATTATGAAACATTTAGAGCTCGGGCATTCAACATATTTAAAGTAGAACAAGTAGAATCTCGTCCTTCAATCTTGAGCAAAAAGATCGCCAAACTTCTAAATTTTGTTGGCACACAAATCGCAAATGGACGATTTCCATCATTTTGGATGTCAAAAGTATGATGGATGTCCTCACAAAAATTGCTACAAATTGAGTGCAACTGACTCCTCGTAATCCATGGCATGGCTTTCTCAGGAACTACAAAGCGACACAAGAGTGTATTGTCACGTCCACAATGAAGTGACTTCAAGTTGGACGCGACATGCATGATGGGATATGGGATGAATGGAGAGTCGAGAGAAAATTCCCATGAATTAAGTGGGAGTAAAGTAAAATAGAATGATATCTTCTTGTTGGGAGAAAATACTTGAGAAGTTGTAAATAGTTCTCTTCCATTTATATAAAGAGGGTTTTCCATATTTATGTGCGTGTTCCTTTACTTATAAATTTCCTTACGGGAGTTGTAGAGCGTTAAGACCACACGATGTTAGCGTAATTCGAGATTGACGAAACTAGGTCCCGGGCTGCTGAACTAGAAAGTTTAATTTTCCAAACCAAGATATTTTTTAGAAAATGCAGCTTCAGTACTATAAGAACATTGTTTGTTCTGCTTATGAATATTACACCAGCAGGGTCACATGTTTCCCTTTTGGTAACCAATCTCGTGTGGTGGTGTCTTATTGCTTATCATTTGGTAAATATAATATGAAGCTTTACGGAATTTGTGTTAATTAGGCAACTTAAAATTGTTGATGCCCATTATGATAAACAGGCTAAAAACTCATCTCGAAATACATTGCTTAAAAAGTATTGCAATACATGTAGCGAAATTGTTCTACTGCCCACATTGAACAGAATAAGACAACCCACTAACTCGTGGCAGGTATGGGAACCTAAAGATTTTTCTCCAAGTAGAAAAGGCCCTTGTTCGAGCCCCATTTTTCAACAGTGATTTATCATCATTTCTACTACACATTCTTCAATAAAATAATATTATACGCAAATCAAAAAAATTTCCATATTTTTTTAACCACACATTTCCCACCAATACACTATTCAAAAATTCATTTTCTTCACAAAAATGGGACTCAAACAAGGGCAAGATAATACTTTTCATTGTGGACCGGAGAACATTTCTTATACATGTATACTAAACTACTCATAGGAACAATTAATATATATTTCGCACATGTTTATAAACCAAATATAACCACTCAAACCACTTTTTAAGTTTTTATTCACAAATTTAGAGAGATCCACAAGCACTACTCACTTATTTACTATTCATTTCTTTCAATTTATATACACTTTCCAAGTTCTAATCATACAAGAGTCGAGTTTCTTCAGGTTTAACTTTGCATATAGAAATACTTCACATAGCTTAACCACAATCAGGACCATTCATAATATAAGACAATGCAAGGCAAATCTAATATATTTATGCATGAAGATTCTGGCGTTCTGGTTGGATAAAATGAAAGGAAAAGGTTGTACAGTAGAAATCCAGACAAATATATGGATAACATATTTGTAATAATTTGCAACATTAAATAATTAGAGATGGGCTGGGGACCATTTTATAGAGAATAACATATTGATATACACAAACAATGGAGTTGTAAATTAAAGAAACTAGTTCAAGTCATTAAAATTTAAGTCTCGTCAAATTCTACCAGTCAATTCAATCACAGCATCTTCCACAAGCTCTTCTAGCAACTTCCCTTCAATTTCCTTTCCTAAATTATCAATCTCCAGTCTCAAATGATCAGTCCAACGCTTCCCGACCACCTCCTTTCTTACTACACTCTCAACCACCAAGCAGTTGTCGTCCCCATAATCGACCAAAACACATCTGGCGTCACTAGAAAACCATATCTTCATCCCGGCCCACACCTGGTCCACCATCATCAATGATGCATTCTCCAATGAGCTACTACTGGCCCCAATGCATGGAATGGCTCTTTGGCATGAAGCCGATCCATATCCCACAATGTCCACTAATGCTGCGTTCACACAATCAAACACAAGTTTACGGGTCGATCTCTTTCGCCTTCGCTCAGCCTCATGTAGTGTCTCTTTCTCATTTAAATCTATGTACTTGTCCCTTAATGATGGGTTCAATGGGCTCTCTGGTGAGTGCCATCTAGCCAAAAATGAGTCAGGTTGCTCCTCACTATCAAGTCCAGCCACTGATAATAGTGTCTGAACAAATAAAAACCATTCTTCTTCCTCTGCTCCCGGGGAGGGTAAGGATGGCTTTAAGGGATATGATGATGCTGTGTCCATGACCAAATCTGATGGCAGAGTCCGGGCAATAGATCCTATAGGTGGTGATTTACCAATTAAATTTGATCTAACATGATGAAACGGCAACTCAAGTCCTGTTATTCCAAAATAATAAGTAAATAAACTAAATGAAACAACATATCAAAAAACAACATGGACATTGAGAACTGGACAACAAACTTTACCATGACAGCCCGGCTTGATAAAACGTGAGGACTCCAGCACTGTATGTTCATCCTCTTCAAAATTTGGATATAGGACTGATATTGGACTTGGATGGTCCTGGTTCTCACTTGGGTTTAAAGGTGCAACAGGTTTTGTTACAGACAGTCCACTCTGATAAGGTAGAAAAACGTTAATGATGTCCTAAGTATTCCCGGTTCATGATAATATGAACATATGTCAGCAAAATTACTACTATTTCAAGCTAAAAAATCAATGATCAGGGGAAACAACCCTATGGAAAGCAGAAGAAAGCATGTAATCAGAACTCGACATGCATCCCTTTCCTCCTTCGGATAAATGACTTTGCTAACTTCTTTCCGATTAAGAAAATCTGAATTATTATCTACTCCTATCATCTGGTGGATTACCATCATTGTAACTCTTGTTTATCATCATAATTTTACAGGGTAGTACAAATTATTGGTCAAGGCAACTGGTAATATATACCTAAATATTCATCAACCTACATATTGTCTTGGTGGAAGCTGTAAGAGCACTTTTGAAGGCCATCCTGTTCAAGATTGTAGAAAGTACGAGAACGAGAAAGTCAACAAAAGCACTTTGATAGTTGTAAGTTTTTCGTAGGAAGAAAAAATAATCAATCATATTAAAACAGAGAAGACAGAAGCTTTTCATGTCACTGATGCACCTGTAATAACCATATCAAAGCGTACATCAAGTAACAGACTAAAAAAATTCAAAGGAAACAGGGGACTCAGCTAACCACGAAGATAGTAAAATTACCTTGGGAGATCTCATGCCCTGCTGGCCAATTAAATTTAGGGGAGCTGCTTTAATTGATGGATCCAGCTCAAAAGGTGACAGACATTCAGGCCCTTCATCACTAGGTTGTTCACCTCTATCTTTCCCAACTTGCCCAGAATGTATTCCTGAGGAGCGAGATTCATCTTTGCATTCAGATTTATCTTTACTAGGTTTTTTGTTTCTTGAGAAAAACAAACTCGAAACCTTTCCTTTGAATGATGATTTTCCACTTCTTGTCTTTGTGGCCTCCTTAAAAACCTCTGGTTTGCCTCCATCTGGATCTAGAATGTCTACATTGAGCCTGGTGCCAAACTCAGCAGAATATACAGGAACGGATTTTGACCTTGAGAGATTCCTAGGAGAATCATCAAGATTTTCATCCTTTGTCTGCTCACTAACAAAGAGAGAATCAGAACTCCTAGGTTCTTCATTAGTACTACGTAGTTCTTTAGGCATTCCAGCCTTCTTTGTCTCAGAAAGAGAAAGCATTTCACCCAATGTGCTAGAACTTCTCCGCACAGGTCTTTGTTCTTGAAAGCTACCATTAGATGTCATCATTGCCCATCTTTCAGAGAGACGCTTCTTTGCTTCTCTACAAACTGATGACTCTGGAGAATATGATACATGGCTAAATGAGGACGAGTAGGGGCTACCAAACCTATTAACATAATCCCAAGAGTGCCTAGATACCGGTGATATGACTTCTGAATCACTGAGATTACCATCTGCATATTCAATTTCCGATTTATTAAATGAACTTTCATCTCCAACATATCCGTTGGAGAACACAGAAGAAAGTAAGGTTTCATCTCTGTGGAACGTTTCACGCATCTTCTGTGTGATTGCTTTTGCAACATCTTTTGATTCTTGTTTCTCGTCATCTTCTAAATCCCCAAAAAAGTCTTCACCATGTGATATCCTTGGTGATTCCGATCGTGGAGAATCAACAGCCTTCATATCTTGTGGTCTAACTGAGCTTGGCTTCAGAACTACAATTCGAGTTGGTTGAGTGGAAGTTTTGTTAATCTTCTGTCCGGATGGTGAAGAACATTCCTGATGGCTTTTTTCCAATTCATTCAAATGTCCCACATATGCACATTTCTTCACCTGTTTTCCACGTTTATTCCCAACTGCAACAAAATTGTTACTGTCTACCATCTTCGAAGGTCTAAGAATAGTAATTCGCTTCGTCTCAGAAGGTGGGATAGACTGCAGATTGTAAGGATTCTGAGAAAACGTTGAATTTGGTTCTTGCAGACACCTAAGAAACAAGTCTTTATTGGAATTCAAAACTTCTAATGCATCTTGGAATTGCTTTGACTGGCGAAGTTTTTCATCCATAGACAGGCGTTTTGCTTCAACAAATTTCTGGCGAATGAGAGCCATCTTCCTGTCATTTGATGTTTCATTACAGTTTCCCTTTTGTGGTGATTTCTCCCGCAAATAATTAGTTTTCTGGGATTTCTTCCGTATTTCATAAACATCACTGCATTCATTTGGCTCTATATATTCAAAGCATCCATTCTGTTGCTCCCAGTAACTCACTGGTATATCTAAATGACTTCGAGGATGACCTCTAAAATGGCTTCGTTGAGCAGCTGAATTAGGTTCCTGGCGTGGAAGGGCATCAAGACCCATCAACTTAGCAACAACATTAGCCGGACTGTGTTTGGAATCTACTTCTTTGGACATTTCTTGGGCAATGAGCATCTTTATGGGCGTTGCATTGGATTTTCTGTTTGAACCAGTTCTGTTTATTTCAGGCACAATCTGCACATCTCACACCAGTGCACAATATAATTAAATATTGAAGAAAATTAGCAAAATCATAAACTATGCTCTAGACTTAGTAATATAAATAGAAATATACCGCATCATCCTCTATTCGGTGATTAGACGGAGCCACTGACGCTTCCTCTGCTCGGCTTCTTGAGGGTGGCGAACCTGTGGATAGTTACTATTGTGTCAAATGCAACCTTCCTATTGTGGAATTTATAAATAACAGGATAACAAACTTCCCAACCCTTCAATCTCTAGAGGAAGCAAGGGACGAAACAAGGGAACCTATAACGACAACAAGTTCACATACCAAAACGATTATAAGGTCATTGAGAATTTTGTTTATGTTTTATGTCATCTATATCTGGCAAGGGTTCGGACTCGATTAAAATGTGTATTAGAAAAACAAACAATCAACCAACCAGAATAATTTTCAAAAGCATGTTCCATAGCAGAACATGAACCACAATCACTCAACAATGTCATCTAAAATCCATTACTCTCACTGTGAAACCTGTTAAAACATATAACTCAGACCTGTTGAAATATTATGGTATCGAACATCTACATTTCTCATAAGTGGCCTAATTTTCCGCCAGGAAAATATAAACATGTTGTGCAAGAAAATAAAAATGAGTACGCACCATCTTGATGCGATTTATCAGTGAGCAGCCTGTTTCCAGCCACAGCACCGTTCAGGTCAAATAAGTTCACCATTCTTCCCAAGCATCCTGGAAAAGTTTTCTCAAAACTACGATCTTTCCCATTCTGATGAATCCCATTCATTTCAGCACCTTGTATGGCACACTCCACTGAAATAATGACAAAAAAAACATCATTGATAATATTAAGTGAAAGTGGGAATAAACAAGGTAAATTGCACTTTTCAACACTAAAAAGAGTGAGGTATGCAACCATCAGAAGTGCAAATTAGCTGTTTCGCGGTTGAAACAAGCTGCTTTTGCAAAGAACCCCAATCCCCCAGATACACAGCCAAACTCACAAATAAATAAACGAAAACCAAAATGGAAAACCGAAATCATCCAGCACTGGCAGTGAAAAGTTAAAACAAATCAAATCATACAAAAAAACTATCTTCACAGATGAAAATTCAAAACACGTGTATATGAGAGAGTGAAAAGAGGGAGGGAGGGTGAGAATGAGAAGAAAAGACAGCTATCTTGAGGAGACAATCACTGTGCACTGCAAAAGAATTGCCTAGATTTATGTGAAAAAGGAAGGAATGCAGACAAGACCTCTGTATGCACATTGCTTTGTTAATGCATGTTTCAGCATATTCCCACGAAACCTTGCATCAATCAGTTACATTCCTGAACAAACTCCAAGTCCCTCAAGATAAATGCAATTAAACTCAAAGAATTGAAGCGTGATAAACAAGCTATAGATTTTCTTAAATTAACAGCAAAAAGAAAAGGATTTTAAAAATTCAGAGTCTCCTATTTTTTTTTTCCACCGACCTTAAGATTAAATTGCAGCTATAACTTTTTAAGCCTTCGGCAAAAATAATTGAACTTTTAACTTCATATCCTAGAACAAAAAAATAAATATCTTTATTCAAAAAACCATTGCAGAAAAGCTGCAACAACAGTAGAAAAAAAATCAATTCAATAAAAGGAATCAGATTCGATTCATTTCATTACCTCTCCAAAGCGAGATCGAGAAACCGTAACAGAAAAGCAGGATCGGTAACGAAAAGCACAGCAGAGACTCAAAAAATTCTCACAAAAATTTCGCAAAGCCAATCCCTTACAATGTGCACATACAAACACTCCACGGATTATTTTCTTCCCTTTCCACACCGTCAAACTCAGAAATGTAGCTTTTAGGTAGATATAATAAAAAGGAGCTCGAATCGGATAACAGAAATAGCGTCGGCTGACAGGTCGCCAGAATTAGAAACTTCCGGCGAGGTTAATGCCGGAGAAATGCCGGATTGTTTTGAGAGAGAGTATTTTGTTTTGCAGTAAGCTTTTCTTCATCTACACCGACTCTTTGTCGGACTCGACGAGGTTTCATTTATTCTGATTTGTTTATCTGTTTCGATTACGTATATGGAAAGAGGTGCAAATTTGGATTAAAAAATAATAATAATAAAATTTTAAAAAAAATACATATATATATATATGAGAACACATATTGATATTATTATTATTATTATTATTTAGCTGAATGGTCCTTCTACCTTAGTATCGTTTTAATTGGACCCAAATTTGCATTAATGAGTTTCTAATTTTTTGTCCTTCAATTTTTTCAATATTGAGCATGCATTTATTGTTACGTGATACCATGAATTAAATTCTTCAATAAATTTTTAACATCAATTTGGTGGATTATTAATTACGAAGTGAAATTTGATTTGATTTGTATCATATGCAATAAATTTGTTTCCGTAGCTTTTAATTGATAGAATTCCCAACAAATAGTACTCTATTTGACGGTCTTTTTGTTACTCCTTTTTTCTTCCCTTTAATTTTATATTGCTTCCTACACGATTTCATAACCATCAAATCATTTTGAAATAAATATTTCAAACTTCGAACTCAAGATACTATTTGACTACAATCTTAAATGCTCAAGTTTTAATTTATTACCATGTGAATTTAGTGGTTGTTAAATTGCTTGATTTATCGAAGCAATTTTATAAAGAATGAAAGATAGATCTTCAAATTCATTTTTTAGTACTTTTATTTGCTTAGATTTGACAATGACATTAAAAAAAATGAAAACCTTTCATTTGCTCGATCTTTTGAACATATCGACCACCGCATAAGTATAAAGGGTTTGGACTTTGGAGTCCTGCAAAAGTTTGAGATTTCAAGTGGGTGACTGCTAAGTCCTCAAAATTAGACGCAGGTGATTCTCATGTCCTCAAAACTTGAGTGGAATTTGTACAATCAAAGTTGGGACCTTGAAAGCACTGTTACATATGCCACTTATTTCTATCTATTATAATTTAATATGACATTATGTTTCACTTTAATACACAACATTACTCTAACATCGAATACAGCACCTTTCTTGATTGTCCTACATGAGATAAGCACCTTGATATTGTGCTTTGTTGAGTATCTTGCGATTTTGACCTTGACATTTCAATCAAATTTCAATTTTGATCTTGAATACTATGTAATTTTCGCGTATAATAAGAGGGATGTACATTCGTTAGATGAGGGGCTCGTATGCAAAGGTAGAATATTGAAGTTGCAATAAATAAAAAGACATTCTTATAATATAATTAACAATTATAAGTAATTTTCTCATGATTGGCCTTATAATGAGGTTTTTGGCTTCACTTTCTTTACTTGAAGTTTTGTCCTTGTCTGTGGGCACTCGACAACCCGGTACTAACGCTTGAATATTTACTTTATCCGATTTGACAATGACATTAAAACACCTTAATTTTCAGGGTTAATTACGAAAATGACATTTTAAATGCACTTGTTATCAATCGCAAACGAATCTCAGCCGTCAAATTGTTTCGTAAGATTCAATGGAAAATATTAGCTAATAAGGGACCCTACCTCCAACTACCGTTGGCCTTCTTTGTCAATATTAAAAGGACAATAAATCTGCACGTTTGATCCAAATGCAGGATCGTGAGATTTAATCCTTATTTTTATTAGAATAAACTTGTAAATTACCATAATAAAAATATTATTATTATTCGCCGAAGTAGACTATTTCTTTCGTTAAGTTCATATAACACTCGTTTGATTTTGTTAAAAATTTAATAAATTTTAACAAAATAGATGAAATGCGTAATTAAAAAATTTTGAATTTTATTAAATTTGTGGTTGAAAATATATTTGAGAAAAATAAATTTTAAGAAATGGGACCAAAAATGAATTTAAACATAGTGTAGAGAGAGAGAGAGAGAGAGAGGAATGTATTTAATAATCTGAATTGAATAGTATTTAAAAGAATAAGGTTGACGAAATGTGTCGGTCCAAATTGATATATCAAAACTTGTTCGAGTCGAGGCAATAATTAAGTATTCAATAAGGTCAGGTTTTCCTCAACGAGCTTCCAATCTGATTATAGCGTTATGATGCTACCTATCACCAAACAAAATCTAATATAAATCAGAAATATAGTTCCCATTTTGTTAATTTTAAGCAAGCTCAGTAGTTAACATCACTATAACAAGATAATATGAGTTAATTGTCCCAATGGTAACATAATTTGTGTCTGTGTTTTTGATTGTACACTGCAGTTTAAATGTCGAGTTTTAGCAATTAAATTCATACAAACGTTGGACATTAATCACTAGCATAACGTTCGTTTTATGACGGCTACTGAAATGAACATATGACAACGCCTTCTTGCCATTAACAAACAGCCATCTTATATGTACAACTTGAATTGACAACCACATACATGGAAGGGAGATACAATGAATAAAAAATTCGTAGGCTCCCTCCTGTGAGAAGGTTATCAATTCCGATTGTAAAATTGGCAAAATTCATTAACAAATTGTCATGTCTTATTGCTTATTCAACTTTGAAAAAAACCTCTTCAATTGCTCATTGAACATTGAAGTGGTTGAATTTCGATCACTAAACTTATAAAAATAACGTCAAATTTGTTCATTAAAAGTTATGTACCACAAGTGCAGATAATGTGTAAAAGTAATAAAGTGGACAAGCGCGTCTAAGTTTTCGATCCCACAAGAAATAATTACTCAATTAGGCATAGTTAACTTTAATTTTAACTTTTTTTTTGTAGAATTTTAAACTATTTTATCATTTGAAAAATTTTAATTCACTGTGTGTTTTCGATGTTAAAATCAAACTAAATTAAAATGTGATTTTTGCAACAACACACAATAAATTTAATTAAATGAATAGTGTTTCATTACAAAAATCCAAAACTAAAATTAAATATAATCATTGTGTAATTAAGTAACCGTTTCTTGTGAGATTGACAACCCCACTCGTTTTTCGCTTTATTACTTTTACGCGACCTGTGTTTGTGTTTAATTAAATGAATTGCATGTTTCATTACAAAAAAATCCAAGCTAAAATTAGATATAACTGTTGTATAATTGAGTAATCATTTTTCATGGGATTTAACAACTCAACTCCTTTTTCGCGACTTGTGCTCTTGTGATACACATAATTGAGTAATCATTTTTCATGGGATTTAACAACTCAACTCCTTTTTCGCGACTTGTGCTCTTGTGATACACATAATTGAGTAATCATTTTTCATGGGATTTAACAACTCAACTCCTTTTTCGCGACTTGTGCTCTTGTGATACACATTTTTAACGACAAGAAGCCTAAATCATTTTTACACGTTTAGCGATCAAAAATAGACAATAAAATATTCGTGAACTCCTTCCATGTAAGGGAGAGTAATCTATTGTGTACGCCTCCTCATAGAATTATCATTTCACTAATTATGTTTTAAGATTTGATATGAAGCCAAATAACCTCATAGGAATTATCATTTTACTAATTATGTTTTAAGATTCGATATGAAGCCGAAGTAACGTCCAAACCGTTGGAACAATTTACTCGATATTCTTTCCTTGAAAAAAAAAAATTAAGAAAATGAATATATAAAAAATAAAAATTCATTTTATCAAAAGCTATTAAGAACTTAAAAATAAATAGTTTTAATCAAGAATAAAATAATGATTTTAAACACAACGAATTAAGCCCCGTTTGGCCCAATTTTGAAAATGAATGAAATAACATTTTTTGGAAAAGTACGCAGTTAAAAAAATAAAAGGAAAAATTTTCAATTAACCTATAATATTATTTTATAAAAAACTCACGCTGTTAAAAATTGAAGAAAAAATGAAAATTAATTAAATTTAAACAAAACCTAATTAACATTTCAATAATAACTTTCTAACTGGACTTGTAGAGGCCAATCCAAAAGAACTGGACCTCTCCAAAAATTAGTGTATGCCACTAATTGCAGCGAACACACGGTATTCTTTAGTAAAAGGCGAAAGAATAGTTCGCTTTGTGTCCACTGCGTGGCTGCATGGTTCAATAGATTTACAATGGGCCATTTTATATTAGTTTCCATCTCGGTTAACTATAGTCATCTTTCGATGTGGGATTTGTTTAGTTCATTTCCTCAGCCTCCTCCCCACTTTTAATTGTCCTGCTTCTCTAAGGCATATGATTGTCTAAATCCTGATTCCAACACTACCATTTAAATGAAATTATGGTAAAGAGTTGCTATTTGGAGACAAAGCCCATAAATCATCATCAGCTGACTTCGTGTCCTTCCGATGCCGTGTTTGTTGTACTTGGAGGAGATTGTGTAACGAGTATGGATAGGAATGCTTTAGTGTCTTTAATACGTTGAAATTCTCTTTTACTTCGATTTCCTAACGACTCGTTTTGAACCCTTTGCTTCTATTTCTTCAACCAGCTGATGAACTTCATTCAGATAAGACATTAAATGGGGTGAAAGACACTACAATTGAGATGTCATACCTGATTAATGAAGAACATTGAACTAAGCTGTTTCTGACTAGTATATTATGCTGTATTTCAATTTCTTGGGTGGAGTTCATGACAATGAAATCAATATAACCACACAATACAAAATTAGCAATAATTAAGGCTATGTAGGAAAGAGTTAATTACTTTCGTAAAACTCTTCCATCCATGCCGTCGAGAAGACCAAGCCACATTGGTAATTGCAAAACAAAAGCATTCCAAGGTGGGTAACCAACGCCACTGCCCTGAAAATGACCATCCAAACGAAGTGACAAGTACCTCCATATGTAAACAAAGAGGTATGATTGCTTTATTAGATTTCTTCAGAATTAATATGATTTGGACATTGAATAGATAACATCACATATTGATTTCAAATCATTTTTCCAAATTCTCCAATTTTAAATTGCAACCTAAATCCGTATGTTTTGATCACAGCATAAGTTGAACTTTTATAATCCTAATGTTTAGGAAAAGAGCAGGCTAAAATTACGGATTACTTACACTGGAGATTCAGGAGAGACCTTGGCCAGTTGCTTTTGTTCATCTAACCACCAGTTATCGATGACACAAAGTTCATGATATATAGCTATTGATGATATCAGAGAAGGAAGGTTGGGCAAGGAAAGAGTTAGAGAAGCTTTTTCCCCATTCCTTACTTAGACCGCTCGGTATCAAAAACAGGTGATGACTGCCATAGCCTTTTCTGTCTGGAAGTTCTTTCCTTCATCTCTTCACTTTCTTCGAACTCAAGGACAGCTGAATTTCCATCTGTAGCAAATGGGACAAGAAATACCACTCTTTCCATAAGGCCCTCGACAAAAGGTTCACTGAGTTTGAAAGGCTCAGTAATGAAAGATGCAGGACCAGCACGAATGACAAGATGAGCAATTCCTCTAAAAGCACTGACGGGAAGAATTTTCTTCTCATCCATACGAAGCTTAAGGTTTGCAATATTTTCCTCTCTTGAAAGTTTAGCCAACTGAGCATTTTTAGAAATGTTATATCTGTAATAAAGAAACGCAAATATAGAGACTGCAATATCTGTGCCAAGACCCGTGATGATGTCAGGAACTTCAGCTGCTCTTGTTGAATTGGCCAGTGCCCCAATTAATTGTGTGAAAGCTATCAGTCCTCCAAGAAAAGCACTTGCAATGAAAGTAAGATAAAAGAACATCCGGGCAGATCGAAAGGGAGAAAGAACTTCACTTAGTATTTTGGCCTTAGAACTGAATAACAAATAAATTACATTGTCATAAACATGCTAGCAGTGCTTTGTGTACTTCTCAGAATCATCTCAAAGTAGGGAAGAGGCAAAATACATTATACATCATCAGATAGAAATCTTAAGCATTTTTGGGGGGGAAAAAAAAAAGGAAGCCTGATGCTATTAATGAAACAATTTATGTGCCATAAAGTTTTGGGAGGTGATCATTCTCAAAAGAAGCAATAACCAGGATGGAAATCAACTGCAGGATCCTACGTTCTTCCTTATTTATCCCCGATAAGGGACATTGACACGACAAATGGTACATGGAAATTTTGCAAAAGTGGTTCTACTTAAGAGATGTTGAAATTGCTCATCACAGGTTCATCCGTACATTTGAAGTTATAAAAGGAATAAGCAACTTAGTATCCATTAGTTTCATAGAGTCAGTGTTTGAATATGTTCAAGCTCAACTGCCAGCACGTTTGGTTCTAGAATTTTCCGGTTCAAAGATAATAGACAGATAAAAGCAACAAACCAATAGACACAGATTATAAGAATTTTCACTATGATCCAATCAAATGTGATTCTAAATCCAAATTTCACAAAAGTAATGCATCTTTATCTAACATCGGGCGAGGGTCTATTGGAGGCAGAACAAGTAACTGAGAAAAAATTCTGTGGAGACGGAATTGAATTTACGGCCATTGATTAGGCGGGAAACTCCGGGACATCAACGTGGGATGACCAATGGGGAACGCAACTGCTATAGTGGACAGCCGGACAACCGCAGCCATGGCTTTGCACCGTCGTATTATCCCCGCGTGCTGTTATTTTGGGTTCACCACTTCGGTCTTTTGAATGATGATTTACATACAGCCATGGTGTTTAGATTCCTAGAGGTTCATTATACTATTGCCAGAATCTTTTTTGTTATTAATCAGAGTGCTGAGAAATTTTATTAGTCAAAAGTAACTCGGAAATTATTCGAAATTAATCAGTTAGAATCCGTTTGATTGCCAATATTTTCTATGAAAAATGTACTATTTGATTGTCATTTTTTTCCATGGAAAATATTTTCTCACTTTTGATCACGTGACCATTCAACTACCGTTGGCCTTCTTTGTCAATATTAAAAGGACAATAAATCTGCACGTTTGATCCAAATGCAGGATCGTGAGATTTAATCCTTATTTTTATTAGAATAAACTTGTAAATTACCATAATAAAAATATTATTATTATTCGCCGAAGTAGACTATTTCTTTCGTTAAGTTCATATAACACTCGTTTGATTTTGTTAAAAATTTAATAAATTTTAACAAAATAGATGAAATGCGTAATTAAAAAATTTTGAATTTTATTAAATTTGTGGTTGAAAATATATTTGAGAAAAATAAATTTTAAGAAATGGGACCAAAAATGAATTTAAACATAGTGTAGAGAGAGAGAGAGAGAGAGAGGAATGTATTTAATAATCTGAATTGAATAGTATTTAAAAGAATAAGGTTGACGAAATGTGTCGGTCCAAATTGATATATCAAAACTTGTTCGAGTCGAGGCAATAATTAAGTATTCAATAAGGTCAGGTTTTCCTCAACGAGCTTCCAATCTGATTATAGCGTTATGATGCTACCTATCACCAAACAAAATCTAATATAAATCAGAAATATAGTTCCCATTTTGTTAATTTTAAGCAAGCTCAGTAGTTAACATCACTATAACAAGATAATATGAGTTAATTGTCCCAATGGTAACATAATTTGTGTCTGTGTTTTTGATTGTACACTGCAGTTTAAATGTCGAGTTTTAGCAATTAAATTCATACAAACGTTGGACATTAATCACTAGCATAACGTTCGTTTTATGACGGCTACTGAAATGAACATATGACAACGCCTTCTTGCCATTAACAAACAGCCATCTTATATGTACAACTTGAATTGACAACCACATACATGGAAGGGAGATACAATGAATAAAAAATTCGTGGGCTCCCTCCTGTGAGAAGGTTATCAATTCCGATTGTAAAATTGGCAAAATTCATTAACAAATTGTCATGTCTTATTGCTTATTCAACTTTGAAAAAAACCTCTTCAATTGCTCATTGAACATTGAAGTGGTTGAATTTCGATCACTAAACTTATAAAAATAACGTCAAATTTGTTCATTAAAAGTTATGTACCACAAGTGCAGATAATGTGTAAAAGTAATAAAGTGGACAAGCGCGTCTAAGTTTTCGATCCCACAAGAAATAATTACTCAATTAGGCATAGTTAACTTTAATTTTAACTTTTTTTTTGTAGAATTTTAAACTATTTTATCATTTGAAAAATTTTAATTCACTGTGTGTTTTCGATGTTAAAATCAAACTAAATTAAAATGTGATTTTTGCAACAACACACAATAAATTTAATTAAATGAATAGTGTTTCATTACAAAAATCCAAAACTAAAATTAAATATAATCATTGTGTAATTAAGTAACCGTTTCTTGTGAGATTGACAACCCCACTCGTTTTTCGCTTTATTACTTTTACGCGACCTGTGTTTGTGTTTAATTAAATGAATTGCATGTTTCATTACAAAAAAATCCAAGCTAAAATTAGATATAACTGTTGTATAATTGAGTAATCATTTTTCATGGGATTTAACAACTCAACTCCTTTTTCGCGACTTGTGCTCTTGTGATACACATAATTGAGTAATCATTTTTCATGGGATTTAACAACTCAACTCCTTTTTCGCGACTTGTGCTCTTGTGATACACATAATTGAGTAATCATTTTTCATGGGATTTAACAACTCAACTCCTTTTTCGCGACTTGTGCTCTTGTGATACACATTTTTAACGACAAGAAGCCTAAATCATTTTTACATGTTTAGCTATCAAAATAGACAATAAAATATTCGTGAACTCCTTCCATATTAGTAATCTATTGTGTACGCCTCCTCATAGAATTATCATTTCACTAATTATGTTTTAAGATTTGATATGAAGCCAAATAACCTCATAGGAATTATCATTTTACTAATTATGTTTTAAGATTCGATATGAAGCCGAAGTAACGTCCAAACCGTTGGAACAATTTACTCTATATTCTTTCCTTGAAAAAAAAAAAATTAAGAAAATGAATATATAAAAAATAAAAATTCATTTTATCAAAAGCTATTAAGAACTTAAAAATAAATAGTTTTAATCAAGAATAAAATAATGATTTTAAACACAACGAATTAAGCCCCGTTTGGCCCAATTTTGAAAATGAATGAAATAACATTTTTTGGAGAAGTACGCAGTTGAAAAATTAAAGGAAAAATTTTCAACTAACCTAAAATATTACTTTATTAAAAACTCTCGCCGTTAAAAATTGAAAAAAAAAAAGAAAATTATTTAAATTTAAACAAAACCTAATTAACATTTCAATAATAACTTTCTAACTGGACTTGTAGAGGCCAATCCAAAAGAACTGGACCTCTCCAAAAATTAGTGTATGCCACTAATTGCAGCGAACACACGGTATTCTTTAGTAAAAGGCGAAAGAATAGTTCGCTTTGTGTCCATTGCGTGGCTGCATGGTTCAATAGATTTACAATGGGCCATTTTATATTAGTTTCCATCTCGGTTAACTATAGTCATCTTTCGATGTGGGATTTGTTTAGTTCATTTCCTCAGCCTCCTCCCCACTTTTAATTGTCCTGCTTCTCTAAGGCATATGATTGTCTAAATCCTGATTCCAACACTACCATTTAAATGAAATTATGGTAAAGAGTTGCTATTTGGAGACAAAGCCCATAAATCATCATCAGCTGACTTCGTGTCCTTCCGATGCCGTGTTTGTTGTACTTGGAGGAGATTGTGTAACGAGTATGGATAGGAATGCTTTAGTGTCTTTAATACGTTGAAATTCTCTTTTACTTCGATTTCCTAACGACTCGTTTTGAACCCTTTGCTTCTATTTCTTCAACCAGCTGATGAACTTCATTCAGATAAGACATTAAATGGGGTGAAAGACACTACAATTGAGATGTCATACCTGATTAATGAAGAACATTGAACTAAGCTGTTTCTGACTAGTATATTATGCTGTATTTCAATTTCTTGGGTGGAGTTCATGACAATGAAATCAATATAACCACACAATACAAAATTAGCAATAATTAAGGCTATGTAGGAAAGAGTTAATTACTTTCGTAAAACTCTTCCATCCATGCCGTCGAGAAGACCAAGCCACATTGGTAATTGCAAAACAAAAGCATTCCAAGGTGGGTAACCAACGCCACTGCCCTGAAAATGACCATCCAAACGAAGTGACAAGTACCTCCATATGTAAACAAAGAGGTATGATTGCTTTATTAGATTTCTTCAGAATTAATATGATTTGGACATTGAATAGATAACATCACATATTGATTTCAAATCATTTTTCCAAATTCTCCAATTTTAAATTGCAACCTAAATCCGTATGTTTTGATCACAGCATAAGTTGAACTTTTATAATCCTAATGTTTAGGAAAAGAGCAGGCTAAAATTACGGATTACTTACACTGGAGATTCAGGAGAGACCTTGGCCAGTTGCTTTTGTTCATCTAACCACCAGTTATCGATGACACAAAGTTCATGATATATAGCTATTGATGATATCAGAGAAGGAAGGTTGGGCAAGGAAAGAGTTAGAGAAGCTTTTTCCCCATTCCTTACTTAGACCGCTCGGTATCAAAAACAGGTGATGACTGCCATAGCCTTTTCTGTCTGGAAGTTCTTTCCTTCATCTCTTCACTTTCTTCGAACTCAAGGACAGCTGAATTTCCATCTGTAGCAAATGGGACAAGAAATACCACTCTTTCCATAAGGCCCTCGACAAAAGGTTCACTGAGTTTGAAAGGCTCAGTAATGAAAGATGCAGGACCAGCACGAATGACAAGATGAGCAATTCCTCTAAAAGCACTGACGGGAAGAATTTTCTTCTCATCCATACGAAGCTTAAGGTTTGCAATATTTTCCTCTCTTGAAAGTTTAGCCAACTGAGCATTTTTAGAAATGTTATATCTGTAATAAAGAAACGCAAATATAGAGACTGCAATATCTGTGCCAAGACCCGTGATGATGTCAGGAACTTCAGCTGCTCTTGTTGAATTGGCCAGTGCCCCAATTAATTGTGTGAAAGCTATCAGTCCTCCAAGAAAAGCACTTGCAATGAAAGTAAGATAAAAGAACATCCGGGCAGATCGAAAGGGAGAAAGAACTTCACTTAGTATTTTGGCCTTAGAACTGAATAACAAATAAATTACATTGTCATAAACATGCTAGCAGTGCTTTGTGTACTTCTCAGAATCATCTCAAAGTAGGGAAGAGGCAAAATACATTATACATCATCAGATAGAAATCTTAAGCATTTTTGGGGGGGAAAAAAAAAAGGAAGCCTGATGCTATTAATGAAACAATTTATGTGCCATAAAGTTTTGGGAGGTGATCATTCTCAAAAGAAGCAATAACCAGGATGGAAATCAACTGCAGGATCCTACGTTCTTCCTTATTTATCCCCGATAAGGGACATTGACACGACAAATGGTACATGGAAATTTTGCAAAAGTGGTTCTACTTAAGAGATGTTGAAATTGCTCATCACAGGTTCATCCGTACATTTGAAGTTATAAAAGGAATAAGCAACTTAGTATCCATTAGTTTCATAGAGTCAGTGTTTGAATATGTTCAAGCTCAACTGCCAGCACGTTTGGTTCTAGAATTTTCCGGTTCAAAGATAATAGACAGATAAAAGCAACAAACCAATAGACACAGATTATAAGAATTTTCACTATGATCCAATCAAATGTGATTCTAAATCCAAATTTCACAAAAGTAATGCATCTTTATCTAACATCGGGCGAGGGTCTATTGGAGGCAGAACAAGTAACTGAGAAAAAATTCTGTGGAGACGGAATTGAATTTACGGCCATTGATTAGGCGGGAAACTCCGGGACATCAACGTGGGATGACCATTGGGGAACGCAACTGCTATAGTGGACAGCCGGACAACCGCAGCCATGGCTTTGCACCGTCGTATTATCCCCGCGTGCTGTTATTTTGGGTTCACCACTTCGGTCTTTTGAATGATGATTTACATACAGCCATGGTGTTTAGATTCCTAGAGGTTCATTATACTATTGCCAGAATCTTTTTTGTTATTAATCAGAGTGCTGAGAAATTTTATTAGTCAAAAGTAACTCGGAAATTATTCGAAATTAATCAGTTAGAATCCGTTTGATTGCCAATATTTTCTATGAAAAATGTACTATTTGATTGTCATTTTTTTCCATGGAAAATATTTTCTCACTTTTGATCACGTGACCATATTTTTCTCAAAATCAAGAAAAATATTTTCTTTAAAAAGAGTAGGATTTTATTTTATACGAAATTCACTTACTCTCTTTCATTAATCGACCAATAAAAAATGGACAAGTATAATATTTTCTAAATTGAAAATTAAATCAATCAAATACATTTAATTGACAATTTTCATACAAATAAGTTCTAGACAATTGAATTACCTAGAATTTATTTTTTTTTCATACGAATTTCATACTTGCAATTAAACGCACCCTTATAATATTTAAGAATTAAACTAGTTGCACTTTCTTAGTGTGCATTAATTTTGATATTGTGTGACTTGCAAAAAACAATACCATTAGTTTGAAAAAGTTTGATTAAAATCAATGAGCATGACCTCTATCATGTCAAAATATGTCAAACTTAACATCAATCACAATATACATATAACATAATTGTTTTAAGTAAAGGGATGGAAACGAAATGAGTATGAGCTACTTTATCATTACCATTCCAGTTCTGTCACGATTTTTGGGAAGCAAGGCAAGATGAAAAAATAAAAAATCCATTTGAGTCGCCACTAAACTTTCCTAAAGGACCTGTTTGATTGGGGAAATTTTTCAAGGAATTTTTTTTCCATTTCCAACATTTTTTATTGTTTGATTGCAAGAATTTGTCATGAAATTCATTTTCCCTCCACCCCCACCAGGTGACCTCTTTTCCTTGAATTGGTGATTTTGGTAAAAATTTGTTTTCCGGTCTTTTTTTTTTTTTTTTGTTTTTGTAAAAATTTTTTTTTTTGTTTTTTTTTTTTTTTTTTTTTTTTTTGACAATTGGAACAAATTCTATCTACAATTGTAACAAATTCTATTTCTTTAATTGATAATTTTCATACAAAACAAAACCAAATGAATACCCAAAAATAGAAAATTTCAACATTTTTCAAGTGAAAAATTATACCAGTTAAACAAATTTAATTGACAATTCTCAGTAAAACAAATTCTAGACAATTCAATTCCCTGAAATTCGTTTTCTTTTCACCCAAATTTCATTCTTATAATCAAACGGACCCTAAGTGTTTCCAATTGTCATTGAACGTTAAAAGTTTTATGGGTTCCACTAAACTTACAAAAACGTTAACTCATATGTTGCTCTGTCACTCGCTATTGCTAAAGTTAAAAAACTAGATGAATTTACCATAATGCTATTTCCTTTGTCATTTGATCAACCATATTACCTAGTCTATTAACCTTTAGAATGACGAATAACGGAATAGTGAATATGATAACATTTTAGCATGTTCAAAGACAAATCGAAGAGCTTTTAAAGTTCAACGACGATTGACAAACGAATGAGAAAAAGTTCAATAACAACTCGAAAAGCTTTTAAAGTTCAATAGCGATTGAGAAATATTTTAGAAAGTTCAGCGAAAATTGAGCTATTTATCTCTTGTAGTATTACACTTAATTTAAGAGACGACTTTGCTCCTTTTTTGGTCACAGACCAACAGTGAAAATTTTCCTTTCCATTCTTCGAAATATTATAGCTGAACATTGCTGACCAGTTAACATCATTTATGTCCATTTTCAATCTAGTTTCCAACCATCCTAGAAAAATATCAGGCGAAAAGGACAAAAAAAATCCCAGCCCACAAGTAAAAATAGCCACAAAAAGAGAGAAAAGTCAAAGAATATCCAATTCAATACCATCTTCTTCACAGGGTTTCAATCACCTCTATATATCATCATCAATCTGCAGCCAGGGAAGTCACACACTCTTCTGCCTGATTCTAAACCCCGAGGCAGAAATCTAAACCGGAACAGGGTCGAGAACAGCGTAAAGCAGCAAAATGGAAGAGATAAAGCTACTTGGTGCTTGGCCTAGTCCATACAGTTACAGAATTATATGGGCACTGAAGCTCAAGGGCCTCAATTATGAGTACATAGAAGAGGATCTTTCAAATAAGAGTGACATGCTACTTCAGCATAATCCAGTTCACAAGAAAATACCTGTGCTCATTCATGATGGAAGATCAATTGCAGAGTCAACAGTGATCCTGGAATACATTGAAGAAACCTGGCCCCAAAATCCATTGCTTCCGAGTGATTCCCATGAAAAGGCCATCGCTCGATTCTGGATGAAATTTGTGGAGGATAAGGTAATCTATGCTATGAGTTTACATCAACCATGCTTATAAACAATGACCAGCTTTCCTTCTACATGATGATTAATATGACATAGCTTTTGGGGAGAGGTAGTGCATGTGAAGATACCACTTTTTTCTAGACTTAGTCTTCATTACCCAGCAATACAAATCTAATAGACACATCAATAAGATCCTTGGGGAAGAGTTCACTTTGGCTCAATCAGTTCTTTTCTTTCTTTCTTTCTTTCTTTCTGCATAGCTTAATCATTCTATTTTTCTTGGTCTAATCATTCTATTTGTTGCTGTAGAGCCCAATCTTTGGGGCATTCTATGTGACTGTTGGTGAGGAACAAGAGAAAGCAGTAGAAGAAGCCAAACAACAGCTGAAGATTGTAGAAGAGCATGGTCTTGGTGACAAGAAATTTTTCTGTGGAAACAACATAGGATTGACAGATATAGCCTTTGGATGGATGGCTGTCTGGAATGACGTAATTGAAGAGACGGTGGGAGTAAAAATTATGGAAGCAAATGACTTTCCTCGCCTACATGCTTGGGTTAAGAACTTCAAGGAACATCCTGTTCTAAAAGATAATCTTCCGGATCGGAATGAAATGTTGGCATACTGCATGCACAAAAGAGACATTTTGCTTGCAAGGACATAGATACATTGCAGTTCACCTTCTCAACAGTCACTATGATTTGTTCTTCAGGTCTCCATCTTTATACACTCACAGAATCTTTGCTAGGGAAGATTGCATAGTACAGAACAATATCAAGGATGCAACAGAAGCTAAAAAATAGTTTATCATAATGTTAGTACTATGTACCAATTAAGCACTTACTAGTCATCACATCATCATCTGTATCAATCGTTGTTTTGTCGGTTAGCAGATCAGCAACAAGTCTACAGTCCAAGCATCTATGAAAAAGCTCAATCTCTCTCTTTTACTTGGCCTATAATCTACCGTGTAATTTCTACATAAAAGGATAGTCCAGTAGAACATTAGCTTATTAGTATTACTCTATTCCTTTACTCTTGAGACCTTATTTTTAGGAACTTGGTTTTATTTCTGAAGGTGGAAAGTGGCACCTAAATCTGTTCAGAAATCAATCACAACTAGGACATAAAAGCGAATCACAAGAGAGAGAAGAATGTGAAAGAGCAAATTTTTTCCATAAAATATGTAAAGTTACCAATTATTTTGCAGATATAGCCATGCAAGTTAAAGGTTTGACAACCTATAATTACATAACGAAATTCAAACAATCTAAATCCAAGAAAATAATAACATGCAATATACTGGAGTAAAAAGTCATCAATTGGATAATTAGAAACTCTTGCAGAAAGGCAAATTAGCCTCTGCAGTTGCTTGACAATGTATTAATGAACAGATGAATTTAGACACTGAGTTTCTCTCCAGGTTAATGATACTTAGAACTTATTGAACTAAGGTTAAATGGCTAACAGTCTCACAGACAAAACCAAGCAATTGCCATTCACAAGTGTCCATCCATAAACATAACAAAATGGTTCTGTAGACAGGCAAGCGCCAGTATCATGCAATATCCGGTGAAAAAAATCAAAAACTAGACATAGAACCAGTGAAGAGATTTGAAATAAGCAATTCAAATACTCAAGAGTTGAGAATGTACCCACAACAGAATGAATTTAGATGTGATATGAGCAAAGGTGTATCTCGAAAAAGATACAAGTTGCCATAGTTTTTAGAAGATATTTGTCATAAAGTTATCATTGAATTCTAGGACGACTAAGGGGAGCTGAGGAAAAAAAAATTGTAAAGTAATATTGAGCTCAGTGCTAGCTCTGCATCTTAGTGGCTCCAGATCCTGATAGCAGCGGGCGAAGTTCTCCTTTATGGTGTAACTTGACAGTATCTACAGCATTGGGCAAAAAAAAAAAAGGATAAAAATACTTCAAGATGGAAAACATGATTAATGTATTGTTAGGTTCAATCATTCACGTGATCAATGAAATTTTGTAAGTTTTAACACAAAGTACTACAGGACTGCAACCAGACCAGCAAATTGGATTTAAGAAATAACATTAATTCCCATTCCCAAATTGAAATTTTTGTTCAGCTTTGCTCTGCAATTAAAAAAAATGCTAAATACTACTTATGGTTTTCGCCTCATCTTTCTACAATTACACCTCCTAATGGAGATTGCTGTGAACTGCGAACTTGATAGTTGCTCTTATTGCTTTTAGGAAATAAAAACACTTTAACATAATGAAGGCATAATAGAAATCTAGAAACCTACTATTTTAATGTTTTGATGGATTTGCAGTAAAACCAGGATTGGAAACGAGTATATATGAAAGTATTTCAAGGCAGGTGCTATTGAAGACAAATTGTGGGAGAAAGTATTCAAATGGCTTGGATATGCTCAGGGAAGGCTATTAGATGCACCTATTAAGTAACTGTACAAGGGACAGGTCAATTTATAATTACATGGAATGTGGAAATTGAGAAGTATCCGAGACTTAAAAGGTTTAAATTTTAATGTTGGACATGGCGCTCGATAAAATGGTTAGCAAAAAGGATCTATATAGATAAACCTAGAGTCTAGACAAGTAAATAATACGAGTGTGTTGAAGAAACTGCTTAAAAGATTGAGCAGTCAACGGCAATTCTTGAAAAATGAAAGAAATTCATCTAAGAGAACCAATCGAGTGACAAAGATGGAAACAACTATAAAATCACATAACAATAATTATTTTCCAAAGCACAAGGGTATATACTATCTTGATATTAATCTAATATTATTTACCAATTTGACACTCATAAAATTGCATTAAATCTGTAGCATGGCATTCAAATTTACTGGCATTTACCATCTCAAATAATCTATAATTATTCCAGTGGTGGTACACAACATGAAAAAACTTGAATTTTTTTTATTTTTTTTTTAAATTAACATGGAAGTAAAATGTTCTATCCTGAACTATCGTGAAAATAGAGCACAGGACATTGAGAAAAAAAAAATCACTTTTTTCTGGAGGAACCAATATAAAGTTAAATCATCGTCTTAAGGATGAGCAATGTCAGAAATAGTACCTGTGCAACCACCAATGTGTTTCCCACCTGCTCATGAGAAAAAAATATTAGTTGTAATACTCTTCACAATCTTATTTGCAAAAATAATAACTTTAAAGCTGAAATCGCTTGAAATTAGAACTTGTCTTATTTTTTAACAAAATAACATAACATCTCTTTATCGGCAAAGAGGTCTTTCATCCCATTACCAATGGAATGGTTTGCTACAACATATCAGGTCAATTGCATCACTTCATAATGAGATGATATGCAGATCTAGCCTATATCAAGGGCTTCTCAACGGACATAGTTATTAGTTTGTAACATGCAAGTTAAGCAAACAGTATAAAGATATAGTGCGTAGTAAAATGAGTTTATATATATGTTCAAGTTTCAACATTCTTATTAATGTGTGATGGAATCGTAAAGCATTTTGAAATGCTTCATACCAATGAAAACATTTGGAACAGTATGTTGTCCAGTAAGCCTCTCTAGAGTCTTCTGCAGTTGTCGTCCTTGGGGACCTGAAAAATGAAAAGGTGGAAATTCTGTGCAAGGGCAGTACAAATTCGGTCTCACGCCTGATTTCATCTATCTTTTTCCACAAAATCAGTTATAAGATCTGTCCTTTTATGAATTCTTATGTAGGATAAAACAACATAAAATCAACATACATTACAATAAGTTTCAAGAGAAAGAATTCAAGAGACCGACCCCAAATTTGTTGATAATATTCCTTACTTTTTGTTGTTGTATTTAAAAAATTAAGCATATTCATATTTTAGAGCTCCTAATAAAGTCTATATAAACAATACCATATTTACATTTCAGTCTACCCTGTATTCATGCAAAAATCTAAATGGTATCTTTTCTCTCTTTAGATTAACAACTGTACGGGAGGATTTTAGATAAAACTGTGTATGTTATTTGTCCACATATTGTTATGGACACTAATCATCTGATGGAATTGGCTAACTTGACACAAATTTTACTTGAAACAATTGTTTAAAAAAGCTGTTCTTCTTAAACAAAGACGATAGTTCAATATCGTTTTTTTTTTTCTTTTTATTCTCTAGTAATCAAAAATTGAGACATCAGTCAGAAGATTGAGTTGACACCAATTTTACTTGAAACAATTGTTTAAAAAAGATGTTGTTCTTAAACAAAGGCAAGTGTTCAATATCGTTTTTTTCCTTTTTATTCGCTAGCACTCAAAAATTGAGACAACAGTTAGAAGATTGAAGTTAGACAAGAAAATATGAATAACTAACTAAAACTTGCAAAAACTATGGCAGGTTATTAATATAGAAAATATGGTTCAAGATTGGTCTTGAGAATTCATTTTCTAAGTAACATCAATGTAATCAAAGAACAATAGTTTATCTCTTCATTTTCTATAATGCAGACACTAAAATGAACGATCAATAAATGGCAGTTACACAGATAATATTTAGAGACCAGTACCCAAATTTGATAAAGAAGACCTTATAAAAAAAAATGTTGATTCCATCTGTAAGTTGCAATTATAATTGGATTTCTTTTTTCTTTTTTCATTTGCAGCCAGTTTTTCTTTCTTCCTTTTTTTTTTCCCCTTTTACTAACACCGTTTACATATTAATTTTAATTGTTTCCAGAATCTGTTGAAAATCATATCAAATTGTATTCAAATATGCAGGTCTCAATGGTACTCAAGAAAACCACATTCACATCCGACCATAATTGACAATGTTCCATACACAAACACACGCACGAATAGGATTTATTGAAAAAAATAAATAAATAAATTTAAACTTACCCATTTGGTCCAATTCAATAACGAGCGGCTCCACGCCAAGCCTCTTAAACAATGATTTTACCTCCGAAGAGTACCTTCCCCACAAAATTCAACAAGACCAACATAAAATCTCTCGAGAAAGTATTCAAATATGACAAAAATAAAAACAGAGAAAAATCAGCAGGCACTTACGAGCACCAAGTTTTGGAGTAAACAACAACTGGGTTCTCAGTGACAGTCTTCTTCACACTCTCCTCCAATCGGGATCCGAACGAGCCAGATGACATAGCCCGAATCTTACTACGCTCCCAATTTCTCGATAATGCTTTGCCGGACATTCTTTCGCCGCCAACATTGCGGTGGCACGTGAAATTTGAAACACAATTCGGAAGCTGGGAAAGAGTGGGAATTCGATTTTGAAGAGACTGAGTAGAGGATAGAGAAAGAGAATTGAATTTTCCAATGGTGAATCGAGACGTGCCAGCCACTGAAGTCATTATTTTGCTGTTAATTTTCTGTTATCGAATCCACTTTTAGCAAATTTACCGCTTCCTCTCGCCAATGCTGAAGCTGCTCCCATTATTACTGGACTGTGGTGGCCTCAAGTTTAGTTATCTCAAATAATCTATAATTATTCCAGTGGTGGTACACAACATGAAAAAACTTGAATTTTTTTTTATTTTTTATTTTTAAATTAACATGGAAGTAAAATGTTCTATCCTGAACTATCGTGAAAATAGAGCACAGGACATTGAGAAAAAAAAATCACTTTTTTCTGGAGGAACCAATATAAAGTTAAATCATCGTCTTAAGGATGAGCAATGTCAGAAACAGTACCTGTGCAACCACCAATGTGTTTCCCACCTGCTCATGAGAAAAAAATATTAGTTTTAATACTCTTCACAATCTTATTTGCAAAAATAATAACTTTAAAGCTGAAATCGCTTGAAATTAAAACTTGTCTTATTTTTTAACAAAATAACATAACATCTCTTTATCGGCAAGGAGGTCTTTCATCCCATTAGCAATGGAATGGTTTGCTACAACATATCAGGTCAATTGCATCACTTCATAATGAGATGATATGCAGATCTAGCCTATATCAAGGGCTTCTCAACGGACATAGTTATTAGTTTGTAACGTGCAAGTTAAGCAAACAGTATAAAGATATAGTGCATAGTAAAATGAGTTTATATATATGTTCAAGTTTCAACATTCTTATTAATGTGTGATGGAATCGTAAAGCATTTTGAAATGCTTCATACCAATGAAAACATTTGGAACAGTATGTTGTCCAGTAAGCCTCTCTAGAGTCTTCTGCAGTTGTCGTCCTTGGGGACCTGAAAAATGAAAAGGTGGAAATTCTGTGCAAGGGCAGTACAAATTCGGTCTCACGCCTGATTTCATCTATCTTTTTCCACAAAATCAGTTATAAGATCTGTCCTTTTATGAATTCTTATGTAGGATAAAACAACATAAAATCAACATACATTACAATAAGTTTCAAGAGAAAGAATTCAAGAGACCGACCCCAAATTTGTTGATAATATTCCTTACTTTTTGTTGTTGTATTTAAAAAATTAAGCATATTCATATTTTAGAGCTCCTAATAAAGTCTATATAAACAATACCATATTTACATTTCAGTCTACCCTGTATTCATGCAAAAATCTAAATGGTATCTTTTCTCTCTTTAGATTAACAACTGTACGGGAGGATTTTAGATAAAACTGTGTATGTTATTTGTCCACATATTGTTATGGACACTAATCATCTGATGGAATTGGCTAACTTGACACAAATTTTACTTGAAACAATTGTTTAAAAAAGCTGTTCTTCTTAAACAAAGACGATAGTTCAATATCGTTTTTTTTTTTCTTTTTATTCTCTAGTAATCAAAAATTGAGACATCAGTCAGAAGATTGAGTTGACACCAATTTTACTTGAAACAATTGTTTAAAAAAGATGTTGTTCTTAAACAAAGGCAAGTGTTCAATATCGTTTTTTTCCTTTTTATTCGCTAGCACTCAAAAATTGAGACAACAGTTAGAAGATTGAAGTTAGACAAGAAAATATGAATAACTAACTAAAACTTGCAAAAACTATGGCAGGTTATTAATATAGAAAATATGGTTCAAGATTGGTCTTGAGAATTCATTTTCTAAGTAACATCAATGTAATCAAAGAACAATAGTTTATCTCTTCATTTTCTATAATGCAGACACTAAAATGAACGATCAATAAATGGCAGTTACACAGATAATATTTAGAGACCAGTACCCAAATTTGATAAAGAAGACCTTATAAAAAAAAAAATGTTGATTCCATCTTTAAGTTGCAATTATAATTGGATTTTTTTTTTCTTTTTTCATTTGCAGCCAGTTTTTCTTTCTTCCTTTTTTTTTTCCCCTTTTACTAACACCGTTTACATATTAATTTTAATTGTTTCCAGAATCTGTTGAAAATCATATCAAATTGTATTCAAATATGCAGGTCTCAATGGTACTCAAGAAAACCACATTCACATCCGACCATAATTGACAATGTTCTATACACAAACACACGCACGAATAGGATTTATTGAAAAAAAAAAAAAAATTTAAACTTACCCATTTGGTCCAATTCAATAACGAGCGGCTCCACGCCAAGCCTCTTAAACAATGATTTTACCTCCGAAGAGTACCTTCCCCACAAAATTCAACAAGACCAACATAAAATCTCTCGAGAAAGTATTCAAATATGACAAAAATAAAAACAAAGAAAAATCAGCGAGCACTTACGAGCACCAAGTTTTGGAGTAAACAACAACTGGGTTCTCAGTGACAGTCTTCTTCACACTCTCCTCCAATCGGGATCCGAATGAGCCAGATGACATAGCCCGAATCTTACTACGCTCCCAATTTCTCGATAAAGCTTTGCCGGACATTCTTTCGCCGCCAACATTGCGGTGGCACGTGAAATTTGAAACACAATTCGGAAGCTGGGAAAGAGTGGGAATTCGATTTTGAAGAGACTGAGTAGAGGATAGAGAAAGAGAATTGAATTTTCCAATGGTGAATCGAGACGTGCCAGCCACTGAAGTCATTATTTTGCTGTTAATTTTCTGTTATCGAATCCACTTTTAGCAAATTTACCGCTTCCTCTCGCCAATGCTGAAGCTGCTCCCATTATTACTGGACTGTGGTGGCCTCAAGTTTAGTTTAAAATAATTTTCATTTTAAATATATCTTTATTTAAGTTAAAATAATTATGAAAATATTATCATCAAAATAATTTATGTCCATTCTGGGTTAATAATAATAATAATTAATTAATTTGAATCTATATAAAAATATATTAATTAATTTTTTTGACCCTTAGAGAAAAAAGTGGATTGAACTGTGAGTTGAAAAAAATAAAAAATAACGTCTGTAATAATGAAATAATGATAAAAAATTGATTTTTTTAAGTGAAAACCGCTAACAAACGGAGGCTAAAATGTTAGTTGAAACTTGAAAGTCAAGCCTTCGATTCGACTTTGGAAGGGAACAAACAATAAATTAACTATTCTTTAACCATATAGTTAACGAATTAGCTTTTAGGACACCTAGGTTTCTAATTATGGAAATAGTAAATTTATATGCAATTAACAAGCTTAATAAAACAATAAATTACATTAACTAATTATTAGTTGTAATTTTAATGACACCTCTATCCGTTGCAGAGTTATGAAGCCATTTTAATTCAAAAACCTTCTTTACAATAAAGAGCTAAATAAATTGTAGCTTATGGACGTTGAACCATGCAATTACTCGCGCAAAAAGAATTCGAATAGAGAAAATTTCACATACCTTAAGGTAGAATTTTGTAATCTAATATCGGCACACTGAATTTAAGAAAGAAGAAGCGTGCGTGAATCACCCTGATAGCCTGATGTCAATTTTGAGGTGGTGAAATGAAATTGTTAGGATTTTGGCATCTGGGGTTTCATTTATGGACTTTGCTCCTTCATGTAGATCAACCTTTATATAATGGATTGTCACGCTATTATTTGTCGATTTAGAATTTTGTCCAATTTTTTTCTCGCTTATGTACAATTTTTATGTACACATAGCATAATCCTTCATTTATTTATAAACTCTTGTGAATTTTATGGAAAGCCCATTTTTTGTAATTTCAAGTTTTGCAATTATACATTATTGTGTTGCAAGAGCCTCTTTAAACTCAATTTTTTGTTCAAAATGTATTTTAAAATAGTATTTTGATGGAGAAAGCATGGGTAAAATATAAGAAAATGTTTTGAGTTTATGTATAATATTAGTTTATTGCAAAATTTTTGAATTTACAGATAATATTATTTTATTAAAAAATGTGTGATTGAAAATAGAGAGAAAAATATTGAAAATTTCCATTTGTACAAAATTCTGCCAGATCAGAGACATGTGTGGGCCCCATGTATGATTAAAAAATGCCAAAAAATATCACCCTCCCATTCACACTTTGAGTTGTTAGGAAAAATTTCGTGACTTTCCTTTCTATAAGTACAGCATGGCTCAAAAATATATTTTGAAAATAATGTAAATAAACAAACAAGCGCTATGTTATATACTTACAATAGTATTTAATTATTTTATTTATGGATGAACAAATTCTTGTATAAGTATTGTCTCATTTGAAATACGAAGCGAATTTTTTTGCTCCGAATGATAAATAGGGTGGGGATGGAAAATATGATTCCGTTCTCGAAATTTCCGGCCATCCTGAATTTTTTATTTATATATAAATTGTATTTTATTTATATATTTTAAAACAAAAATGTAAAAATAAAAACATTTAAATAATATTCTATATATGGAGAGATCGTCAAGGTCAATCGTTTCTATACCTCTTTTCCTAATCTTTCACCCTTGGATTCCTCATTTGGCCAATTAACGGTTCCGTCAAAAACAAGAATTAAAAGCATCGGGATTCTTGTTTATCTCAGTAGAACGAATTAAGCTTATATTTGATTTGGATAAAAATCATATTGTTAATAAATTTTGATAAAAGTTAATAAAATATATTGTTAAAAAATTAATAATAAACATTGATTTCATAAAACGTGTAATTAAAAAATTATTTCGAATAAAAATAAATTTTAGAAAACTGAGAGCGTTGGTCCGGATGTCACAGTGAAATTCATATTAGGAGAGTGTATCAATGGGCAAGTTGGACAAATGCTCTTCAAATTTGGGTGATTGAGCCATGGGGCACAAAAGTTTATTAAGAATATAGCCCAATTCAGCCCTAATAGAATTCGACACACCACGGCCCAACTCCCAACCCACACTCCCCCACCACAAAATCTTTGTTCATTACATTTCTTTATTGTTGCAATCAACATTTCTCAGTCCCAAAAAAAAAAGTCTATATAGACTTTTACCATTTTTGTGGAGAAGATAATGAGAAAGCTGCATTTACGACATGTTTGGTAAGTTTAACTTGACAAAGTAGATTAAAAATAGCATTAAGAAAAGGAATATACTAGCTTTACCATATCTTGTTCGATCTAGAAAACACTTTGCTAGGGTCTTTAGAAGATTTTCCTCATAACAAGATCCAACTGATTAGTCAAAATTATTTTGAACTGTATTTCTCATTTTAAGATTATTGCACCTCAAGCATCACACATTTATAACATCGAGATTTGGCTGTATTTTCATAAGAGTGACACAATCTGAGTAGAATACATAACATATTAGTGTAAAAGGACTTAGAATAAAATCAAAATATTCTATTTTTGTTACTAAAGTTTTATTTGTTTCAAAAGCTCATTGACATGGCTCTTGTTTTACTTCTGCTGCTTGTATAAAATTTTGTGAGGAACTTAATTTAAGTCAACTTCCTCTAAAATTTCTTATGGCCAACAAAGTATTTTTAGGACATTAACCAAACATGTTAAAAAATAAAATTTTTAGTCTCAGAATTAGTTTTGATTTTTGAAAAATCTTGCCAAAAGGGCTCTTAAGTGTTCCAGTAGATTTGATCACTAACAAAAAAGAACGATAAAAGATATGAAAACAATATTGATTCTCTTGTCTTCTTGTTATCAATGTACTTGGGAGGGAAAGAGGCATTTGATGAGACTAATAAAGTAACCTATGACCATTGACCAACCCCATGTTACCATCTGCAAACAATAGTAAGTATGTCTGAACAAGAAAGAAGCCATAGCTGTGCTTAAGGATAATGCATATGTGCCCAAATAGACAAGGACATAAATGAAGATGTCAAACTACAGTCAATGAAGCTTCTTGAGGTTCAAGATTCAAGAACGTGGATGGCCCCATCAAAAATCGAAAGAAAATTTTCATAAATTTTTGTACATGGTATGGAGAAACCATGTGGGTTGTTTATGAGCTTCTTCTTCCTGTCTTGGGAAAACTGAGGAATGTAAAGTGTGTTTGGCTGCATTTGGTTTTGGATGTTGAATACAATATATTCGATGGACAAAACGAGGTGAAGATTGTTTAATTTTGTTGCATATTATATAACATGGTACTATGGGATGCGATGTGTCGACCGGCTTGATTTGTCGGGTACATTATTCTAGAGAGAGTGATCATCTACATAAGTTGAGGTTAGATGTTACTTGATTGTTTGGCTCTATATGAACCAATCGATTAAAGTCAAGCACAAACAATGTATTATATAATGTAAACTATAGAGTTTTCTTAAATCAATGGAGATGACAAGATATTAAAAGTTCTTTAGACGGAACTTTTGCTTATTGTAAAATAAAAAATAAAAAATAAAATTCGAAGTAGCTGTATTAGGTCATTTTTCTCTGAAACTTCTTTAGCCAGGCAAAATTATCCAATTATGATCAAAAGTATCTTTTAACTTTTCAAAAGTCTTGCCAAAGTAGTGTAATTATCTTTATCCAAACTTGATTAAATATAGGTAACTCTAACTGAGGTGCAAGGAGGTTTCGTGGTGTAGTTGGTTATCACGTCAGTCTAACACACTGAAGGTCTCCGGTTCGAGTCCGGGCGAAGCCATATTTGCTTTTTTCTTTTTTTAATATAATTAATAATAGCTAATGAATTTGAATCCTGGATCAGGTTTAACTTTTGTAAACCCAACTCTGGCCTTTTTACATTTTCTTTTCTTCCGTTTACGTGTTTTGAATTGTACTTATGAGGACTAATTACCCGATTCACCCATGAATCATGATTTATGTTAACTGTCAAGTTGATGATCAAACATGGTCCATCTCGTCTCATTGGAAAAGTATAGTAGAAAGAGGAAGAAAATAATTAGCCACTCGTGTTCAATAATAAAAAACGAACTTTATTGTTGATGCTAATATTTTTTTTTTTTAGCTAATATAAATGATCACATCTCTTCTTCTTACCTCTTTTATTTAGATCATAAATGAAGACTTCTTCAGTTCTGCACATATATTGCAATTATTAACGACTATTACCTTCATTTGTTAACACGTCTCGCTTATTTGTTTTTCAAGGGGTATGAGTGGTTTTGTTGTTTGATGGGAATTTGGGATGCACTATAGGCTAAAACAGCATGAAACTTCAGCTTATAAGTAGAAGTGGGACAAATTTACAAATTAGACTTATTTTTCATTTTAATTGATCAATGCATAGTTATATTACATAAAGTTAGTGGTAAAAAGTAGAAGGAAAAAAGCCTCGTCATCCTAGTATACAAAATGCCCAAAACATCACAAAACTTGAGCTTCCTTGGAGAGGGCTAATCCCTACGCTATTCACTTTTTCTTTATACACCAATAAAAACAACATCGGACAAGATTAATGACGAAAAATAAGTTAATATCTCATTTGTTGTCATCAGAAAATCCTGGGACCTCCTATTAGAATGTCGAATGCATCTTCTATGTGTAGGGACTTTCTGTTTTTTTTATTCAAATCCTCGTTCCAAACTTTGCCAATATCTTGTGCTATTTTCATTGCATCAGCAGATGCACCAGATAGCCCTCTTCTTGTAAATCCAACTGCATATAACCCTTCTTTTCCTTTCCATCCATTAGGAAATGGTGTCTTTGGAAATCCATTCTCGGAGAAGAATTCACTTTCCTAAAAGAACAAAATCAGTTAAAACAAACATCAGCCTTGCATATAAGAAACTTAGTTCCTTAAAATTTACAAACTTGTGTGTCTGAATCTATAAACGGAAACTTTTTCTCACCTGTAGCCAAGAAGGAACATTGCTGCGATATCCAGTAGCCATAACAACTGTGTCAATTTCGAGCTTTTCACCATTTACAAACTCAACCATTCCACATGAGAACTTCTTGATTCCAAGGACTACTTTGATTTCCCTGGATTTGATTTTTTCAAGTGCACCTATGTCAAGGACAGGAGTTTTTCCCAGTGTGTTCTTTAGCTCCAATGGACCAACTGATGGGCGTTTTAGCCCGTATTTCTCAGTGTTCCCAAGAATCATCCATGCCAAAACTAGCAAAATGTTGTCAACAAGCCAAAGTGGTAGCCACTTTAGCATAAACATTGCCAGTTCAAATGTTGATTTCCCAAATACTTCTCTTGGCAATAGATGAACCTGAAAAAAAACCCATAAACCACATTAGAATCTAAATACTGGAACTCAATTTTCTTGAAAGAAAACGGATGAATGAAAGTGCCTGTTAATTGTTATTTTTTTGTTTAAATTACTCACCGAGCTGCGAACAACCATTGAAGGTTTTGCATCATGGTTG
This sequence comes from Olea europaea var. sylvestris, assembly GCF_002742605.1. Lineage (NCBI taxonomy): Eukaryota > Viridiplantae > Streptophyta > Magnoliopsida > Lamiales > Oleaceae > Olea > Olea europaea. The sequence goes on along the minus strand of NC_036258.1, from coordinate 8,752,227 downwards.
CAAAGATCAAGACACACTTCCATGCCTGAATTTCCACACCCCACGACTACAACGCTCTTTCCTCTGAAATTTTCACCAGATTTATAATCACAGGCATGGATTACTTCCCCTCCAAAGTTCTCCAAGCCTTCGATTTCAGGCACGACTCGTTCGGCATTCTCCCCAGTTGCCACCACCAGCCATTGGCAAATGTACTCAACCTTACACCCACTTGGAGAAACAGTCTCAACACTCCACAGTTTACAAGCCTCATCGTACTTAGCAGACTCCACAGTTTCATTAAACTGTGGGTTGATATCAAAATGCTTGGCATAAGATTCCAAGTATTCAATGACTTGCTTCTTGTTGGGGTACTCAGGATAATGATCAGGAAATGGGAATTTAGGCAATTGGCAGAATTGTTTAGGAAGATGAAGTGTAAGGCGATCATAAGTGCGTTTTTGCCACAAAGATGCAATGCAATCAGCTCTTTCAAGAATCACAAATGGCACACCCTGTTCTTTAAGGCCAGCAGCCACAGCTAAACCTGAAGGCCCTGCCCCAACAATTACAGGGCCATTCACCCAAACACATCTTCGAGTATCAGATAAACTAAACATTCTTTTTAACAGATTTAGGTACAAGAATTCTGCGCTTCTTGTTTTCACTGAGGTTTTTCTGAAAGTTTGAGGAATTGTATAAGAGAAAAGAAGACTGTTGAGTTTGTTTTGAGGAGAGAAGGGGGGGTGGAGGGGCTTAAATAGAAGAAACTGCCCATGACTTAAGAAAGGTCCATGTGACAGAAGATGGGAAGTAAATGAGGGGCCATTATCAAATCATAAGCCAAAGTCCTCCTTGTACCTTCTTTAAGGGTAGGTTTATCGTTACTTAATTACATCCCTCTAGGGACGTATTTGATATGTTGAATCGGATAGGAATGAACACGATAATAATATATCTGGTTCTTAATCTTGTCAATTTTAACATATCAAATGTCATCAATGTGTTGTAAAAGTACTACTTAGAAAAACAATCATACCTAGGACACATTCAGTATAACTTTTGAAAAATCAAATTATTTCTAGTACTTAAAAACTGTTTCAATCAAAAGGTCTTATTTATTAAAAAAAAAAAAAAAAAAAAAAGGTTTTTTTTTAATTTGACATGAAGAATGCCTTTCAACAACATAAAGGAAGTGGGGATCTGCAAGAATTTCTATTCGGCCTTACAGGCTTCTCTTCTCCTAAGAATCTAACTTAGTATGCAAGCTGAAGAAAGCGATTTACATTGCGGTCTCCTACAAGCAAAAGCAAGGGGTTTCGATTATGTCGAAGGTTGAAGATCGAGGTTAAGTCCGCTTCTCTTCCCGACGAAGATCTTGAAAAGATTTCTGAGGGTTTAATTGCATTATCGACCTTTTGAAGCATGAATCTCGACAACACCATTGCGAATAATTTAGATAATTTTCTAAACATACTTTATTTGGTCAGAAGAGTTCTTATAAAAGGTTGACTTAAAGTAGTTTTCTTAAAAAGATCTCACACAAAAAGTAGAAACAAAAATCCTACCAAACAAGACTCTTAGTCTAGACATATTCTTCTAGTTTCATTCTTAAAGTAGCATTTTTAATAAAGTCATAGACGAAACAAATTCAAGAAAACAACTCGTTGATTCGTGATCATTTATTGCAATCCTTTCTATTTTCATAAAACAAAACTTAAGTACATAAAATTGTCATGTATATAAACACACGATTTCAGAAAAAATAAATGTCTTCATTTCTAATTTTGATTATGGAATTTACGTACGATATTGTAAGGGTGTGTTTGATAGTTTCATTTTCCAATTTTAAGGGTGTTTGATGACTTTTTTTTTTTTTAATGGAAATGAAATTTTTGGTTGCCTTGCCACATAGGATTTTTCTTGGTTTTCCCAGTTACTGTAACAAATAAAAAAAAATTTTCGTTTTTTTTATAGCAATGGAAACAAATTTTATCTTTAATTGTAAAATCATATTTTCATTTAATTGACGATTTTTATGTAAAACAAAGTTAAACGAACACTAAAAATAGATAATTTTCTTGAAATTTTTTTTTTTTTGACAATGGAAACAAATTTCATCTCTAATATCAGTAAAATTTATTCCTTTAATTGACAATTTTCATGTAAAACAAAGCCAAACGAGCACAAAAAAAAACTTTTATTTCAACGAATTCCATGTGAAAAATTATATCAATCAAACACAATAATTTACAATTCTCAGGAAAATAATTTCTAAGCAATTCAAACATCTAAAATTCGTTTTCTTTCACCCAAATTCCATCTTCGCAATCAAAACGGACCCTAATTGTATGTGGAAACATTCTAGAAGTCAATGGTAATGAATTTGTTGTTGATCATTTTAAGTGAATTGTGTTGGACGAAAATTACTAATCAGGGTCAGACGGAATTAGAGAAGCAAATGAAAGTGACGCAACATCTTCATCTGATTCTGATGGGCCCACAATGGTAGCTCCCAGTAAAGAATTATATATTTTGAATTGACATGCTTACCTGGCAGAATAGAAAGCTGACTCAGATAATAAAATAGGTGCCCACGTGGACTGAAAGGCAAAAATTGAGCTGGAGGTTAACGTCATCCACAACCTATTGGACCCCCACATTTGGATTAAGACTTTCGGCCCACTAAGCCCACTCCTGCCAACCCATGGTTCACATTAAGCGGTACCACAATGGGACCCACTATTTCTGCTGTCATCTTGCCAATAAGTAAAAATATCTTCATATTTTTCTCCAAATTTTATAAATATATGAAATTAGGTTTTAGTATACTTGTTGGTACACACTTATTTGGCATATTCACATCTATTTATAATACGAGCACGGAATAATTTTCCTCCTTATCGTCTAACACAGTTCATTCTAAATCACTCAAATGATACAAAATATCGATAATAATTTCCCTCCTGATAGTCATCTGCGTTGATAATAGTTCTAGCTAAAACGCTAACTATGACTTGTGCAGTGTAAGATATTAAACATACTTTTAAAGTAGTTCTAAACCCTAAAATCTTATCTAGAGTATTTGATTATGGTTTGTGTTTAATTAAGTGTAAAGGTAGTTTTTAGTGTTACTTTTGGAAATGGAATCCACGTGACTCTATACCTGTGAAGCCCTAATTACACTTACTTACATTTGAAAGCAAACCCTTTTTCAAGATTTTATATTTAGTTATAATGACGATTGGAGTGTACTTTGCCAGGGCCTAGGCTCTTACTAATATGTTAACTAATAAGCTAAAAGCATATTAAAGAAATTTTTTAAACATGAGAATTGAGATGCTTTTCATTCTAAAGAGTCAACCCTTAAAATCATACTTCAAAAACTTTCAATTCACATTATAATTTATTTGGAGAATCAAATTCACTTTCTATAATTAAATGCATTCAAAGTATTTTAATTTTCAATATAGAGAAATAATATAATAATCTAAAGAAAAGTTAGTTAAAATAAAATATAGAGAAAAATAAAAAATAGTAAATTAAGTGTTAGATATAAAGAACTAGAGCACTTCAAAATGTTTACTCTCTAAATTATAGAATATACTCTTTAAAATAGAGAGTCTCTCGGAGATACTCTAATTAGTTTTAATTAAATTTAATTTGTAATTAAATACATAGTTTTGAGATTTTATAAAGAATAGTGCACCCCAACCCCCACCCAACTCACTTTAAGTGGTTTTTGAATGTAAATTCATGCATGAGAAAAGAGGGGAGCATGTGGATGAAACCTTGGTTTTCATGGAGTCTCTTCTTTTCATGAAAAGATTGTTAGGTATATGTGGCTTTGGAATAAGTAGTATATATATCATCACTTCCATCTTAGGTTAGACTATTCCAATGTTATTTTTAAAACTAAACTTCAAAGGAATATGTTAAAAGATGCACAAATGATACAACTAAAAGAAAACATAAATTTCATTTTGGGTTTGTTCGAACTTAAATTATCATGTAATATAACTAGTAAAAAGTCTTGTTACGTAAGTTTTGTATCAAATAACTACATTTTAGACTTCATGATGGAGATATTCTCTAGATATTCAAAAGTTTCTGATCAATTAAATTTGGAGCCTCAATTGTATGACATTTAATGTCAACCGATGAATAATTGTACACCATCACATCTCGTAATTAATTTATTTCACGGCTCTAAGCAGTACTGCTAAAACTAGGACCACATCATGAAGCCAATGAAATTACTATTTTTTTTGCTTTTGAGTAACTAGAACTCTATGGAACTTTGAAACGTGAAAAAAGAATAATTGAATAATTCTCTTTAGCCGTCAAGGCTAATCACGATACCACGAGTGCATAATCATCATCGTTGAGTTAATTATAATTATAATCATAAAAAGTTGGTCCAAAATAATAAAATTTTCTAAACAAAAGTACACACTAAAATCTCATGCATGATATGATAGGGACGAGTGATGTATTCTTTAAACCTAATTCCCACTTCCCCCACCCATAATTCTATGCTCCACAGCCAGGTAGGGAGCCCTCTTGGAGGGTTACTACTTTAGGATCAAATTGCATTATTTTTTTCTCCATTTCTCCTTTTTCTCCTTGTTTATTTTGTGGCGAAGGGCCTTTGCCCATACTTTCTAGGAAGAATATATTTAGGGTTATATTTGGTAATTATTTTATGCAAAACTTTGATGAATTCTATGATTGAGTACGACCACGCGGAATCAAACGTTGGAGAATATCACTGGCTTCTTGTGTTCAACATAGTCTTCTTGGAAGCTCGTTTGTGCCAACTTTAACATATGCAAAAAGTTAAAGCTCGATTCAGAGCACTGAGGACGGAGTCCAAAAAAATAATAGGTTTATCATGTCATTTTTATGGCTCTAATGAAAGTTTTACATGCCTAGTATTATAAGAATAATGAATTTAAATTACTATTTAAGAATTTAAGTTTTTGGGTGTAGTAGTACAATATGGCATGACAAACCTTTTTTTCATCGGGCAAATGCTCGACTTGTCATGTATATATATATGTTAATTTTGTTTGAGAAATTGATGGTTTGAAAGTCATGGATTTGAGTTTGTTGGTACAATCTTTTGTATTATTATTCTTATTGTTATAATAACTAATACACATAAATTAACAAAAAATATATTTTTACTTTGGTCACATAGCATTATGAGAATAGTCTTTGGATAAGTAAAATCATCAATTTAAATAAAATTAATTGCAAGGGAAATCTTACCAAATCTATATGGTCATATTCGAATTTTAGAAAGATTTTTTGTGGATCGTCATATTCAAAACTTCTCTTCCATTATTATTGGGTCCCCCAACATGTTTAATTAAATATTTTCAGTATATTATAGAAAATGTTAAGAATATTGACTTGAATAAGTTTATATGAATCTTGGTACGAGTTCGATATTTGATTAACAATTCTCCTACTATAATATTCTCTGTAAGTTAATTTCTTTGTTAAAGTAGTGACAATCAAGAAGTACTAAATTAAATATTTGAAAATGTTCTTTGTGGATTCGAAGATAAGAACAAAGTATTACTCAAATAATTGGCCCTTGGATTAAACTATTGAATAAAATTTGAAATTAGTACCTTAGTCATATTCTTAACACTGAAGATCCCAAATTCTTGTTTAGTCACATTGTACAGAACATGAAGTAATTTCATATAATAAACTTCAAGGACAGTTCAACAATAGAGCTATTCAAACCCCAATGTATAAAACGCCACAACCAACCCACCCCAACAAAACCAACTACAAGGTGGAGGATTTAGAGTCCATTTGATGCAATTTTACTTTTACTTCTACTTTTTATAGAATAGTTTATGAGCAAAAAGTTCTAGCACCCATGTTCAGAAGTAACTTTCCACTTTTAGAATCAATTTTTAACTTTTCAAAGGTCTTATCAAATGGGCTCTTAAAATGTGTACCCTAAACTCAAATTCGTAGTTTCAAATTCTATGGATCATGATTTTTCTATGTAGATTGAATTAGAATGGATAGATCCATTTATTTGCATAGAAAATAAAATTTGACTTCTTGGAGATCGAAGAAACTTTCTTGACTTTTTAATATTGAGTAGGCATTACATTTCACATATATAGTCTCACGAATTTAAATAAGTTATCTGGACTTTGTTATTACGACTCGGGCTTAGGATGCACCCTTCTCTCGATATTATGGAGTTATTGTTATGAAAATTGTTAAAGAGAGAGTTATCTCATGCATTTAAGTATTCTCTACTTATCTACATGTATTTTTTTAAGGTACATGGTGGGAGGGGAATGTGGGTGACCTCATTATCTTGGGAGTTCAACTCAGGCCTGCATTTATTACCACGATTCCCATTGCCAATGTTGGGTTGATTTGGTCGGTAATACCGTTTGAATTCCGGTTTTCCACCGTTATAACATTGCACTTGGCATACTTCTATCCTTGCACGTGCTACATTATTATTATTTTTTTAATTGTAATTTATTTATATTTTTTTCATTAATCAAGGTGCATGCAGCCCTCAACCATGGGTTGGAGCAAAAGATTATTTGTTACGTACTCAAGTTTTTCTAAAGTAGAAATAATTATTCCCACTCGGTCTTAATAAGTAGTAATCAAATTCAAAATTTAAAGATAAGCATGTGCTAATTAATGCTAAGTAAAACACATTTCCTCATAAGTGGACCCTTTTTTATCGATTTAAATTATTTGTTTGATAAGTATGTATGGTATTTATAGCAAATTTAATTTTTTTTTTTTTTTTATCAAGATTATGGCTTGTTTGACAGAATTTTTGAAAAGTTAAAAGTAGTTTTTTAGACTAGAAAAAAATTAGTTTTGATATATCTGAACATTTTTCTAACAGTGTTTTGTTTGTCTTGAAGAGCTTTTCAAAAAAGCTAACAAAGAGTAATATTATCGAAAAACTCTTCTACAAAGAATTAAAAAAAATGATAAAATTTGAATTCTAGTTATACTGGAGTTGATCCTAGAGATTTGGAAACATGCATGAAAAATGGTATTCTTTTTCCTTCTCTTTTCTTTATTATTATTATTATTATTATTATTATTATTATTATTATTATTATTATTATTATTATTATTATTATTATTATTTTATTTTTAATTTTTTATGCTTAAAAATTGTTAAAATGTGTACTTAATTCTTAGGTTTTCTAGGTGCAGACAAGATGCATGCATTCTACATTCATCGAGACTCCAATTTCATGCATTTGATCCCTTCAAGATGGTAAGAAAATGCATCACATCAATCTTTATTTTCCATAAAATTGTGCCTATTTTCTATGAAAACTACATCAATTTTGAAACCTTGCTGTACCTAAAAAATTCACTTAGATTCCATCTTCAACACTTTGAATCGAGAATATTGCCCAACCTACACATTAAGACATGTAAATTGTTCGGCCACTAAAAAGAAAGGGTGATGTGATCGAAACTTTTTGATGACCACTTCAGACTTGAATTAGGAAAAAATAAATAGATTTTAATTATAACTTTTGTGATTTTGACTTATCTCATGCTAGGTTCAATCATCAGCTCGGTGTTCACGGTATATTGAGTTGGTCGGCCTAGCAACCTTTGATAGATGTATATACTCAGTCAATGCTCATTCGCCTTATAGCTATAATATTGCCGTAACAAAAATAGTCAAACACAATAAATATTAAAAAAATTTATCGATTACCATATTTATCAGGTTGAATTCAACTTATAAATTTTACCTGTCAAGAAATTTATGAATGAATGCCTTTGTTTGTGGGAGTATCTTCCATTGCACATGTCATAATTAAAAATGATTTGGGGAGTCCATAATTTAATTAGTTTCTAATTCCTCATTAATTAGAAAGTAAATAAGTTTCCAACATTGGAAAGTCAAAACTTGTTAAACATTTTAGATTGCAAACTTGTATTGTAAAGGAACAGAGTCAACGTGATGTATGTCAAAACTGAAAAGTTGTTATTTTTCTTGAATTCTTAGAAAACGGTTTAGTCGGTAGTGATCAAAACTCGCAATTTAATTTAATTAGCAAATATCAAAATCGCAATATTTGAAGTTATGTATAAAGCACATTAATACTCAAAAAAATTTATTAAATCGAGAATCAATCTTGAACCACTTCTTCTAAAATTACGAGTTATTTGCGATGGACCAAATCTCTTTATTCAGATCTCGCCATTGACACTTGAGGAGGTCGGGTTATACACCATATTTCAATTACAATGAATGTTTCTAATTTTTGTTAAATTCAGTACATTTGCCCTCAAATTTTTTTGGTCACATTTATTTCGATTAATTAGAATATCTCGTCTCTAGTGACAATTTATTTACAACATGGAGAAATTTTATCTAACTTTTGTGTTTGTAATTAATCCTGTTTATTTATAAATATGAGGTAACTTTTTCAATAAATTTTTCTATAAGAAGCAGAATCACATCAAATGGGTCCTAACTCATTGTATAATTAACAACTAGATAACTAGTTTTAAATATAGTAACAAGTTGTAGTATTTTTCAACTAGTGGGTATAATATTTTTGGAACATGACTAGGATTCCATTGTGCGAAGAAATAAGTTCTCTCTCTCTCTCTCTCTCTCTCTCTCTCTCTCTCTCTCTATATATATATATAGGATATGCATAGAGATTGAAAAATGTGGAAAAGTACATGAGACCACATGGAAAAGCCGTTTGTAGCTGCACTTCAGAATATTTTGGCTTTAATGAGACCTTTAACAAAAATTAGTCAAACTAAGTCTATAATAAGACGTGGTTACGTAAAATTTATCTACATTGATAATTTCAATAAATTTAGCAATAAAACATATGGAATAGGATATAGAATTTTGCTAGTTATACAATGGGGTTGTTGACCTCGATTGATGACTTCCTCACAAGAAGAGGATCCACGATTTTTTTATTCATCATGAGTTCCCTCCCATGTGTGTTGTTGTCAACCCCAATTATTCATGTAACATGACCGTAGGACACATTATTTGTGAAGACTTCTAATTATAGTTATACAAGAATTACTAATACTTATATGCAGATGTATCTAACTAACATGTGAAACAAATAATGTAAATTGTTCAAATATTATGCTCTTCACCAACCTGCATTTGATTCTTGATTAATTAATGATGTTATTTTCTCTCTTCTTTATAGTATTAACCCAATTAATTAATTGATATTAACTAAAAGATGCAATTTGTACCATTTTTTTTTTGTTGACAAGGGAACCCGCAGCCGCTACCCGAAGATGCGCACTAGGTAGACTCCGCCTTTTGATCCTAGCCGACAAAAGACCAAAAGGAGGTAAACCAGCCTAGGTTACCCATAACTGACCGACTCAAACCAAGAAGGCCAATAGGCAGCTCCAACGGGAATCGAATTAGCAACCTCACGATTGCTAGTCCAACTGCCCGACCAACTTGGCTGGGGTTGCCCCCTGAATTTGTACCATTTCTCATTATGCAATGCTGCCACATATAATCCTTTGTTCAATTAATAAATAAAGGATTTGGTAGCCAAGTTGGGATAATTGTATCATTTTATTTTCTTTAGCAAAATTTTAGTGAATCCAGGCACATGTTTTGTACGTTGGGTTTGTGTGGAATTGAACACGACGGTTGATAAATTTTACTATATTTGTCTCTCTCTCTTTTTCTATTATTCAGTATCGATGATCTTACACAATTTAATTTATCAATCGTCCCTATCCTATCTATCAATCCCACTCCAATGGATAAAATATAATCTTCATCCATTAATATTGAAAATGTGTTAATGGTCCATACCTTGCTCATTTCTGCCTTTATTAGATGTAGAAATGGATGAAAGCAATTGTCTTATACTTATCTATTCTCTCTTTTGTTTGCGTAGGAATGAAATTTTATTTGCCGTATAGAACGTGCCAAACAAGCCCGCAATACTTTAAGGAATTTTAAGTCCTGTTTGATTTTATAAAAATTCGATTTTTGATCAATTTTGATAAAAGTTGATAAAAATCTAAATCAAATTCAATTTTTTTACCTAAACCAAAAAGGATTTCTCTTTTCTTCGAGCGAAGACATGAATTAAACTTTTTAGCAATTATGAAGAAAAGAGTATTTCTACGACAAGATTCTTCTTTTTATTCCTCAACGGTATTGAGTGTTACTCAATCTTATTCACTAAATGTGATATAAATGTTAATTATGTTGAGAATTAGAAACCCTAGTTTTATTCCATTAAGAGCAATCAATTTGCAGAAAAAATAAACACTCAAAAATACGCAAAATTTATAGAGGTTCTTCTTAATGTAAGACTACATCCTCTTTCATTGCTACAAATTTTCCGGTAATTAAAAAAAAATTTTATATATATATATATATATATGGCTTGGTGTACATCTAGCTGGGCAGAAGAAAAAAGACCAAACAATTGTTTGGTTTGGTTTCCGACGACGGAAACCAAAGTCTTTTGGTGCCAAAAAAAAAATAAAAAGCCCCGAGAAAGATTAATAGAGAGAGAGAAGTTTATGTCAACAAAATTGACGAGAAAAAAAAAATAAAATAAAAGGGGAAGAAGAAAAAAACGAGAGAGAGAGAGAGAGGGAAAGAAAAATAAATAAATCTTTACCTCTGTTTGCAAAGTTTAACAGACTTGTTCCCAAATCGCATAATTCTTTCGTATAAATAGGCGGGTAACGGACTGCACTCCAATTTACCATGAAACGTAAAAAAACCTGTTTAAATCAAATTTGTTATGGGTCTATAAGATAACTAAATAATCAAAATTCGACAAAAAAAAATCATATTCTCAAATTTGAAGGATAAGAATTTCATCGAATTCACATTTTGTCCTCAAATGTTTCATCTGCATTAATTTACTAATGGGATGTTTGAGATCAAATCAAATAAAAAAAATTGAAATCAAACAAATAAAAAAAATCAAGATTTATTAATTTATTTATTTCATAATAAAT
>NC_036258.1:8705081-8738046 GCF_002742605.1 Olea europaea var. sylvestris | reverse complement strand
AAATTAAATATAAAGCCCAAGTTCGATTTGGTTAAAAATTTAATTTTTGGTAGATTTTTTATAAAAAATGATGAAATGTGTAGTTGAAAAGTTCATAAGAATTGTGGATCTCATAAAGCATGTGATTGAAAATAAATTTAATAAAAATTGAATTTTAAGGGGGGTGGGGGGAAGAAAAACCACTCCCTAACATATAACATTTGGATGCTGGCTATCAACTTGGCCAAGTCTCTTTAGAGAATATGAAAATGAGAAATCTTGGTTTATATAGAAAATGACAAACGAATAAGTCAGACTGTAAATGGACATTCCGAATGGTAAAAAACCCTCAAAGCCTGTCTCCTTTACTTCGACAAGTATTTTTAGCCTATTTGCTAAATTAACTTTTGAACATAGCCTATTCCATTTTGTGGTTGGTCCATTCTATTTCCATTTCTTTGAATAAGAAGTAAGTTCGTGTTTTATATAATAGAAATTTACAAACCACTAAATTTGAGGTTTTGGTTTGTTTTCCTTTGATATATTTCAATTTTATAGAGTTAAAAATAGAATATCAAAAGTTTAGTATTCCTTAATTTTTAGGACTTTATTCGTGTTCATACATTCTTTAGAGAGACTACTTCACCTACAATATTTTACAATTTGCCCCAAGTTCTATATAACGATTTCTATTCAATCCCAAAATTATCTATCAAAAGGATGACTAATTTTGTGTTCTTTTAAATGCTTAGAAAGGTTCAAAACCATTTATTAGTGTGTGTTGTATCCAGAGACATTTAGGAAGTATGTCAATAGTCATTGAAGTTATTTTTCTGTATGTGAAAAATACCCTTGAACTTTAAATCAGACAAAAATAATTTATTATTATTATTATTATTATTTGCTTAATTACATTACTAGTCTCTGAAATTTTGAATAATTATGTCAATTGTCATTGATGTTATTTCTTAAGGTAATAATCATTTGAGTTTTTAAATATACAATAATAATAACCCAATAACTATACATCAATTATCACCAAATGATGTTATTCTATCCCTGTTTGAACCTCATTTCGGGGAATATATTTTGAAATTGTGATTTTTTACTGAACATATGATTAAATTGTTTTTTACATTTACATGTAAAATTATTTGATGAAAAAATGCATATTTGAAAATAAATTGGAGACTATTTATTACACCATGTCACTAAACTCTTTTCTTTTTATTTTTCCCTTTCATGGTCTATGCCCTTATTTGATTCTCATTACTTTCAAAATATTTTTTTCTCTTTCTTTCAATCATACATTTTTCAATAAAATAACATTTATTTGATTTTTTTATTTCTTAACTACTCATTCTCCATCAATATACAATTTAAAATGTATTCTTATAATAAAATGGGACTAAAATTGAGTCTATGAATAAAATTTAGGGAAAATTGCATCAGAGATATTAAATCTTTTGTTTATTAATAGACTTGATCCAAACATTATATTTGTACCACCCATGATATCAAACATTTAAAAAATTCGTAGTTGAAGTTCAAATGGGTGGAAACTGTTAATTTGACTGTTAGTTGACCATTTAAAATTTTTGACCTTTTTTTACCAATGTAAAAAGGGTAAAATGGTGATTTTATATTATTTCACATAAAATAATCTTATTATAATTAAAAATAAAAAAAAGAATAATTTTCTTTTTCCCCCCACCTCCCAGATCTGCTCCAACACCAGTAGCGTCGTCATCTTCTTCGATCAACACCAAGAATCACATAAAATTTACCCCAAAAATATCAAAGACTATACTAATTTCGTTGAACATCACAATGTCAGAAAATATGATTTTCATCCACAAATTTCTTTGAATCATAGTCTGGTTCTAAAAGTCCTATGTTTGTGACCTAAAAATGTTAAATCTACCCTAAAGACTATCTCCCAACCATTCTTGATTCCCAAAATTCATCAAGTTTTCACAACCCATTTTGTTGGGTTAAAAAAAAGTCAAAATCCACAGATTATTTTCCTGAAATTAGCAATAAATTCTTCAGTTTTAGTTCAATCTCACCCACATTCTCTAGCTACATCGCCAAAATCTCATGCTGGTTTGCGAATTAAAACTCGAAATCTCCGATTTCCAATCCAAATTCAGAAGGAAATGGAGCTTGTCTAGTAAAAAATTTTCTAGTGCCCTACACCAAATTGGCACTGCAAAAGATGTCCACTGAGCGTGTGGAACTGTGTGAGAGAGTAGAAATAGAGATAAGAAAACAGCGAAATGGTTTTTCTAGAGCTTTGGCTAATGTATATGGGATGGGTGGGAGTGCTTCAACTAGCAGCACTACTGTCTTTTTGTGTTTGGTCTCGAGGGTGAGTGGAGAAGAAGATGAATAATATTTTTTTAAAATTTAATTATTAATATATTATAATTATGTTATTTGTTGAAAAATATAAATTTATCATTTTACCCTTATAAAATTAGTCAAAGTTATGGTCAATGTTAATTTTTTAGTCAACTAACAGTTAAATTAACAGTTTTCATCCATTTGAACTTCAATTACGAATTTTTGAAAGGTTTGGTATCGTGGTTGGCACAAATGAAAGGTTTGGATCAAATCTGATAATAAGTGAAAGATTTGACACCTCAGCTGCAATTTTTCCTAAAATTTATTATTATTATTATTTTTGTTTGAGACTCGAGAGTTCAAATTTTGCTAAATTCCCTCGTAGAAGAAGTCACGCGCTAAAAGAATGAGAGTGACGTAGCAACGGGTAGGTTTCCCACACGAATGACAATGTTGTTTTTCTCTTGGATAGAATAAAATAGGACGCGACCTTTTTTGCAGACATCCGTGTTTCACGCGCCTATGAAGTGCGAAAATCCAACATTCTAACCGTATGAACCTAGGACGACGAGAATCGATTTCTTGTTCTGTTTTAATTTCTCGGTTTGGCAGAAGATTCTATCACGCTCTTCATTAAAGCGTTCAATAACAATTAATAATTTTACTTAAATAATAAATCTTTTTGTTCACGACTTTAATTGTTGTACTAAATACATAGGACAATTTTTTAACTTAAAATCCTTTTAAAGCCTCACAGAATATGGAATAATAATTAATTATATACAAAAAATTTTACAATCAATATTAATGACCTTTTTTAACTTGATAACCTCTATTTAATTTAATTTTGTCTAAAAAATATGTATCTAAAATTGATGGCTTTTTCTTTATGCTCAAATCAAACTCGGTGTACCAGTTTTTTTTTTTTTTTTTTTCAGTACATGTACCATATTAGGGGTATTTTGCAAGCAATTCCTTATAGAATCCTTATCAACCCCTCACTCCCACATGAAAAAAAAAGAAAGAAAAAAAGTTAGGGCCAGCACTATGAGTATCTAACAGGGGTCTGTTCTGTAAGTGTAGCAGGGTTCATTTTGCAAAGTAAATATTAAACGATATAATGGTTGAAAGACTTTTTTGTTTGGAGAAACAGATGGTAAATTACAACTACGGACTATCATCTAAATTATGATTACGTTCGATAAACGTATTCGTTATCCCCATGAACAATTTTTTGTCAATAAATTATTTTATTATCATATCAACTTCACTACTATAAAATTCAAAAAACGTTCAACATTCGTTGCATTTTTGTAACAACTTTGCCTAGAAATTGGCTCATTAGATCGATCGATAAACTAATAGATTATTCATTTTTCTATAAATAATATTCTTTTTAAAGTAAAATTTTTTCTCTATCACAATATTATTTTTAAAAGAATAACGTGATTTCTCTTTTATATATTCTATATCTTAAATGTGCATTACTCAAATTCATGTTACAAAAAATGAGTATGTTTAAGAATTAATTTCAAACAAGTTAAATTGTAAGTAAATAGAAATAAAATAGAAATAATAAGTAAATAGTACTTGTAAATTATAAATAATAAGTAAATGGTACTTGTAAATATCTCAAATTGTACAAATTAAAGTGATTTAAATATTTATAAATTTCATCCAAATATGGATTTGCTTTTAATGTGTCAAGCCATATCATAAAAGGCCTGTTTGATATTGATTTTTAGAATCAATTTTTTGATTGTCAGATAGAAAAGTAGGTCTTGACTGTGAGTGAAAAAGTAAAAAATGACGGTTGACTATATTAAATAAAATTTTAATTTTTAATTTTTGGCCTGAAAAATCATATCCAAACGGGGCAAAATTTTCATACCTAACTACTAATCATTAATTAAACCCATTAATGTTGATTACTCAGCACATTAATAAGCAGTAAGTAGAATTATAAAATATTAACAGCGATTGTGCGACACGCATTGTCCTAATGAGCTGTACGTCTTTATGAGATAAACTCAAAATCCAGTCTCCAATTCTGTCTCACTCTGTCACCTTCCTTCTATCAATACTCCATTCAACCCTCTCCCTCTCCCTCTCCCTCTCCCTCTCCCTAGCCCTCGGCCATGAATAATAGCTACAAGGAAAAGCTGGTGGTGGAGGTGGTGGCGGCGCACAATCTAATGCCAAAAGACGGGGAGGGTTCATCTTCACCATTTGTAGAGGTTGAGTTTGAGAACCAAAAGCTAAGAACTCAGGTTAAGCACAGAGAACTTAATCCTCTATGGAATGAAAAGTTGGTTTTTCACGTAAACGACGTCGCAGACCTTCCTTACAGGACCATAGAAGTGAATGTGTTCAACGAGAGGAGGTCTAACAGTAGCAGGAATTTTCTTGGAAAAGTTAGGATTTCAGGGACAGGCATTGCAAAAGAAGGTGAAGAAATGGCTCAGCTTTATACACTAGAGAAAAGGAGTTTGTTTTCCCATGTTCGTGGCGAGATAAGTTTGAAGCTTTATCTGTCTCAAAATGACGAGGTTAAACAGGTGACTAATGGTGGCGGTGGCGGTGGCGGTGGTGGTGGTTCGGGTTCTATTTGGTGCCAATCCGGTGGGTTGTGGCTCTAAGTGGTTTGTATTATCTGAGGCCACCCAGATTCAGGAACAGATTGCCTTCAAGTGCTGTTAGTTTCTTCAAGAGGCTGCCTACAAATGCTGATAGCATGTTGTAAAATGCACTCAATATTCTGTTTTTAGTCAATTAGGTTTTAGAATTTGGATAACGGGCTTAAGACATCTTTATTATGGTTAGCTTTAGATTCTTGTCTTGTCCTATCTTCTGTTTTAATGAATCTTTTGCTGTAATGTGGATTCTGCTATTGATGTTATTGTAATATGATTCTCTTTTATCGATGCAGCCCACAAAAAGCTGCGAACACATTGGCTAACTTAAAAAAGCACTTAAGTACTTTTTTTTCGAAAACTGGATTAAAACTACTTTTACAAAAGTAAGTTTTTGATATCAGAAATACAAAATTCTGAAAAGGTTCAAACATCTTTGGCAAAGCTCAACAGTCAGATCTGATCGAGCGAAAGCCTGGGTATTTTCTACTCTAGAAAAGGCAAGGATTCAAAATTACGAAGAAGTAAATATTGTTCGTAAGACAAGTACTGTAACAAAAGAATCAGGATATCGATCCAAAAGAAACCCATAAAAAACACGAGGAGAAAAAGACCAAGTCGATGACAAGATATCGAGTTTGTCTCACCCATTGCATCAATGCCATCACTTGGGACCTCTACTGTAAAAAAGGCATCAAGCGAGGGTCTGAGCGATGTGGAAGGCCCGTTCTGGCTCCCAAAGATCTGCAACCAATTGCAGCCTGTAGTCCAACAATGCTATGATATAATGAGTTTCTCTTGCAATCAAACAAGATTCGAAATCTTTCAACTAACGAATAAAATTTTCGATATTTTAAGTATTGGACCACAAGAGAGTTAAACTAACCACTTGAGCAGCAAAAGGCAACATCTTTTCTGGAGGCATGTTGGCACAAATAGCTACAAAATGTTTTTGGAAGAGTGAGGTGTATCATAGCAATATAGACCATAAACCAAAATGAACAAAAGAATTTAACAGCATTCGAACTCGCCAGGGCACATTGAATCATCAATGGGTTGTTTGTAAACCCTCAGTCGTTTGCGTCAAAGGCAATATTGGATTTAATTTTGCAAAATTAACTTTTTTTAATCCTACGTTTTAGAAATTAAGATCATAACCCCTCTCCCTAGCCAAATACAAAAGCATGAACCAAGATAATATGAAATCAAATTACGAACCATAAACAACTGCTCCAATGAACGAATCACCAGCACCAGTTGTATCGACAAGTTCTGAGGGTGGGATTTTCTCAGCTGTTCCCAAAAGCATCCTGCCAGTGACAGTTCCTATCCCTTTAGCATGCAATTTTGCCACACCCTGGAGGACAAAATTAGATCAACACATTATCATGAATCAATATCTCAGATTTTCGTAGCACTTGGCACTACCCAACAGATATGAAGACTTTTAGTTTCAGGGATAACCAAGTGATGATGTTAGTGTATTTTTTTCTCCATCAACTATCAAAACATACATGTTTGATTACCATATTCTGAAAACACAAAGAATAAATACAAGTATATGGAGACTATTTAATAATAAAAGATTATTAGGTATGAAAACGAAAAAAAATCTTTACCTACTGAGGGCTATCATTCAACTTCATATAACTTAGTTCCAAAAGCTAAGTTCAAAACAGATGGAGATGGAGAAGGAGAAGGAGAATAAAGGATGGACATAACAGCTAGCAGATATCTAAATATCATTACTACTCCTTCATTATTTGCCTAATTGTATGAGATCTAGAAGTTATACAGCCTATATGCTTGGCAAAAACATTTAGAATTTTCAGAGGCAGTTGTACTGAATCTGAACAAGTGTACGACTTTTCAATCTTCTGAATATTGACTGGGGCAGACAAGGGTGTGCCCAACTCGTTCCCTTGATTTGGGAACAGAAATTACACTACTTGCCACGCAAGTTTTGACGAAGTAAAATGTATTTTAGTTTAATATTTAAATTAATATATCGATAGCAGACAGAAAAATAGCCAGGAAAATTTTGTATAACTAATCAAAGGTTCTCTCACTTCAAGATATGGTGATTGCAGATGCTTTAATCCCATGTAGTGACAGGAACTCAAAATGATACACTTAGCACAGCTACTAGTGCTGCTGTGCATCAAGCTTTTCTATTCATCAGAACTGATTTCTCAAGTTTGTGATGTAGAAAACTTGAAGCTCAGATCACTTCTTTTATTATTAATGCATGCACTAGAGCCACAGGCCCACAGTGAACATATAAAATCGTCCAAACATGACAAAAGTGCCCAAAGAGCACCAAAAATTTTCAGGGAACCAAAGGGCAATTACCGATGGTATGCATATAGGTATGGTTGTGTTATTATCCTTTTTGTCCTTCAGCATCTCCAATAAATCATCCACATCCACTTCTTCAGAATGAACATTTTCTGCCAAAATAAAATTTCAAATACGAAGGTAAATACAGGGAATATATAATACAAACCAGTAATCGATAGCAGAAGAGGAATTTACATACATACCACTCACACACCTCTCTAGCATTAGACAGCCCTCTTCACCTAATGTGACAATCACAAACTTGATACTTGGCAATTTTAAAAGCATGGATACAAGTGCGCTAGGGACAGACGGAGCCTCGGTCCAAGCCTGTCAAACAAAATATGATCAACTAACTTCACCATCTAAAACCCACAGAAAACAGTAACATTGACCTGTGAAATAATCTCGACCTAATTAAAATAATACGACATCATTGGACAAAAAGATGGAAAAAGAAAAGGAAATCCTTATAATAATCACACCAATGTAGAACATCAGTCTTTGAGCTGTATAATATTTTTCCATCTCAAGTTTGTCAACTTCTATGATGACAACGATGACTCTTAAGAGAAAAAAATTAACAATGTGAAGATGCTTCTTTTTCCAAAAAGTATATGATGGATGAGAATATTTTGATTTCGATTGAGATCCATAATTAGGTTCAGTTACAAATCAAATCTAAATATAGAATTGGAGAGCATCTGTTATAAAATAGATCATAAGAAAGTCAAAGCTTGCCTGTGGAAATTTTGCTGAGCATATAGCATAGCTAGATAAACTCAAAAGATCATCCAGCCCTTCCCTCTTCCTTTCTGCATCAATTAGAATAGGAATGCCTCTGCGAGTTGCCTGCACTGGAAAATCATGCACAGTGAAGTTTACTTTTAATCTAAAATCCAATTAATCAGTGATAATGATAAACACAATTAGTGAAAACCAAGCCATGTGATTATCACCTCCTGAGCTACAACTAGAGCAGTTTCATGTAGTCTTCCATCAAAATAGACTAGTTTTGCTCCATCCAATGAAGCTAACAATTTCGAGTTTGTTAGATCATCAGGTATCATGGGAGGGTATCCTGGAGTGTGAATACAAGTTCGAGTTTTCCTGAAATATCACACAAGGTTCATATTTGACAAGAAGAAAATTTTCACCATTTTTCTAAAAGCAGAAAGCTTCGAAAAATATGACCTAGTTTGGTTTCTCAAGCGCTTGACATTTTGGATAATAAGTACTAGGAAAGAACATAGAGCCAAAGAGGGATCCTGAACTAGATTTCATTAGGAGAGCAAAATATGCTGTAGTACTCTTGACTATCCTCATGAATCAATATCTCAGATTTTCGTAGCACTTGGCACTACCCAACAGATATGAAGACTTTTAGTTTCAGGGATAACCAAGTGATGATGTTAGTGTATTTTTTTCTCCATCAACTATCAAAACATACATGTTTGATTACCATATTCTGAAAACACAAAGAATAAATACAAGTATATGGAGACTATTTAATAATAAAAGATTATTAGGTATGAAAACGAAAAAAAATCTTTACCTACTGAGGGCTATCATTCAACTTCATATAACTTAGTTCCAAAAGCTAAGTTCAAAACAGATGGAGAAGGAGAAGGAGAAGGAGAATAAAGGATGGACATAACAGCTAGCAGATATCTAAATATCATTACTACTCCTTCATTATTTGCCTAATTGTACGAGATCTAGAAGTTATACAGCCTATATGCTTGGCAAAAACATTTAGAATTTCCAGAGGCAGTTGTACTGAATCTGTACAAGTGTACGAATTTTCAATCTTCTGAATATTGACTGGGGCAGACAAGGGTGTGCCCAACTCGTTCCCTTGATTTGGGAACAGAAATTACACTACTTGCCACGCAAGTTTTGACGAAGTAAAATGTATTTTAGTTTAATATTTAAATTAATATATCGATAGCAGACAGAAAAATAGCCAGGAAAATTTTGTATAACTAATCAAAGGTTCTCTCACTTCAAGATATGGTGATTGCAGATGCTTTAATCCCATGTAGTGACAGGAACTCAAAATGATACACTTAGCACAGCTACTAGTGCTGCTGTGCATCAAGCTTTTCTATTCATCAGAACTGATTTCTCAAGTTTGTGATGTAGAAAACTTGAAGCTCAGATCACTTCTTTTATTATTAATGCATGCACTAGAGCCACAGGCCCACAGTGAACATATAAAATCGTCCAAACATGACAAAAGTGCCCAAAGAGCACCAAAAATTTTCAGGGAACCAAAGGGCAATTACCGATGGTATGCATATAGGTATGGTTGTGTTATTATCCTTTTTGTCCTTCAGCATCTCCAATAAATCATCCACATCCACTTCTTCAGAATGAACATTTTCTGCCAAAATAAAATTTCAAATACGAAGGTAAATACAGGGAATATGTAATACAAACCAGTAATCGATAGCAGAAGAGGAATTTACATACATACCACTCACACACCTCTCTAGCATTAGACAGCCCTCTTCACCTAATGTGACAATCACAAACTTGATACTTGGCAATTTTAAAAGCATGGATACAAGTGCGCTAGGGACAGACGGAGCCTCGGTCCAAGCCTGTCAAACAAAATATGATCAACTAACTTCACCATCTAAAACCCACAGAAAACAGTAACATTGACCTGTGAAATAATCTCGACCTAATTAAAATAATACGACATCATTGGACAAAAAGATGGAAAAAGAAAAGGAAATCCTTATAATAATCACACCAATGTAGAACATCAGTCTTTGAGCTGTATAATATTTTTCCATCTCAAGTTTGTCAACTTCTATGATGACAACGATGACTCTTAAGAGAAAAAAATTAACAATGTGAAGATGCTTCTTTTTCCAAAAAGTATATGATGGATGAGAATATTTTGATTTCGATTGAGATCCATAATTAGGTTCAGTTACAAATCAAATCTAAATATAGAATTGGAGAGCATCTGTTATAAAATAGATCATAAGAAAGTCAAAGCTTGCCTGTGGAAATTTTGCTGAGCATATAGCATAGCTAGATAAACTCAAAAGATCATCCAGCCCTTCCCTCTTCCTTTCTGCATCAATTAGAATAGGAATGCCTCTGCGAGTTGCCTGCACTGGAAAATCATGCACAGTGAAGTTTACTTTTAATCTAAAATCCAATTAATCAGTGATAATGATAAACACAATTAGTGAAAACCAAGCCATGTGATTATCACCTCCTGAGCTACAACTAGAGCAGTTTCATGTAGTCTTCCATCAAAATAGACTAGTTTTGCTCCATCCAATGAAGCTAACAATTTCGAGTTTGTTAGATCATCAGGTATCATGGGAGGGTATCCTGGAGTGTGAATACAAGTTCGAGTTTTCCTGAAATATCACACAAGGTTCATATTTGACAAGAAGAAAATTTTCACCATTTTTCTAAAAGCAGAAAGCTTCGAAAAATATGACCTTTCAAGTTTGGTTTCTCAAGCGCTTGACATTTTGGATAATAAGTACTAGGAAAGAACATAGAGCCAAAGAGGGATCCTGAACTAGATTTCATTAGGAGAGCAAAATATGCTGTAGTACTCTTGACTATCCAAGTACTCATAGTTTCTACTGTTGTTTTGTGGGTTCTGTTCTGTTTTCTACAAAAAAGAATAAATAAATTATTGTTTCTACGAGTTAGATAGTATCATAATTTACCTTTCTTTGTTATGGGATGTTTGGTCTTTTCTTTTGTTTGGGCTACAGTCTAGGGTTTCACATTTTATAAATAGTCTCTTCGTAATGGTTTCACATCATTGAACAAAGCTTCATCCTGTTTAACACTACAACCTCGTTCGTAAAAGCACAGCTAAAATATTATTAGACCATTTGCTGAAGGCAAGTAATTTGCATAAAGTCACCAATCTCAATAACACAACATTTATGACTCAAGAAAATATTCAAGTTCAGTGGTACGATTATAGACAAGTTACAACTCCAGAATGATTGGCTACAAAAGCAAAAAATTAAGAGAAGAAAGTTACATCAAATATGGACAACCAGATAAGTCGTGTTACCTTATGGGACCAAAAATATCATCAAAACAAAGCAACCAACAAAGCAAAAGCACTCACGTTTCATCGTCAACAATTATATAACTGAATGGTGAATTGCCCCCTTTAGAGACCTGAAAGTAAGAAAATTGCAAAGAAGATTATAATAAGTAGACGTTATGCTGTGTAATATTGTAGTTTCATTTCTTAGTCTATACTTCTCAACATCTCTTGATTATTCTAGTTTGTTATAACAAGTCCAAAATCAGTAAAAGGAGTAAATAAGGAAAAAATGTTAACAAAGGTGAGTTTCAGGGTACAAGTGTAGTTCCTCCAAGATAAAAACAAAACAAGTTGCCTACCACAATAAACGATGAATCAACACCATCAGCCTCTAGTTCATCCAATATTCCTTTTCCTTGAGAGTCATCAGCAACCTAGTCAACAGATGGCTACATCAAAGTTGTTCATGGAATTCATAATTTTTTATCCAAGCAATCTCATAACTCTTAACAAGCTGACAAACCACATAAATCTCAATACCTTTGAAATCAGCCTTGGATTTAACCCCAAACGAGCTGCACAAGTTAACGCATTTCCCGCATTTCCACCTCCTTGAATCTATTCAGCAGAAACACACACCCCAAATCAAAGAGTTTCCAGATTGTTTTGGAAGTAAATAATTCGAGCACAAGGTTAAAAGACACCACATCTTGAGTTTAGGAAAAAAGGCAATCACAAATAAAAGATTCAAATTGATTACTTGTCACTACTATATAAAAAGGGCAATGTTTCACTACTGTAGAAAGAACAGTAGATTCTTCCATTTTATTTCATTGTAACTTTTTTTTTTTTTTTTTTATAAAGAGAAAGCAACTACGTCGTTTATTTTATGTGCTTGATACAGTGACTTTGTTGCTTTTCCTCAATTTACGCGACGTGGAGAATTATGTCATAAAGCCCTCTTTACTTTTTCTCCATTTTTACATTGCTAAAGTCATGTCTCTCTATTTCTCCACACTAATTCAAGAGTAAAAGTATGAATTCCATAAATATATGATTGAAAATATGTTTGAAGAAAAATAAATTTTAAAAAATGAAAATCAAACATATTAACAAATGAATATATTTATTTTTCGAAAAATAAGTTTTTATTACCATTTCATTTTCATCGTGAAATAATTCTAATATTAATATGTTAGATTGTACTTCATAATTACATAATCTATCAAATATAATTTTTATAATTAATTTTTATAAATTAATATGTTTTTGTGAAATTTTATTTTTAGTAAAGTAATGTTATGGAGGTTCAAGCATGAGCCTCCGTTTAACGGAAGCTCATGTTGAGGCCTCCGTAATTCTGGAGGCCTCAAGCACGAGCTTCCATGTTGAACCTCCATAACATTTTATTTTTTAAAATTAATAAAAAATTAATTATTTTATATTTTTTAGTACTATTATATTTCACCTTCCAAAAAAAAAATCATAAAAACATATTACTTTATAAAAATTTATTTTAAAAATTATATTTGATAGATTATGTAATTTTGAAGCACAATCTAACATATTAAAATTAGAATCATTTCATGATAAAAATGAAATGGTAATAAAAACTCATTTCTCGAAAAATAAATATATTCATTTGTTAATATGTTTGGTCTTTATTTTTTAAAATTTATTTTCCTTCAAACATATTTTCAATCATATATTTATGGAATTCACACTTTTGCTCTTGAATTATCCCCCTCAATAAATGATTATTTAAACTGTTCGTAAACATTTTGATTGATATTATTTTTTGGTCATCCAAATAGTTAATATATACCTTTTACGTACATATATAAAAATAATATTTTTATTTAAACTTACTTATGTGCTCAAAAATAAACTTTCTAAAGCTACATAGTTGATAGCGTGAGAAAATGGTGAAAGAGATAGTGTGGAGAAATAGAGAAACATGGTTGTAGCGTGTGAAAATAGAGAAAGAGTAAGTCTCTATTATTTTATGTATTTTTATTTTAAGAATATTAAAAAAATTAAGTTGATTAAATGAAATTAAATTATTGTACTGAGAGCCAATGAAGAAAACAGAAAGTAAAAAAATGCACGCTGAGACCTCCGTAATTACGGACACTCAAGCACACATGAGCCTCCATATTATGGAAGTTTTATCTCCATGAAGCCTCCATAATACGGAGGCTTTATGGATAAAGCCTCCGTATTATGGAGGATTTGCTCCATAATTTTTTTTTTTAATATATACTAAAATTATTATTTTTTAAATGTTGTTGGCATGATGCGTGTGTTAAAGAATATTTGTCAATCACCATAAACAAAATTTTTCACAAAATGCAAAAAATAAAAATGCATAATAAATCTTCTTATTAAGCTAATAAAATTACAATAAATTTTTTTTTACAAATAACATAAAAATCATTTTTATTTTCAACGAAAAAACACATTTAAAAATTAGCAATTTCATAACCACTTTTTTTTTTCGAAAATACAATTATAAAAAAGGAAACAATATTGAATTAAAACATTTAATACTTAAGAAATTCAATACTAAATAAATTTTATACATTTATAACAAATTATAAATTCATATATGCAACTTACTGTATTTGCAGGCAGTGTACCATATATGCTGCTTACCGTATTTGCAAACAACTTACCGTATTTTGCACTTTACCGTATATGCTGCCTACCGTATTTGCAACTTGCCGTATTTTTATATACCGATTTTTGCACTTACAAATACCGAGAATGCAGAATATCGTACATTCACTTACCAAACCGAATTTCAAAAAATTTTCCATATTTTTATTTTTTCAACATAAGTATAAAATATATATTAAATATATATGAAATACAAAATATAAATACATATGAATATGGTGCCGAGAGAAATCAGTATCGTAGTCTTACGTTACAAATAATTTTTTTTTTCAATTTAAAATTCTTTTTAATTCTTCTCTCTTCAAATTTTTTACTTACAAGTAACTTTTTGTAAAATATTTTCTGTCTTATACTATCTTTATTTTTAAATTTTTTGGGAGGTATGAAAATTGCGTGTTGCAGTGTTTTCTTACAATATAAATATTTTTTAATTAAAATTGAAAAAAATAAATTTTTTCATAAAGAAAAAAGAATTAAAAATATTTTAAATAAAAAAAAAATATTTACAATATGAATAAAACAAATAAAAAATAAATAAATGAGGAAAAAAAATATAAAACGAAAAAGAAATTTTCATGCATCCTGCGCTAATGTAATGAACCAAACGATTAGACTTTACCCAATACTTCGAATCTTCAACCAATTTTGAAAAAACTACAATTTTGACTTTAATAAAAATTCCAATAAATACAAAATTCGTGCAACGCAGGTATCAAAGACTAGTACTTATAAAAAGATAATAAAAAAATCAACTGTTCGCAGAAGTACTATTCCAGTCAGTGATTAAAATTACACTATACCATAGTATAGTAATTCAATAGAAATTATAATATCAAACAGTACCTTGGCGCTGGTGCTTCTAAGCTTATCATCAGGCTTCGGATAAGAAGCCACTGCTGCCAAAAAATCAACCGACACTGCTCCGCAACCCAACTACTTGAACAAAATTTCAATCCATCATAAGATACTGGAAAGAGGAAACGTTACAATATTACCACACGCATATTCATTAACACGAAGAAGCCGTACTCACAACAACGCGATTTTCAGGGAGAGGAGGCAGCGCAGGACTGGATGAGGACGACATTTTGACCCTTTTCAAAAATAATAACAAAAATTATATAAAACTTTCCGATTAACTTCCGCTTAAACAGCAATAGAGCTTCTCAATTCGATCTTTACAATTATTCTTACTGATACAAGAAATGGCTTCAAAATTGAACCAGAGAATTTAGTGATTAACTAATTTAGTTAGGCTTTGGTGTTTGAGAATAAACAATACCTGTAAGAGGAAGAAGAATGATTTGGAGATGGAGAAGATTTTACTAGTGTCGCACTTGGAAATGAGTGGGATACAAATGCTGCCATTTTTATTTGTTTTGACTTAATGTTATGCTGAACTCAGCTGAGTCAGAGTAGGTGACCGAGTCACCTCGTTCCGAGCGGATTTAGCAGTGAAGATAAATTGGAGAAAACATGCGGGAGAGAATGGCTGTGGATTAGCACTCCATATACTTTTAGCAAATTTGCATTAGATGTCCCAAACTTCTTATATTTGACATCACTGTACCAAAAGTTTGCAAACTTTGAATTATAAGTGTCTAATTCGTCAGTTGATCAATTATACATCGATAGACTTTCGATTGCTCATTTTTAGAGAAGAACAAAATAATCTATTCATGTCTTAACAAAATAAAACTTAATGCCATTGACACAATTGAGTCAAACCCACCGTTTTGCCTATTAATGACTCAATTTAAATTGAGGTATTAATTCAATCACCAATGAAGAGCCAAATATTAATTGACTGCATATATGTTTATATTTTAATGAATTTTGATGAGCAAAATTAGAACCCTCCCCCACTTCCTTGCATTTTCCACTAGTAAATTTCAAACACCTAAACTACACCGACAGCCCTTCGATATTGTATACCTTAAACATGATAAAAAAAGAATCTTCAAACCCGGTGCTATCGTTCCAAGCACATCTCGAGATGAGCCTACCATGTTCACTCATACTCTTTTGTAATCTGCAACTAGTCACTGTCACGGGCGTTGCACGAATTTTGCATATATCATATTTTTATTAGCGTATGAATTTTAGTTTTTTGGAAAGTTTTTGAAATAATATCTAAAAATATTTCCATGATATAAGAAAATTATTGCAAATTATTTTTACAATTGCAACAGTACTGTGTTATCTAAAAAAATATGCTTATATATTTCATACTTAAATAAGAAATATACGAGGTTATACAAACGATTTTGCATGTATTATTTGATAGTGTTGATATGATTGAATTGAATGTGAAAATTATATTTCTAAATTTTGTGTAATTCAATATTGAAAAATTGAAGATTGAGTATAAAATTATAAATCGACTTGCATATTCATATGCGTTTTATATTTTGTCCTTCATATATTTTAATATTTATTTTATGCTTATGTTGAAAAAATAAAAATCTGAATTTTTTTTTCTGACATTCGGTTTGGTAAGTGAATGTATGGTGTTCTGCATTCTCGGTATTTGTAAGTGCAAAAATTAGTATATACGGTAAGCTGCAATACGGCAGTTAGCATATACAATAAGTTGCCTACAAATACAGTAGGCTACATATACGGTATTGAAATTTATTGTAGTGGACGAAATCGGATTCATTCATATCGTATATGCACTTTACATATCATATATGCAACATACCGTATTTACGCATACCGTATTTGCAGTTTACCATATATATAGCATACCGTATTTGTATCAAATCGTATTTACAGCATACTATATTTGCATCATACCGTATTTACAGCACATCGTATATGCAGCACACGTATTTACAGCATACCATATTTGCACATATTGTCTTTAGATACCGTATTTGGCAGATATTGATTTTTGTAATTCAATATTGTTTTCTTTTTTATAATTTTATTTCGGGGAATTTTTTTTTAAAAAAAAAAGTGATTATGAAATTGCTAATTTTTAAATGTGTTTTTTGTTGAAGATAAAAATGATTTTTTTATGCTATTTGTAAAAATAAAAAAAAAATTATTGTAATTTTATTATCATAATAAGAAGATTTACTACGATTATTTAAAAAAAAATTCACAACACAATAAATCCATACTTTCAACCCGGTGACTGCAAGAGTCTTTTGTATATCAATAAAATATTTCTCATTCAAACAATAATGCCAAATTTTTTGGCATCATGCTTTCATTTTCTTCTTTTCACAAATTTTATTTTTTTCGTTTTTGTCTTTTTCATTTTTTTAGATTCATTTGTTGTTAGCAATGATTATTTCTTTGAGATTTTTTTTTGTATAATATTGAAATTAAACTTATTCTTGTATTATATTTTTTTATTAGATTTAATGTATATTTTTAACCAATAAAATAACAAACTAAGCAAATATTAGGTTGCATGATTAAATTTTAAAAAAAATAAAAAGTCGCTGCATGACCGCACAGATTGTATTATAGCATATAAGATAAGTTATATGTTATAATATGCATATTGCTGTAATATAACAAAAAAAATTTGTACAGCAATAATTTCTCATTATATGCTAATTGTATTATAACATATACTTATAGCGTGTTATATCTTGACTATAACATATAGTATTATAGGATACTGTATTTGCACATATTGTCTTTAGATTAATCACCAACATTTGTCATAAATAAATCAAAGTCCCATGCAATGTAGATTTAATTCATATTAATTTGCACAATTGTATTTCTAGTATAGACATTTCAGTAGTTTAATTCGCTCTAGAATGACTTCAAAATTATTTTGCACCGACTTAAGAAATTCCAAATGTATAATGTGTGACACTGCATAATTATAAATCGACTTGCATATTCATATGCATTTTATATTTTATCATTCATATATTTTAATATTTATTTTATGCTTATGTTGAAAAAATAAAAATCTGAAATTTTTTTCTGACATTTGGTTTGATAAGTGAATGTATAGTGTTCTGCACTCTCGATATTTGTAAGTGCAAAAATCGATATATACGGTAAGCTGCACATACAGTAGGTAGCATATACGGTAAGTTGTCTGCAAATACGGTAGGCTGTATATATAGTAAGCTACAAATACGGTAGACAGCATATACGGTATTAAAATTTATTGTAGTGGATGAAATCAGATTCATTCATACCGTATATGCATTATATATATCGCATATCGTATTTACAATTTACCGTATATGCAGCATACTGTATTTGCATCATACCGTATATGCAGCACACTGTATTTATAGCATACCGTATTTGCATTATACCGTATTTACAGCATATCGTATTTGTATCATACCGTATATACAATATATCGTATTTGCATCATATCATATTTACAGCATACCGTATTTGCACATATTGTCTTTAGATACTGTATTTAGCAGATATTGGTTTTTGTAATTCAATATTATTTTCTTTTTTATAATTGTATTTTCGGGAATAAAAAAAAGTGATTATGAAATTGCTAATTTTTAAATGTGTTTTTTTGTTGAAGATAAAAATGATTTTTTATGTTATTTGTATGTATATATATATAAGTGATATTTTTCTTATATCCCTACTATATATATCTAAATCGGAGTGGGGGAGGAATGAAAATTGCGTGTTGCAGTAAATTTGGAGGTAGTGTACAATAAAATAAAAAATATATAAAGCAAACGGCGTCGTTTTTGGCCCTCCAATTGAAAACAAAAACAAAAATGTTACAATAAAGATGGATCAAGGCACTGTTACTTTCTACAGTACCCTCACACTCCCCTTTTTATATAGTAGAGAAAAGATCGTTTACTCCCGACTGTCCTCACAGGACTTAATCTATTGTCGTGCTTATTGACAATGTTACTCCATCCTTTACTAAAGATGAATATTGTTTTCTCCTATGATTGGCTCGAATTCAGTCCGGTTCCCTATTTTTCTAGTTGAACCAATCAGTCCAACTTGATTTTGAAAACATTAATGTATTTTTTTTTATCGAGATTTACTAAAAACCTAATTTCCGGTCAAACTAAATAGAGGCTAAATGAATTGCCATCTAGATGATACTTAAATAGAAACGAGTTTGATTTACATGTCATTAGTGTTATTCATAATAAAGACTATTGGCACTCGCCTTACGTAATATATACATGAAAAATTGTTATTTGACACATTTATATGATAGTATTTTATTACTTTATGTATAAAATAACAAATTGTAATGTGTATGTTATGTAGAACTGCTGTCAATAGTTTTTATTGTGAATAGCATCATTCATTGTTAAGTTCAAAATTCATTTTTAACACATTTAGCGGGAGAGAGCTTAAATTTTGTTAACTTGCTCCATGTAACTAAGCATCCACATTTAGACAAGTCCCTCAACAATATCTCTATTTTTTTCTTGCCACATCAACCAGACATAGTCCCATGTTACCCTATTTTAGGGCATTTTCAATGCATCGTGTGAATTGCCCCCCCTATGATGTGCGAATAGAAAGGTTTCCAATATACGTGAAATCAATATTTAATGAAATAGATTAATAAGTTCAAATTTTATTTTTAGGGCACGTTTGATTTTCATTTTTTTGTCACAAAAATAAAAAATATAATCGTTATCCATTATATCGAGCTATCATATTTGATTTTTTATCTTGTGTGAATCCCGTAATGACTATATTTCTTATTTTCATTATTAGAATAATGGAAATCAAATGATCTCTTAATCTCTATTTAGTAGGAGAGATAAATATCAGGGCTCTATTTGAGCTACATTATTTGGAAAAAAAATACATTCTTATTAAATAGTGATATGACATCATTTTAATCATATATCATTTAATAAAATAATATTACATGGAAATTCAAAACTTATCTTTATTTTCCACCAATAAATTATTCAAAAATGTATTTTTATGAAAATAATGTGATTCAAACAAGAGCTATATTTCACTAATGGATTCGGTCTAATCAAACCCCTACATCTAGACGAATCTCTTCATAGTTGCTAATTTTATTTCCCCCGTCATGTTACATTGCATCAATGCTCCATTCTTGCTGAAAAATGTATAGATGGAAAATGTGTGATAAAAAAATAAAGAAAACTTTTATATTGACATATAATATTATTTTAATGAAAAATGTGTAATAAAAATTGATTAAATCACTTTTAAAGAGTTCATTTCGGTGAAAATGAGTCCCAAGGGCGTAACAATTTTTTTTCATTCAATGATACAAAGCTTATATCTCTAATTTTTATTTTTGTTTTCTTGGAAACCAGTGTGATGACAGTGATAAATAGATGAGAAAGGGAGAAGGAAAGGAAAAACTTTTCGAATGGCGGCATCAAGCTTGGGGAGCAAAGAAGGGTCTACGAAGACCATCGTAGCGGAACAAATCTCCCAGTCCGTACAATCGACCTCCAATCTCCTCCATCTCATGCTCCAGTCCTCTCCTTCCCATGTCAGACTATTTCTATCCCTCTGCCCCTTCTTTTGTGTGTGTTTATTTCTGACCTGTGAGTAGAATTAAGTTGATCATTGTATCGATTATTGATAATTATGTGGTTAATTGATGTTTATTGCGCATGTCTTCCAGTCTTGTTAAATGGATTGGATGAATTTTTATGGTGGAATCTGTGG
The DNA here is from genome assembly GCF_002742605.1 of Olea europaea var. sylvestris. Lineage (NCBI taxonomy): Eukaryota > Viridiplantae > Streptophyta > Magnoliopsida > Lamiales > Oleaceae > Olea > Olea europaea. The sequence goes on along the minus strand of NC_036258.1, from coordinate 8,717,376 downwards.
GTAGTGAAGTTTTATTATAACTGATGAAATGGGGTTCTCATTTTTTATTTTTCTTTTCTTTTTGTAAGTTTGTTATGCGAGTATTGAAATTATAGTTCCCAAAATAAGCTATCATTTAACTGTAGGAACCGTAATAGATTACAATCATTGAGCATTAAAAGCCCTCAAAGGTATCAAATTCCCTATTTTTGAATCATTTATATTTGATTTTGTATAATTTATGCATTTTTTATGATAATAACTCGTGATGATTTTGCGAATCTTCCTTTGAATTTTTAACTTAAGGAATTTTACTTGTTGCTTAAAAAGGTTGCTTGTTAGCTCTGTAGATTAACTTTGATATGATGATAGAATCTGCATCATGAATGATATATTTTATTTCTTTGCAGGCCCAACTAATGAAACTTCCGAAAAACCTTTTGGCTAAAACATCCACAATAAGAAACACAGAGTTGGTAATCATGAGGTTAAATTCACTTCAGAAAATGATACTATCTTGACTCCTGATTCTTACAATCCTTTGTATTTGATACAGGTGTTGCAACAGATGCCTCAGGTAATTTCATCATTGGATGCACATGTGGAAAGTGGATTGCAAAGGTATCTGTTGTATTCTGTTCACTAATTGGAATAGCATGTTAAATTTTCACCTGTTGTTTAGCGGTTTGTTTAACGACAAAGGTCTGACTTCAAGGAGAAAACGAGTGAAAAATATAATTAAGGTTTCTGTTTGATTCCATTCATTTGATGTGTCGTTAAGTAAAAGTAGAAAAACAGATGAATGAAGTTAAGACCCCAGTTTCAGTTAAGACAGCTGCCATCATCTCTGTCTGCTTCTGCCTGTCTCTTTGAAGGTCCTATTTTCCCTTTCTTGCATTTTCTTTTCTACTTTTCTTCACATGATACATGGGGAGTTAATAACCGTGGTTCTAATTTGATGTTTTTGGCTTTTGGTTGTCAAGTTATAATATTTTGAATTCGTGTTTAAAGTGGCGAACTTGGTGATGATTTCTTGGAATCATTTCATACAGCGGAGACTCATGCTTTTCTAATTCGATGATAAACTATGATTTTTTATAGGTTATCTTGTGATTTTGCTAGTGTTGTTTCTAACTATTATGTGCTCGGGGCAGTGACTGTACAATGTTTAGGCTGTTGATTTTCCTTAGACAATTCTAACTTGTGGGTTAGAGTTGAAAAGATCTTTCCACCCTTATGCAAGTTATAATTGTATTCTAGGCAGAATGATTTTTCCCATTCTATGCATTTGTTAATTTGAAATCCAGAGATGAAGGTATTAAGAGTTGGGGTTCCATATTAAAAAGGGCAACCTTGTTGAGAGAAGTAGCCCAAGCCCTTGGTTAATACTTCAGTATATAATCGATATCATATGAAAAGAACTGTGTGTTCTGTGATTTAATTTATAAGCATTCCATGAACTAATGGGGCCTTGATTGTATTTTTACTTGCTTTGTTCCATCATTTCTTCTTTTCACTTCACTCACTATTCAATTCTTGTAGCGTACCTCATCTGGAAACCGTTGCCCAGTTGATTTCAAACATGGAAACTGGCCAGCTCAAGTCTTTATCCAGAGATCAGCATAGTCAAGAGGTACTATATATACACACCCAGGGGGAGAGAGAGAGAGACAGATACACAAACATACATATCTTTATCGAGGGTTTCTTGTTTATGGTTCTTTTTGTGTAGCAGGCACATGAACCTGTAGAGCAGCACTCAGAGGTGGCCTAACTATCATTGGGATCTCCAGCCATAGCGTTGAACTTGAGCAGCTTCCATGATCCAACTAAATATGTAAATGGAGTGCCTGAGTATCACTATTGGTCCTTATTTGTGAATATGTGATCGATTTCAACTGTGAAAATATTTGTAATCCTATTTTGTTGGCAATGAAGCCTGCTCTAGTGAGGTTCTTGGTGATTTAATTTTGTTGAATAAAGATGCGCAGGAGAACTTTGTTCCCGGCACATTTTTTCCAAGAAGCCGAGTCTAGCAACCTCTGCACAAAAAGTTTAGTACTACACACCAAACATTTTTCTTTTCTTCAGTTGTCATTTTCACCTGCCTAATTGAAATAAAAAATGAAACTTGGGTGATGAAAAAAAGGTGATCAATTAAAATTTTGCTATAAGTTCGATGAATATGTTTTCTAAACCAAGTATTTCAAAACGCTTGTTTTTGTAAAATTTACAAAGAATGTAGGTTACTGACATTCAGTTGCTAAATTCTAATTTATTTTTCTTGTGCGATATTCATTTTTGAATAAAGCTGCATTTGTATATATATCCCAATTAAACGTGTTCCCATTTAATTTGTTTCTTCTCTAGAACTACAGTTAAAATGATAAAGTATTTTACATATTTATCTAAATTATTTAGCTGTACTTAATGCGAATTAATTGTGCGGAATTCTACTTGTTTTATGTTATGTTTGATTTCATAGGTCAAATCCCCTACTCGAAGGTAAACAAGGCAAAAATGAAAGGATTATGATGCTAGAAGGGATCAAAAGATGGAATATTCGAAAACTGGGGCTTGAACTGCTGAAAATGCGGCTAAAGAATGAAGTGAGAGAGAAAATATCGTGAAAATGCTAAGTTTACACGCATTTTTAAAGAGTGATTTGACATCATTTCAATCACACATTTTTCAATAAAATAATATTACATATAAATTCAAAAAAAAATTCTCATTTTTTAACTACATATTTCCCATCAATTTAATATTCTAAAATATATTCTTTCAAAATAATGTAGTTCAAATACACCCGTAGTCTGACAGCCCTCTAATAAGGGATGGGGCTAGCGATTATAATTAGAGGGTTGTCAGTCAGGGTGTACACCTAGCATTGTTCAAAATATCAAAAAGCTAAAGAAATGGAAGGACAAAGAAAAGGACTAAACAAGTGAGAAAATTAGAGTATGAAGTTTGATAAAAGCATCTTCGAAGGACAAAATGAAATAGCATTATCGTATTGAAACATATTTGAATGGATTTAAAATTAAGTGCGTTCAAATTCGATCGTTGGAGCAGAATGCCCTCTAATGCTAGGTCGGCAGGTCCTACAGGCTGCCCTCAGTAGTTCTTATTTGGCTTTGTGCTCGGGCGCCAACTTGGGGTGCTCGGCGCAACCAATGTTCTGCCACTTTCTCTGTTCGTTTTAGAAACTTATTTATTAAGGTTTGAGGGCCTTTAAGCGCCATTTGGGACTCTTGAAGACCTATATAAAATTAGAAAATCCTCATATTGGATGGGGGAGGCGTTATAGGATAATCTTAGGAGCCAAATTACAAGATATTACACAATGAAGAGAAATATCATTTGGGTTTCCTTGGAGTCATAGTAAGGAGAAGCGGGAGTCAAGATCCAGTGAAGAGATTCAATCCTCGAAAATTTATTATTTTTTTCCAGTATTTTGAAATTTTGTATTCTCATTCAAATACACGTTCCTGCAATTTAACCATTGTCTTATGTTTAGTTATTATTCTCAGTTTTGATACTCGATTACCATTAGAACATGGTTGTTATTTATATTGTTTTCGAAATATTCTATATAAATTAACACATGATAACAGAAAAGACATCAGTCCTATAGAATGTAGAGACTTTTACACCTGGTGCAATCTTAATTGATATTCTAAATTAATTAACTGCAGAATTTGTCAATATCAGATGTCACAAAACGATTTACATAACAAAGTTGCAGAATTTTATTTCTACTACTAGATAAACAGATACAAGATTCTTTAACATGTCACGGAGCCTGCTCTATCACGAATAAAAACATATAAGCCAGTTACAGAACGTCAAATGGAGAATATGAATAGCTGTTTAATTGTTCCAAAAGGGGAAGAATACCATTAACATATTGTCTCATTTCTCCTCATCGTCGGAATCTGACTTGGCAAAAACTGGTTCAGGCTGTGTGCCTGCATATGCTGGAGCGATGTACTTCGGATCTTTGGCAGCAACATCAGCATACTTGAGAATAGCTTCTCTGGGATCTTCTTCCATCCACGTCTCCTTGATCAAACCACCTTGCTGAAAATTTAACGCAAAATGTAAGATTTGTTTCTCAAAAGGGCTTGTTTCTGTTCAACAGCTAGTGAAATTACCTTAAGAAGGTATTGAGTCAGTAAGCTTCCCTTGGTTGTACCAACTCTACCACCAAAACCTGGCCCGTTCATGGGAAGCTCAGGCTTATGAGACTTGAGTGGATCCTTCAATATTTTCTCGCGCTGACGTTTACGGCTTGGCTGATCTCTAAACATGGGAAGCGCATGAGGGTTCTGAATAACAGGTTGTGCCTGAAAATCATCAACAGACTTTTTCCGTGGTGCACGTGCAACACAAACAAGAGCTCCTCTTTCACTAACTGTTGGATCATAGAGTACGTGAGTGCCCCCTTCGTGTTTATCCCCAGCAGTGGCGAAGATCTACAATCTCAAAGACCAAGAAGTTTAGCTGGCAGAGACTATTTTGGCAGACAGGTTTGTTCAAACTAGAGAGTCGAAAAAAATAGAAAAAGAAAATTGTCCAAATCTGTAGTGTATTAATCAATGTTTCAAAAGCTGGCCAGGGCATTAGCTCTCCCTTTACAAACAACAAAAAGGAAAAACAAATGGAACTGCTGATGAAGTATTTTTCGGGCAAAACAAAAATCTTTTACCTGATTCAGCCTTGGGTGCCAAGCACACTGAACAACACTACATGTGGGAGATATTCCAACAGTTGAAACAAGTTCCAGTTTAGGTCTATCAAAGAAACATAGCAGACCCCCTGTTGTGCTATCCCTTTCAACAGATGTTCCGCTCAAGAAGAGTTGTTCATCAGGACTGAATGCAATATTTGTCTGAGCATAATTATTTGGAAGATCATCAAACACCCGAAGAGACTCCTTCATTTTACGCACATCCCAGACCTAGATAGATTGCAGTGTTAAACAGTAAAGAAGACAAAACAAGAGAATATAGTGAAGGTTTGACAATGGAGTACAATAATACCTTCAGTGAACCATCAAAGCTTCTTGACAATAGTATTTGTCCATCACTGGAAAACTTAAGTCCAGTGATATCGTCAGAATGACCATTGGCAACAGATATGTCTGGCCTGCTTCCCCATCCAGCTTTAATACTCCATATCTGTAATAAGAACATAAAGCACTTCAACAAAACAGTGATGAAAGGACAAAGATCGTGAAGTCTTCAAACAAGGTAGCTATTGGTATATAAATACCAAAGATCTCATTCACTTTCGACTTGTCCTTACTTCACTAAAGCAATAAAGTTGGCAAAAGATACCTGTATAGAACCATCCCCAACGCCACCTGCAATTTTTTTTCCTTCACAATCCCAAGTACATGTGGTTACAGGAACTCTTCCTGGCCTAGCAAGTTTAGGTTTAATAACCTATCAATAGAGTCAGACAGTTAGCTTTAAAGTATGTGGTTAAAACTTTCAAAGAAATCATGACTGGTGCTGCAATCACATGCTCATGAAGAGATGCAGCACAAATCTTACTAGTGTTACACACTCAAATGAGCATTAAGGTGACCCTTTTCACCACCACCACTAACCATCTCCCCTTGGGGTGGAAACCCCATCAAGAAGAGCCAAACAGATACCAAAGTAAATAAGTAAATAGCAGGATAAAGAAGATGGAAGCTAAAGAAAAGGACAAAGAGATTGAAGACATGAGATAAGATCCATATACCATTACGTGTTATGCCATCTTTCTTCTCAGAGCATCAAAACTGAGCTATAAAATGCAGTTACAATCTCATAACAGGAGACTAAACATTTATCTGTGCATGTACCAAGTCATCAAATGGGTAGACTGCACCAAATAGAATGACAACTCTAGAACTTCTGCAGACCTTGAAAACACCTATTGCGCTCACACAGAAGTTTCATCAACCCTTCCTACTCGTACAAGTACAGAAATTCAATTGCCATTTACCCCAAATGGTGAAACTTAACGAGTGAGATCTGATATTTCAAAGTGTCACTACAAACATCAGTAATCTGGAAAAACTTAGAAAACCAATATTCTACTAGATTATTTATAGCTTTCAGTGGGTGCTAAATATGATTTCTTTTTCTACTTCACTGGCAGCTTGAAAAATTCAAGTTCAAATTTCAAATGGGAAGATGGTCCCATTTTGCAGCTGGCTAGTACACAACCAGAGCTTACCATATACTTTCTATAGTTAGCTTTTGTGTTGATACCACAAAAGGTTTTGCGGTACGAAAATGGTTTGCATTTGCTTAAGTCATTTGCCAGTAGAAATATATTCCTATTCTCAGTTAATCAAGTTAAAGTTCAAGTCACGAATTCCTCAAGAAGAAAAAAAAAGCCTGTGAATATGAAAAATTGACCTGTTTCTGACTTTTAAAGTCATTTACATCCCATATTCTCAGCGAACCATCTTCAGACGATGTCAAGATTGTCTCCTTGGACTTAGGGTGCCACTCTCCACAAGTCAATCCAGATATATGGCCTTTTGTATTCTTAAGATCCCGTATATACATGTCCCCCTTGACAAACTCACCCAATGTAAGTCCATCACGGTCATAGATCTGCGATAAAACAACATAAAGATCGGTTCTAACTAAACATGTTAATGGCATCAAACAAGATATAAAACATGGATTATCATCGCGGAAGCACCTTAGCCTGAGCTGAGCCAGTCACACACAAAAATCGATCTGAGGTAGGACTCCAACTCAAACCACGAATTTGATGACCTTCAAATGGTTCGAGCTGTCTGAATGACTGTAAACGAGCATTCATTCCTTGAAAATCATACATGTGGACTGTATAGTCATAGCTGCCAGAAAGTACTCTAGATCCAGTGTGATCCACTGCAAGTGCAGAAACCACCTTCGAAGAGTATCACCATGAAGTTCAGTCACAAGACTATATCAATACCCAAAAAGGATAAATTGCTGTGGATAAACTTGGGATTCCATGCCACGCATATATATCATATATCTTTTGAGTTTACACTTCATTAGAATTTTAAGACAATGAAAATTTCAAATAGTTATCCAACAGTGTATGCCATTTCAAAGCAATATATAAACCTACTATCAAGTCGTTTAATCGCAATTTCGTAACACCAAATTGTAATATGGTATTTACTGAAAGTTAAGCACCTCCATATTCTGTTGAGTAGATTATCAGTAATGGCTTTTGAGAGCTATCCTGGAATGCAAAATTCTGAACCTATTGTATAAAGCTGTATGCATGTAAAATTGGATGAACTTCAGGGAACAAATTGAGAGAGATGTAGGTAAGATAAAATAATGAGGGCAAATACGCAGCCCATAGAAGATTGCCCTTCCAAACAAAAAATGAAGACTAAAACACCTAGAAAGCTTTTTCTTTTTCTTTCACAAATTTGAAGCAGTGTGTTTGTGTGTGTTTATTGAAGGTGACATCGAAAAACGATAGAACATTTTTTACTGACAAAAGAGACCACATATTATCCATATGTTTCATTGCAATAAAATCACAAAATCCAAAAAAATTCAATCACTCTGCATAGAAAAGTTAAAAATTCCTAAACTCTAACCCATATTCATGGTAATTAATTTAGTATGTAATGTTCACCAAGCCATTATTATTCTGAAGGAACAAGTAAACGCAGATAACGTGGAATTATACCTTGGTATGCCCCTTCAACACAATCTCATTGCTCATGGGTATTCGATACCGATCATCCTCGGGTTCTCCATCCATATCATCATCCGAGTCTGACTCTGCGGGGTCCGGTGGTGGCCGAGGTGGTCCAATAATCGGCTCATCATCCTCCACATCTCCACCAAGCGGCCTAGGAGGTCCAATCATTGCTCCGTCACCCTCTTCCTCCTCCTCCTCATAACTCCCAGGAGGCCTGGGGGGTCCAATCGTTTCCTCATCCTCATCAACTGGTGGCCGAGGTGGCCCAACCAACTCATCCTCCTTGGCTCTGTTCTTTAAATTTTCATTTATTCCAACACTAGATCTAGGGTTACGCTTAGGGTTTTTGAGGGAGTCCAACCAAGCTCTAGAGGAGCTAGAGATAGAAGGCAAGTCATTGGTTTTGTTATTAGAAGTAGACAATGGTGGCTTTACGCTAGACACGGCGGCGTCGGGCCGGCGCGTTGCATTGTGAATGGCTTCGAGAGGGGTTTGGGATTTCGATTGCTTACCAAAAGTTAATGGAAACTGCGCCCTAATTCCGTCATGTATCTCAGCTTCATCCTCCATCTCACTATCGATGATAAATATATTCGTGTATGTATCTGTATGATGTATATATGTAGCATAGACGGTGAAATGTGTTCCAACCGATACATTTTAGTCTTGAAGCCATTTATAGGTATTGCTCTACCGCCACAGAGGATCCAGCTCTTTCTGTAGAGTTAATATTGGGCCTATTGGGTGAGATGTGGTAACCGATGGCAATGGGCCGAGTTTTATTCTTGTTAACGTGAGATAAAAAAGAACACCAACTGCAGCAGCACTCAATTGGTATTATTTTCGATCCCTACTTCCTAGCATTTCAATCATTCCAAACTCGACTTGTTGATCAAAGAATCAAGTTTAGCCTGGAACCGGCCCATTACAGGATGAGCCAAGTTCAACCCGTGTTAACTCGATTTCTTTCGTAGCTAGAATTATATAAGATAAATAAGGCAAACTAAGCTCATCTGGTAGCAAAGCAAACTCTATTAACATGATTGAATTCTGGACTCTGCTCAGGCCATAAGCTCATTATGAAAGCAAGTCGGTGATTGGAACCTATTGCCATTCGCAATGTTGTAGGATTTTCGGGGCTGATGCTCAGTGTTAGGATTAACATGGTGGGTTTAGTTGGATAACTTCCCCCGAACATGATGTTTGTACAGATGAATTGTACGGACAACTGATGATGACGTGATAGTATTTTAACAGCTGGATTAATTATAATTTTGTCAAAGATAATGTGAGATCTTGCCATCTGTAATTTCTATAAACCAAGTAGTACATGTAGCATTTCTCAACTTTTCTTGTTGCAACAGTACTTGAAATGATCATTTTGGATTGGCCTGCGAAGGCACTCAAGCTACCGGATGAATTCCTCTCAACAGGCATTCCTTTCCAAACAAACTTCACTTGTAAGAAAATTAAATTCTTGTTTGTTAAATTGGTAATTTTGTATTAGTTATTTAAAATTAATGGATATAAGAAATTCTATTTATGGTATGGAGTCGAGTTCCAGGACAAGAAGATGAAGTGATACGGGGTGCAACAAGTGAAGCAGTATTAGTCGTTCCTTTGGCCGCTCGAGGCAATGTTCTAAGAAAGGTTGAGAAAGATGCCATTGGAAAGCTTGTGGCCTGCAGCTCTAATCAAACTCATTCCGCTCTATCGGTTGTGGCATTACTCTCTATTTTAAAATGTTAAGTTAAAGAGTTTCATGAAATATAATTTTAAAGGTTGACTTTTTATAATAGAGAACATTTTATGTTTAAATAGTCTATTGGATATGCTCTGAACAAAAAAATAAATAAATAAATGTGCTATGAAAGTTCATTCTCAAATGCCAGTTAATGGTCCAGTCCAATTGAAATGACATACTGGTTGTGGGCCACATGGTCCTGACCGGCCCAATTAGTCTTTTATAAATCTGTACGGCCACTAAGACGATTGCGATGTATATCTAACTTTATAACTTAATTTAAAGGGAAAAGAATCATAGCACGGAAGCTATTTTAGCCCCCGTTTGTTTCTCATTTTTGGAAGAACGAGAATGAAAAATATAGTTATTACGGGCCCCACACAGTAGATAGAAATTCAAATTTGATGGTTTGATGTGATATATAATGATCATATTTTTCATTTTAATGAGGAATGAATGGGTACCAAACAGGGGTTTAATTGGACTTGTGCCCTTTATTTTTACACAATGGATGTCGAATTTTCCATATGAACTAATCACTAAATAATGGATTTTCGAAATTAAAAAGATAATCGAGCGGGATTTTTTGAATAGTCAATATGGTACTTATTCATCATTTACTGAACTTACCGACTTTTAAAATGGTATTAAAATGTGCATTTTAATACTCCTTCACCATCAATCACTTACTATTATTGCTTTTCCAATTGGTACGACTACAAAAGTGGTAAAAAAAAAAGGTTTATATGTCAAAAAAATAAAAATAAAAAAATATTTTTACAATTTTCAAAATTTTAAAATTATATCTTTTTGTTCATATTACCCATGTGTTATAGACCAATACACTAGTTGGAATCTGTCATTAGACCTAACTTCTTGACCAAGTTCGATAAAAAAAAAATAAAAAAAAAATCATTTATTTAATACTCAATTTGTTTAATATTAATTTGCCAAAGAAAAAACCTTTATCGAAAGAAATGTGTAAGCAATGACTCATAAGTGATGAACTGGGGCGGTCCATAATAGATTGGATTAAAGTCAATGCTCTCACCAATTTTTCAAAGACAAGTACTAGTAAGTGGACCGCTTTGATTTTTCCCTTTGAGAAATTTGAGTACTGCTTCAAACTTATCGTAAGATGACGATAATAAAGTACAGACGGAAGTAGACATATCATTTTCCATATTGACTGTTCAGATACTTTGTGACGTATGGAAGTGAATTCATGTATTAATGTCATAAAAATTTGTCAATTCATGTATGATTTTGATTGGAATCGAGTTCATGTATGGATTTCATACATTGGGTAAAGTTCACGTATAATTTTGATACAATAAATAAAGTTCATGTACTGTTTGTATAATTAACTTATCAAGTGTTTGTCACGTAGGCACTTCATTTTGTCAGATGGATTACTCCATTAGTATTGACTAAAAGAAGTTAATCCTTGTATAATGAGATACAAATTTGTGAGTTTATGCATGATTTTGATTATTAAAAAAAACAAAAAGTCAATCACATATTTTTTAATTAAATAATACTATACATAAGTTCAAAACATTTCCATTTTTTAACCACACATTTCTATCAATTCACTATTTTAAAATGTATTCTTCAATAAAAATGGGGTTCAAACAGACTTTTAAGTAACTCTTTCAATTATTATTTAGCCCATGTTCGACAATCATTATTTCAAAACTCTTTAATTTTCATATTCATTTCTAACCATATATATATATATATATATTGCCCATAAACCCAGAACCTTTTTTTTTTTTTTAACTATACATTATCTAAAAAATCACTATTCAAAACTCAATTTTCTCAAGATAATGGTGGCATAATTAATGACATATTCTCCTTAAGGTAATATCGTTGTTTTATAATTTATTATTTTATTTAATAATGAAAATTCCAACGGTATGTAGAATTTATTATTACAATTTAAGGGTTCGTTTGATTCCCATTTTTTGATCACAAAAATGTAAAATATGATCGTTATTCATCATATCAAGCCACCATATTTGACTTTCTATATTTCGTGTGGGTCCCGTAACAACTATATTTTTCATTATCATTTTTATAAAAATGAGAATCAAACGGGCTTTTAAAATTACCGCCGACAATAAACTCTATGTATAATCTTAAAATACTGTTATTTTGTAAGCCATGCACTTGTTTTTAGTATTTACTATTTTATTGATTTATCTAGCAACAAAATTTCCATCTATAAATTATATTTACTAAAATGATTATTTTAACAACAATGCACCAAGATTGGTCAACAAACATAGGTTTACAAACCAAGGTGTCAACTTTGGTGTACATATAACATAGTTCGATCAAAAAATATAAATTAGACATTTCATCAACAAAATTATTTGAAACGAAATGTAGAACCTTGAGCAACAACCTTATTTGTTTAGAGATTACGCCAACCCTAAGCATCTTCGACTACATAAAAGTGTCACTCTCATTAGTCACTAATGCAAGACAGATTAGTATAATCTTTTATACGTCTTATCTATTTTTAATTACATTTTGAATATGTTATCTACCCAAAAATAAATAAATAAATATTTGGTTGTACGAAACAATCATAATTCCAATACCATATTCCAATTGAATGTGACAAATATATAAAAAAGTAAAATGTATGGACCACATATCTATCATGAAACTGTCTACTTTGGACCGTGACTGATGTAACTTGTAGCCACAATAAGCCCCTGTTTCTTGAAAATTAAAATTTATATTTTAAGTTAAAATAAACAATGTTGAGCCCCATTTTTAATCCAAAAAAATAAAAAATTGCATTCTGAAATAGTAGATTAATCGAAAATGTGT